>NW_024589898.1:0-600000 GCF_018446385.1 Zingiber officinale | reverse complement strand
AGAAAATTTCGGCAGCATCTCCCCTGTACGGCGGACAATCAAAATTTTCTACAAACACTAAATACTCAGCCACAGGCGGCTGGAATAATAACAGTAATGAAAATCAATCACCACGCAGTTTATATATATATATTCAGCCTCTGGCTGACACAACCACGCAGTAATAATACTCTGACTCGAAATCAACCCTACTCAACTACACTCGTAAAGCCCAAATCCGATTTTTTTCTTACCTCTTCTGCCGTTCAGGCAGGCATGTAGTAGAGTAAATCCAAATCATACGAAAAGTTCATCCAACGGAAAGATTCCATACAATATCCATATGTAAGTCCAAAACAAAACTAAAATAAAGTCTGATAGCGAAAAGCTAAAATGAAACAACTCAAAAACCAGCAGCGGAGTAGCACTACGTGCAGTGGGGACTAGCGACTGGAACTCCCTCCTGACAGCATCAACCTGAAAATAACAACAATGGAGGCGGGGTGAGTCCAACACTCAGCAGGTACAATTGATATGCAAAGTAAAGAAATAACACCTAGCACTAATCATGCGTACAGTCTCCTGATAAGAAAGATAAAATGCATCTGAAGTAAACAGGAGAATCTGTACTAACCAGGTCCCGAGTATAAGGGATAAGGAAATCCTGTATGCATGTCAAACATAGGTATCCAAACAATATGCAGCATATAAATGCAGCAACCACAAACACAAACAATAAATGCATCATGCATATGATGCCAATGATGCGTCCTGGTCACCCCTGACGCCAGTCGATCATCTCATACAAAAGTGAGGCCGAGTGGGTAGGGCTGTGACAACCGTGCACTCTGTCATCACTACTCCTGATGAGTGACCGAGTGGACGGGATGCTGTCGGAGTACACCTAACCTCCTACCCCAAATCACAGATAGAGGAGCGCAATGCTCTCAACTCCCAGTACTCAAAGACGGGGAGGAATCCGGATAACACGTTGGGTCACACTACCCATGAGCGGACCAACGGTGCCTAACAGAGTCCCTGCTGCAACACACTCAGCCTGAATCGACCACTAACCCATGAGTGGTGGTGTGTGCAGATCCATGTAACTGGCGATGTGCTCAACAATAATGGAGCGGACTATCGCACAGCATGCAATCATGCAAATGATGCATGGCAATAACCATATAAACATCCTGACCTAATCCATATATATAGAAATGTGCACCCTAGGTCAAAGAATCATATCAAATCAAGGTACACAGAAGGTATAAAAACCTAGGTCCTGAACATGGTCAAGCATGGCATATCACTACCCCTATAAGCATATATAAACGGGTAAAATATACCTGAGATGCAAAACTAATCAATCAATCAAGCATGTAAGATTTGGGTAGTGATTAACCGAAAATAGATAAGAAACACAATTAATGCAACATGTTAATTTAATTACTAAGCATATCAAATGACATAAGTCAAAAGTACCCGCCTCCGAAAATAGAAAGGTCCAATCTAGCAAATCCAAGTCGAGACGCCCGTCTCGAATCAGAGTCCTGCGTCAAAACAGTATATATATTTATTTAGCTAAATCCAAACGAAATAGCTAAATAAAATTCCCAAAACTGAATTAGGACAAAACCCTAATCACCACAATACAATTTATCTAATTAAACCTTCAATCAAACCTGCACATGATCATCCATCTAAAATAATCAAATCCAATCATGATCTACATAAAGGATTAATTATCCAATTCAATTCTACATATGATCATGAATTCAAAATGATACTATATCCACAACCAAGATCAAATACCTACACATAAGCCTAATTCAACTTAACCAATTGGTATCAAACTTACTACACATCAGGTATCATTTACCCTACACATACCTCAATCTCCAATCCTTTGTTCTTGATCCAAAACCACTGATGATGCTGATTTGAAGGCTGCCAAAAATAAAAAACACCCCACAATACACCAAACCTCACCAATCCGTGACCTAGACTAGAAGCAAAGAAAAACATGAACTGAGATCTAGCCACAAACCTAATTCCACAGCTAGGTATGGCCCTTACCTTCCCAATTCGGCTACGGCAGAAATCACTAAGCAGTGGCGTCGCACTGTGCAGAGGTGCGGCGGTGTTCTGCTGAGGACAAACTGCCGGCGTCAGTAATCGGTGGCGGCTAGGGCACCGAGACAGAGAAGAGGTGAGAAGATAGCCGGCGGTGGTCGGCGCTAAAAACTTAGAGCTCGGCGTGGAGAGGCCGGCTCTTACTCCTGTGGCCGGAGTGTCTCGGGAGGATGAGGTACACAGCCCGGACGGTGGTGGTTTGTGCTAGGGCACGGCGACGTCGTCGGCAGAGAAGAAGGGATAGGAGAAGAGAGGCGTCGGCGCCGGTTAGGGCAAGGGAAGAAGTCGGGCGCGCGGTGGTTTCGGCGTCGGGTGCACGGGAAAGAAACGGAGAAAAAAAAAGAATAGCTAAAAAGAAAATAATATTTAAAAGAAAATCATGCATTTCCTCATTTAAATAGGGAAGCCCAAACAGGCTTTTCCAGAACCCAAATTTTATCCCCGTTGAACTTATCCGTACGAGCTCCGAAAAATTCCCGAAAAATTTCCAAAAATTTCGAAAAATTCCCTTAATCATATTCGCCTATTTTCGGTATTTTACAGGTAAAACACCATTTTGTAAGAGATCATGTGGCTAAGGGTGAAATTGTACTCAGCTATGTTGAGTCCAAGTCAAACCTAGCTGACATTTTCACTAAACCCTTACCTGAACTTGAGTTCAGTACACTTAGAAGGCAAATAGGTATGTGCTGGGTAGAATAGTTTTTTATTTTCAAATCAGCTTCGTACAGTTTACAAAATCATCGTATGTTTTAAAAATTCTAGGAAAATATTATTTTTAAAATTCTAATTTTACTAGACTTTCAAAAATATGGAATTAGCTTAGGCTCTACCCTAGAAATCTTGCTCCCTTAGAATTCAGCCAGAGCATCTCACAAACACCTAGGCTTACCTTGCTTGTGTTTGAAAAACATAGAACGACGTGAGATGCATAGGGTACAACCTGGACTCAAGAATGCTTATATCTGTGCATCAATATCAGTCTGAGCGTTAAACACCTAGTCAACAGTAATAAAGTCAAGTCTTCTAGCACTAGTCAAATCTAACTAGATTTATTGACTTAACTTGACTAACCAAGTGAAAGCTATTGCCCTCTAGGTAATCAGCTAGTAGCTAACTGGTTAGACGTGTGGTCGCGAAACTAAGTGCTTGATTTTTAAACTTTTTTTTAGGCATGAACATTAGGGCTCTGATACCTTACTTAAAGCAAAATTAACTAATTAACAACCAATCTAACTCAACTCATGCTTAGACATTAAGGATTAAAACTCCTCCCTTGCTCTCAAAAGCTTAAAATTAATTATTTGACTAAACGAAAAATTCTTTCAAATTTAAACTTAAGCTAAGTTTTCAAAACCTTAAACTTTCGAATCATTTTTTTTTGTACTTTTTGAAAATTCTGGCTAAGTGTTTTTAGACTAATCTTTCAAAATTCTGGCCAATTTAAAAAAAAAAAGGCTAAAGTATTTTGAAAATTTAACTAAGTACTTTTCAAAGTCAACTTTTTAGCTTTTTGAAAGAAAAATTGCTCTTTAGACCTTGGTTTCACTTAACTAAAGAATATTATACAAAACCAAGTGTTACCAAAATACCTTGTCCCTTATTAAAAGCCTAATGTTTCAAAATCTTGACTAAATTGCTTAAAACTATTTTTGCTATACTACAAAAGAAAACTCTTTCTCCAGAAAAATCAATTTTTTTTTAAAACCAAACTTCGAGCTCAAACTGTTTTAACTTAGTGAATTTGATTTACAAGAAATGTTGCTTTTAGAAAGTTCAGATTTTTTTTCTCTTTCCAAAAAATCTTCACAAAAGACTTAAAACTCTTTTTCAAACGTGCTCATTTTTTGATGAATGACAAAGGGGGAGAGTAGACAAATTCAAAAGAAAGGTTAATAAAAAAATTAAAATTTTTTTAAGAATGCCTTTATTAAGGGGAGCCTGACGAAGTTTAAGTGTTTAGCTTAACCATGCGTGCATTTAAAATCTATTAAGCTTGCTCACTTAAACTTTATGTATCTATTTTACTTAGCTTTGAATTTCAGTTGTCATAATCAAAAAGGGGGAGATTGTTGGTGCGGGAAGCATCCGACGATCGACCGTTGTTTTGATAATGGCAAAGGAATTCAAAGTTAAGTTGTTGTGTGATCTAATGCACTTGATTGAGTGTTTCAGGAAAGTCCTAGCTGCGGTTAGGCAGGTGAAAAACCCTAGGGGGTGGTAACCCTAGGTCATAGGGGGTGGTAACCCTATGCGGAAAGTCTTGGCGGGTCGAGAGCTTTAGGCAAAAGTCCTAGGGGGGATAACCCTAGGTGGAAAGTCCTGGTGTCGCGAACCAGGTGAAAGACTGGACCAGCCGGGAAACGAAAGTCCAGCAGAAAGTCCGGAAGCTTCGAACGCTGAGCAAAAGCCCAGTCGATCTGGAGGATCGCACTAGCAACAGGTAAATCTCCTGAGTGGAGTAGGTGAGGACACGTTCCCCGTAGAGGGAACAGTAGGCGTCGGGTCGACCTAGGATTTCCGGTTGGAAATCCGAAGTCAGACCCGGACAGTTCGATGACTGTCAATTATATCTATCATATTGTTTCTGTGCTAACTTTGTTTTGCAGGGATTGTGTTTGGGACTAACACATTTTGCAGGATCAAAGGAGCACACTTAGCCTCGGATGAACAGTGTCTGAGGCGCCTCCATGGGGCTTGGAGGCGCCTCGGGTGCTAGCCGAAGCCAGCTGTCCAGAGAAGCTGGAGGCGCCTCGGAGGAAGCTAGAGGCACCTTGGACCAAGTGTTGGAGGCGCCTTGGAGCAGCTTGGAGGCGCCTTCAATAGGATAAGGTGCGACCAGATCAGAGTTGATCCATGCGTGCGACTCCGCGGCCTGGAGGCGCCTCGGACATGCTTGGAGGCTCCTCCATCACTGTTTATAAGGAGGGTTCGAGCAGCATCTTGGAAGATCAATAAAAAAAAGCTGTCCTTCAACGTGCTGCTCAAGAAACATTCCAGAAGTGCTATAGCAACATCCCGACAACCCGGAGCTTCAGATTTAGCCTTTTGTTGTCGGTATTGTAGGATCGAAAAGAATTTAGATATCTCCACAATTGCATGATATTGTCCACTTTGGGCCTAAGCCCTCATGGTTTTGCTCTTGGGCTCTACCCAAAAGGCCTCATACCAATGGAGATATCTTTTTTCTCTTATAAACCCATGATCTTTCCCATGTGTTTCCAAATGGGACTATGTTTGTAACCTTGCAACCCCAACAATCCCCCCTCAAACAAAGGACCATAGGCTTCCCACGTCCGATCCTCGACCCACCAAGTCTTCCTGCCCCTCGGTCTACCCGACCTACTAGGACTTCCTGCCCCTCGGTCCACCCGACCTACTAGGACTTCCTTGCCTAGCCGCAACTAGGACTTCCTGCCCCTCGGTCCACCCGACCTACTAGGACTTCTTTCCTGGTGTCTGGTCCTCTTGATCCGAACATAGGAGCCCCCACTTTCTTTATTCGAGGTCAATATTGTACTCACATGGTTCAATCAGACCATAGCTCTTATGCACAGTCGGTGGTTAAACCTTCTGGCAATCCGAGCTCTGATACCACTTGTTGGATCGTGAAATGTCGATAGAGGGGGGGGTGAATATCGATTCGAAAAAATCGCGTTAATAAGAGTTAAGCGCAGCGGAATAATAAAAAACTTAGGCAAACTGAACAAGGTGTTTTTTACATCGTTCGGAGCCTGTGACGACTCCTACTCGAAGGCCCGTACTCCTTGTAGCGCCCGAAAATTCTCAAACTTGCATTAGAATTATTCCGTGATTTTTTCTAGAATTTTTAGATATTTTCCCGGAATTTTTCGAGTAGCGGAAGTAGCAAAAATAATTAGACGAATAAAAAGGCTTAAGTGGGGATCGAACCCGGGACCTTTCGGGTCCGCTAAACCTTTAGTTAGCCTTAGTAACCGGTGAACCCAGCAGGGCCGTGCTGAAAGAGAAGGGAAACATTTATATTTATATTTGAGTTGGGCCTAGTTACCCACTTAATATAAATTAAAAACTTAAGTAGGTTTTGGTTTATTTGTGGTTCGGCAGCCCTCTCCTCACAAAAAAACCTCACGCCACTTTTCTCCAAGCCCTCACCGACGCCAACCTCTCTTCCTCCTCTTTCCCTCGGCGCACCAAGGCTAGGCCCCCAAAGAAATCTTCCGGCAGCGGCTCCGACACCAGGACGCTCCCCTTCGCGAGAGGAACGTGTTGGCGCAAGAAAACTATCGAAAGGATCGTCTTCTCCGGAAACCTAGCGACTAGAACCGTAAGGAAACTAGCGTACGAGGTAAGAAACCCCTCACCTGCAGTATAATAGCTTTCGTTTGAGTTTTTATGCTTTGGTTAGGAGGTATGCAGATTTTTATCGATATCTAGGGTGTATTTAACTCTTTTCGCAGATTAGGGATTTAGTTGGGCACCTCTAGATGGGCCGGACACGTTTTCCCTCTTCATATAGGAGGTTAGACGTTGTCGGGTGCCTAGAGGTGGTCTCCCTAATAGGGAGAAGAGTTAGAGCATCCTAAGTGCTCGATTAAAGGTCTAGCTCAGTAATAGACAGTTTAATTAACTTATTAAATGCACTAGAAGCATTTAAAACAGCAAATTAGTTATTTCAACTTATGTAGGACTACAGTCCAATGGGTGGGCTCCCACAGTCGCCTCTAGGTTCAGACAACCTAGTTCTAGGTTCAGATAACCTAGATTCAGCAAAATAAGTACATAGCATTCAGTATTTTACTTTCAGCAGTGGCACTGTACTGGATTAGATATCCACTGGGCTGGACTCCCATAGTCATCCCTAGGTTTAGCTAACCTAGTAAACCCTACTAGATTCGGAACTTGCAATCCCGGGTTTAGATAGGGATGCGCGCACAGCAAGTACAGTTGTCAGGGCCCTCAGCAACATGTTTAGTATTTCCACTTATTATATGTATAGCTTTTCAAATTCACAATCAGTTATGTGAGTTCAGCTTAGTTTCAGTACCAGCTCAGTTCGTTTAGTACAGATCATGATCAGCTTAGTTCAGTTGCATGATTTGTATTCAGTTTCAGTTTTCATGCTCAGCTCTATTTTTGCAAGTATGATTGCCATGCTCAGTTTCTGTTCATATGAATAAATGTCATGTCATGCCATGATCAGCACCTACTTTCCAACAGCATGTTTTTAAAACATATCTGCATCGTATGCATGTTTTTGTGAGGTAGATGAGTTCTTACTAAGCTTTTTAGCTTATAGATACTACTTTTTCTTATACTGCAGATAAAGGTAAAGGAAAAGTGGACCAGTAGCGGAGGCTGGAGGGCAATGCTATCAGGATGTGTGTGGGCAGGAGTTGGAACAAAGACCTTTGGGATCTAAACAGTTTTACTTCAGTATTAGCACTTAGCGTTTTCAGTTTTATTATTCAGTTTTGATTTGTTAAGTGTTATGAAATAGTAAACCATGCACTATGTAGTATGCCAGGTTTAGAATATTAGTGAGTTTATATTAGTATGATTTGCATTGGTTTAGAGTTGTTGCAGGTGGTTTTGACACGTCAAAGTGTCGAAATCAGCATCTCTGATTTCGTAATCAGGAAATCAGACGCTGGACCGGCCTGCCGACCGATCCAGCAGTGTGCCAGGCTTCTGGATCGGTCAGCCGACCGATCCAGACAGATACAGTATGCTACTGTATCCTCCTGGATCGGTCAGCCGACCGATCCAGCACGATACAGTAGCGTTCCAGGGGTTTCGGGTGCCTGGATCGGTCGGCCGACCGATCCAGCCACACCTGGATCGGTCTGCCCGACCGATCCAGTTGGGAACCGAATGCCCCATAGCTTCGATCGATCTGCGGATCGATCGGCAGGTCTGTAGTTAGTTGGGAAGTTTAGTTTCTAGTCCCTAGCCCAGTTGGGATGTTCAGTTTCCCCTCCTTAGCATATGTACACCAGCAAAGAAGGTCTTTAGACCTTTCTTAGCAGTTGGATCCGTCATTAGTAGACTAAAATTTTAATTAGCCCAGCTTTCCGCACAGTATAGTTTAGTATAATTGTAGCGACCGACCTTACAGCCAGTACCCAGAAGGTGGGTCGTTACAGAGTGGTATCAGAGCAAAGTTCCATACTTCCTACACACACATCAACATTGAACCTGCATCTTCCAAGTAAGAATACCTCTACTTAATTTATGCTCCTTGTTTGGTTATTACAATTCATGTTTATATGCCTACTGCTTGTTAGTATGTGATGGTTTCTAAACATGATATCAGTAGTTATATAACTGTGATTACATTAGTTATGTTATGTTCTCTATGTCTTTAGAAATGGCACGAGGACGCCCAGCTAGAAGGGCACTAGATACTGAGCCCCAGCAAGAGGCGTGCGCTGGCCTCCTCCCGACCTTACAAAGATTAGTGGCTCGCCATTACAAAGCAATGAATAACAAAGAACAGAAATAGCCACCTTAAAGGCTAATCACCAGAATACCCCACAGTCACCGAACCGAATCGACAACTCCGTAAGTCTTAGAGGTTCCACCAACTCACCCTACAGCGCCAACGCCAGCACGAGTACCAGCACCTCCCAAAGTTGAGCCAAGAAAGGAAGCCTATCCGATCCAGTGGCAGTGAGTCAAGCGGAGAACTTCTCGGGCACTAGTGAACCATGGGATGCACAAGTCGGTTCAAAACACCGGAGAGCACGATGGAGCTCGGAGGCCGTAACACGAGAAGGTGAAGTGTGCCTCCTTCTGACAGAGACGCACGCATGTGGTGGAAAGAATCGAACGAAGCACCCAAAGTGAACCAGATGTCATGGGCGACTTGAGAGGAATTCTTCGAGGAGTTCTTTCACATACGGTCACAAACCGCCACTACGACGAGTTCACCGAGTTTCGTAGGGGCAACCTTTCAGCTGAGGAAGCCGTGAAGAAATTCAACAGTTGGCTCGCCTATGCCCGAGCTAGTCAGCACAGAGGAGGAATCCGGTTGATGCTCAAGATGCCGAGGCCGAGGATAGTGAACGTGGTCGGTGGCATACATAGGCCACAAACCACAGAGGAGTTAGTGAGCGGTGCCTTGACCACAGAGCATTACCATAAAGCAGTAGAAGCATGTCTCCTCGAGTCCAAAGGCCAAGGAAACCCTCACACTCAAAAACAGCAAGGCCACAACTCGGAAAGGGAACTCCAACAAAGCGCAAATCAGGGAGTGACCCAAAGGAGGATCATCTAGCAAGCGACCCAGTTATCCAAAGTGTGCTACTTGTGGGAAATTTCACCTGGGGTTTGTCGAAGGGCACACGAGGATGCTTTGAATGTGGACAAGAAGGGCACATGGCCAGGCAGGTGCTCGAACAAGACCGGTCTTCCTCACCCACAGCAGATTCAGTATGCAGGCCAACCAGCTTAGTTATATGCAGGCCGCTCTAGAAGGTCCACTTATCACCCGGCAGATTAGAAGCCCTCCAGCATGGCGAATGCGAGGATCTACTCACTCACCGAGAGGACGTAGCCAATGCCTCGACAGTTGTCACAGGTCGATTAGCATTTTCAATATAGTGCTACTGCTCTATTTGATACTGGGCAACCCATTCATATATAGCCGTGGTGTTCTCCGAAAATTAGAAATACCCTCCGAGGTACTCAGTGTTGACGACACTACCTTCAAGAGAGATCATGGCATCCACGCATCGGCTCGAGCAATGCAGTCATTATAGCAGACAGAACTCTTTGTGATCCGATGCTGAAATGACCGACTACGACGTCATCCTTAGAATGGACTTCGATCGGATACGATGCTTCCATAGAGTGCCGTAATAGAAAGTCGAATCCAAAGCGAAGTGCAGTTCGAGTACATCGGAGAACCAAAGAGAAAAGCCAGAAAATTTCTCTCAGCTATGAAGGCACATAAGTTGATGGATTCGGGATGTACGGGGTACTTAGCACATGTAGTCAATACCAGCCCGGACAAGGACCAACAGCTAGCAGGGGTCCGAGTTGTATGTGACTACCCAGCAGTCTTCCCTGAGGAGTTACCAGGCCTAGCACAAGTCAGGGAGATTGAATTTGAGATAGAGCTCTTCCCCGGCACCAATCCTATTTCCAAAGTGCCATATCGCATGGCTCCAGCAGAACTGAAGGAACTTTAGGAGCAACTACAGGAGCTGCTTGACAAGGGCTTCATACGCCCTAGTCACTCACCATGGGGAGCGCCTGTACTGTTCGTGAAGAAGAAGGATGGAAGCGTGCGGCTATGCATAGACTACAGGGCACTGAATCAGGTCACGATCAAGAACAGGTATCCTCTTCCTACAATAGATGACCTGTTCGACCAGTTAAAGGGAGCAGCAGTGTTCTCTAAGATTGACCTCAGATCAGGATATCACCAAGTCAGAGTCAAGGAGGGTGATATACCGAAGACAGCATTTAGGACCAGATACGGACATTACGAGTTCGTAGTCATGCCCTTTGGCGTGACCAATGCTCCAGCTACATTCATGGATCTCATGAACAGAGTATTCAGGGAGTATTTAGATAAGTTTGTTATTGTGTTTATCGATGACATTCTTATCTATTCAGGAACTCAGGAAGAACATGCAGAGCACCTGAAGACAGTACTACAGACACTTCAGCAGAATCAGCTATATGCCAAGTTCACGAAATGTGAATTCTGGCTTGATCAGGTGTCTTTCCTAGGTCACATCATCTCAAAGGATGGTGTCATGGTAGACCCCAGCAAAATAGAAGCAGTAAGTAACTGGAAGAGACCGAAGAATGCCAGTGAGATCAGAAGCTTTCTGGGATTAGCAGGTTATTACAGAAAGTTTGTAGAGGACTTCTCCAGGATAGCCTCCCCACTAACAGCTCTTACCAGGAAGAACAGGAAATTTCAGTGGACAGAGGACTATGGGAACAGCTTCAGCGAGCTAAAAAGAAGATTGACCAGTGCTCCCATTTTGGCTCTACCAGACAACACCAGCAGCTTTGACATCTATAGTGATGCCTCTAAGTTGGGACTAGGAGCAGTATTGATGCAAAACGGCAAGGTGATAGCCTATGCCTCCAGACAACTCAAGGATTATGAGAAGAATTACCCTACTCATAACCTGGAGCTTGCAGCAGTAGTGTTCGCTCTCAAAATTTAGAGACATTACTTATATGGAGCTCAGTGCAGAGTGTATACAGATCATCAGAGTCTGAAGTACTTCTTCACTCAGAAGGATCTTAAACACAACGCAGATGGCTTGAGCTAGTCAAAGACTACGATATAGACATCCTCTACCATCCAGTGGAAAGCCAATAAGGTAGCCGACGACTTAGCGTAAAATCCAGCTACCTTATTATCTCTTGCCCATGTCACCGCCTCCGTATGAGATCGAGATTTTTGCCCTAGAACTCATCGTGGGACAGCCTCTACTATGACCTTAGAGTCTACCTTGCTTGGTGATATTCAGCCAGCTCAGGAGCAGACCTGGAATTCATAAAATCAAGCAAGGGCTAGCGTAATCGAAAGTAGAGAATTCAGAGTGTCCGATAGCGGGTGTTGTACTTTGGTGACAGACTGTGCATCGGGAGGAGCTACGAGACAGATTTTAGATGAGGCTCACAAGACTTTATGCGATGCATCCAGTTCCACCAAAATGTATCAAGACCGAAGAACCATTTTGGTGGCCCGGATGAAGCGAGACATTGCCGATATGTTAGCATCCGCCTCACCGCCGAGGGTCAAGACAGAACATCACGCCGTGAGGAGTTCAGAGCTCATACTGATTCCGTAATGGAAGTAGGAGGATATCTCTATGGATTTCATAGTGGGACTACCCGTAACCACGAATGGTTTTGACGCCATCCGGGTAATAGTAGAAAAGTTGACTAAATCAGCCCACTTTAGCTATCAAGATATTCTACTCCATGGAGAAGATAACTCAGTTGTATCTCCAGGAAATCGTCTGACTACATGGAGTCCCACGAACCATCATTTCATAGAGAGCAGATTCACATCACACTTCGAGTGTATACAACAACAAGCACTAAGTTAAAGTTCAAGACCTTCCATCCTCGATAGATGGTCGACGAGCGAGTAAACTGTACTCAAGATATGCTCCGAGCGTTGCCCTAGACTTCAAGGAAGTTGGTGCAAATATCCGAGCCTAGCAATTTGCATACAACAACAACTATCGTGCCACTATCGGCATGGCACGAGGCTCTCTACGCACGGAGGTGTAGATCTCCAATCACTGTATGAGAGTGGTGAACAAAGAACCAGAGCTTCAGATGATCTAGTAGCGTATACCACAAGCCCATACAGCAGATCCGCCAGAGGATAGAGACACCATAGCCAGAAGAGCTATGCCGATACGCGCGCAGACCCTTAGGGTTTCAGTATTCGTCCGAGTGGCTCCCATGAAGGGAGTAATGCGTTTTGGGAAAAAGGGCAAACTAAGTCCCAGATATGTGGGACCATACCTTATCAGCATAAGAGTGGGCAAGGTAGCATATGAGCTAGAGCTACCCCAGGAAATGTCAGCTGTCCACAACGTAATTCATGTCTCTATGCTGAAGAAGCATACCCCAGATGCCACCCAGGTGATTGAGCCCCAGTCGGTACAGATCCGCGAGGACCTCAGCTATGATAGTCGGCCTATTCAGATAATAGACCGAGCAGTTAAGAAATTGCGGAACAAGGAAGTACCATTAGTCAAAGTCATTTGGCACAGTCACACAGCAGAAGAGGCAACTTGGGAGATAGAAGCCAGCATGAGACAGAAGTACCCAGAATTGTTCTAAGTTCGAGGACGAACTTTTTATAAGGTAGGAGGGATTGTAGCGCCCGAAAATTCTCAAACTTGCATTAGAATTATTCCGTGATTTTTTCTGGAATTTTTAGATATTTTTTCAGAATTTTCCGAGTAGCGGAAGTAGCAAAAATAATTAGAAGAATAAAAAGGCTTAAGCGGGGATCGAACCCGGGACCTCTCGGGTCCGCTAAACCTTTAGTTAGCCTTAGTAACCGGTGAACCCAGCAGGGCCGTGCTGAAAGAGAAGGGAAACATTTATATTTATATTTGAGTTGGGCCTAGTTACCCACTTAATATAAATTAAAAACTTAAGTAGGTTTTGGTTTATTTGTGGTTCGGCAGCCCTCTCCTCACAAAAAAACCTCACGCCACTTTTCTCCAAGCCCTCACCGACGCCAACCTCTCTTCCTCCTCTTTCCCTCGGCGCACCAAGGCTAGGCCCCCAAAGAAATCTTCCGGCAGCGGCTCCGACACCAGGACGCTCCCCTTCGCGAGAGGAACGTGTTGGCGCAAGAAAACTATCGAAAGGATCGTCTTCTCCGGAAACCTAGCGACTAGAACCGTAAGGAAACTAGCGTACGAGGTAAGAAACCCCTCACCTGCAGTATAATAGCTTTCGTTTGAGTTTTTATGCTTTGGTTAGGAGGTATGCAGATTTTTATCGATATCTAGGGTGTATTTAACTCTTTTCGCAGATTAGGGATTTAGTTGGGCACCTCTAGATGGGCCGGACACGTTTTCCCTCTTCATATAGGAGGTTAGACGTTGTCGGGTGCCTAGAGGTGGTCTCCCTAATAGGGAGAAGAGTTAGAGCATCCTAAGTGCTCGATTAAAGGTCTAGCTCAGTAATAGACAGTTTAATTAACTTATTAAATGCACTAGAAGCATTTAAAACAGCAAATTAGTTATTTCAACTTATGTAGGACTACAGTCCAATGGGTGGGCTCCCACAGTCGCCTCTAGGTTCAGACAACCTAGTTCTAGGTTCAGATAACCTAGATTCAGCAAAATAAGTACATAGCATTCAGTATTTTACTTTCAGCAGTGGCACTGTACTGGATTAGATATCCACTGGGCTGGACTCCCATAGTCGTCCCTAGGTTTAGCTAACCTAGTAAACCCTACTAGATTCGGAACTTGCAATCCCGGGTTTGGATAGGGATGCGCGCATAGCAAGTACAGTTGCCAGGGCCCATCAGCAGCATGTTTAGTATTTTCACTTATTATATGTATAGCTTTTCAAATTCACAATCAGTTATGTGAGTTCAGCTTAGTTTCAGTACCAGCTCAGTTAGTTTAGTACAGATCATGATCAGCTTAGTTCAGTTCCATGATTTGTATTCAGTTTCAGTTTTCATGCTCAGCTCTATTTTTGCAAGTATGATTGCCATGCTCAGTTTCTGTTCATATGAATAAATGTCATGTCATGCCATGATCAGCACCTACTTTCCAACAGCATGTTTTTAAAACATATCTGCATCGTATGCATGTTTTTGTGAGGTAGATGAGTTCTTACTAAGCTTTTTAGCTTATAGATACTACTTTTTCTTATACTGCAGATAAAGGTAAAGGAAAAGTGGACCAGTAGCGGAGGCTGGAGGGCAATGCTATCAGGATGTGTGTGAACAGGAGTTGGAACAAAGACCTTTGGGATCTAAACAGTTTTACTTCAGTATTAGCACTTAGCGTTTTCAGTTTTATTATTCAGTTTTGATTTGTTAAGTGTTATGAAATAGTAAACCATGCACTATGTAGTATGCCAGGTTTAGAATATTAGTGAGTTTATATTAGTATGATTTGCATTGGTTTAGAGTTGTTGCGGTGGTTTTGACACGTCAAAGTGTCGAATCAACATCTCCGATTTCGTAATCGAATGACGGACCGCCCGCCGACCGATCCAAAGAAGTGTTGAAGCTCGATCGGCCACCGACCGATCCGACAGATATAAGATGTTATCAGATCTCCTCGGATCGGCCACCGACCGATCCAAAGACGATAAGAGTTGCCTCGGTGCTCGATCGGTCGGCCGACCGATCCAGCACACCGGATCGGTCCGCCGACCGATCCAGCATTACATGGATCGGCCCGCCCGACCGATCCAGCTTGGGAACCGAATGCCCATAGCTTCGATCGATCTGCGATCGATCGGCGTCTGTAGTTAGTTGGGAAGTTTAGTTTCTAGTCCCTAGCCCAGCTGGGATTTCCCCTCCTTAGCATATGTACACCAGCAAAGAAGGTCTTTAGACCTTTCTTAGCAGTTGGATCCGTCATTAGTAGACTAAAATTTTAATTAGCCCAGCTTTCCGCACAGTATAGTTTAGTATAATTGTAGCGACCGACCTTACAGCCAGTACCCAGAAGGTGGGTCGTTACAGAGTGGTATCAGAGCAAAGTTCCATACTTCCTACACACACATCAACATTGAACCTGCATCTTCCAAGTAAGAATACCTCTACTTAATTTATGCTCCTTGTTTGGTTATTACAATTCATGTTTATATGCCTACTGCTTGTTAGTATGTGATGGTTTCTAAACATGATATCAGTAGTTATATAACTGTGATTACATTAGTTATGTTATGTTCTCTATGTCTTTAGAAATGGCACGAGGACGCCCAGCTAGAAGGACACTAGATACTGAGCCCCAGCAAGAGGCAGGCAGTTCAGTGCCTCCTCCCGACCTTACAGCATTAGTGGCTCAGTTACAACAGCAGCTAGCTGAACAGCAACAGGAAATAGCCACCTTAAAGGCTAATCAGCAGAATACCCCCACAGTCACCCCGGAACCGAATCTGACAACTCCAGAAGTCTTAGAGGTTCCACCAACTCAGCCTACAGCGCCAACGCCAGCACCAGTACCAGCACCAGCAGTCCCAGCAGCTGAGCCAAGAAAGGAAGCCTATCCGATCCAGTGGCAGCGAGTCAAGCCAGAGAACTTCTCAGGCACTAGTGAACCATGGGATGCACAAGCCTGGTTCAAAACACTGGAGAGCACGATGGAGCTTCTGGACTGGCCAGAACACGAGAAGGTGAAGTGTGCCTCCTTCGCACGACAGGAGACGACGATGTGGTGGGAAAGAATCAGAACGAAGCACCCAGTGAACCAGATGTCATGGGCTGACTTCGAGAGGGAATTCTTCGAGGAGTTCTTTCACATACGGGTCACAAACCGCCACTACGACGAGTTCACTGAGTTTCGTCAGGGCAACCTTTCAGTTGAGGAAGCCGTGAAGAAATTCAACAGGTTGGCTCGTCTATGCCCAGAGCTAGTCAGCACAGAGAAGGAACGAATCCGGTTGATGCTCAAGATGCTGAGGCCAGAGATAGTAGTGAACGTGGCTGGTGGCATACATAGGCCACAAACCACAGAGGAGTTAGTGAGCAGTGCCTTGACCACAGAGCATTACCAGAACAGCATAAAGCAGCAGAAGCAGGTCTCCTCAGAGTCCAAAGGCCAAGGAAACCCTCACACTCAAAAACAGCAAGGCCACAACTCTGGAAAGGGAACTCCAACAGCAAGCGCAAATCAGGGAGTGACCCAAAGGGAGGATCATCTAGCAAGCGACCCAGTTATCCAAAGTGTGCTACTTGTGGAAAATTTCACCCAGGGGTTTATCGCAAGGGCACACGAGGATGCTTTGAATGTGGACAAGAAGGGCACATGGCCAGGCAGTGCCCGAACAAGACCGGTCTTCCTCAGCCACAGCAGATTCAGTATGCAGGCCAGCCAGCTCAGTTATATCATATGCAGGCCGCTCTAGAAGGTCCACTTATCAGCCAGGGAAGATTAGAAGCCCCTCCAGCTATGGCGAATGCGAGGATCTACTCACTCACCAGAGAGGACGTAGCCAATGCCTCGACAGTTGTCACAGGTCAGATTAGCATTTTTCAGTATAGTGCTACTGTTCTATTTGATACTGGGGCAACCCATTCATATATAGCCAGGGTGTTCTCCGAAAAATTAGAAATACCCTCCGAGGTACTCAGTGGTCAGTTTTTGACGGCACTACCTTCAAGAGAGATCATGGCATCCACGCACTGGCTCAGAGCAGTGCCGGTCATTATAGCAGACAGGGAACTCTTTTGTGATCTGATCCTGCTGGAAATGACTGACTACGACGTCATCCTTAGAATGGACTTCCTGATCAGATACGATGCTTCCATAGAGTGCCGTAAACAGAAAGTCGTATTCCAAACCGAAGCAGAAGCACAGTTCCTATAGATGGGCCGGACACGTTTTTCCTCTTCAGATAGGAGGTTAGACGTTGTCGGGTGCCTAGAGGTGGTCTCCCTAATAGGGAGAAGAGTTAGAGCATCCTAAGTACTCGATTAAAGGTCTAGCTCAGTAATAGACAGTTTAATTAACTTATTAAATGCACTAGAAGCATTTAAAACAGCAAATTAGTTATTTCAACTTATGTAGGACTACAGTCCAGTGGGTGGGCTCCCACAATCGCCTCTAAGTTCAGACAACCTAGTTCTAGGTTCAGATAACCTAGATTCAGCAAAATGAGTACATAGCATTCAGTATTTTACTTTCAGCAGTGGCACTGTACTGGATTAGATATCCACTGGGCTGGACTCCCATAGTCGTCCCTAGGTTTAGCTAACCTAGTAAACCCTACTAGATTCGGAACTTGCAATCCCGGGTTTAGATAGGGATGCGCGCACAGCAAGTACAGTTGTCAGGGCCCCTCAGCAGCATGTTTAGTATTTTCACTTATTATATGTATAGCTTTTCAAATTCACAATCAGTTATGTGAGTTCAGCTTAGTTTCAGTACCAGCTCAGTTAGTTTAGTACAGATCATGATCAGCTTAGTTCAGTTCCATGATTTGTATTCAGTTTCAGTTTTCATGCTCAGCTCTATTTTTGCAAGTATGATTGTCATGCTCAGTTTCTGTTCATATGAATAAATGCCATGCCATGCCATGATCAGCACGTACTTTCCAACAGCATGTTTTTAAAACATATCTGCATCGTATGCATGTTTTTGTGAGGTAGATGGGTTCTTACTAAGCTTTTTAGCTTATAGATACTACTTTTTCTTATACTGCAGATAAAGGTAAAGGAAAAGTGGACCAGTAGCGGAGGCTGGAGGGCAATGCTATCAGGATGTGTGTGAACAGGAGTTGGAACAAAGACCTTTGGGATCTAAACAGTTTTACTTCAGTATTAGCACTTAGCGTTTTCAGTTTTATTATTCAGTTTTTGATTTGTTAAGTGTTATGAAATAGTAAACCATGCACTATGTAGTATGCCAGGTTTAAAATATTAGTGAGTTTATATTAGTATGATTTGCATTGGTTTAGAGTTGTTGCAGGTGGTTTTGGCACGTCAAAGTGTCGAAATCAGCATCTCTGATTTCGTAATCAGGAAATCAGACGCTGGACCGGTCTGCCGACCGATCCAGCAGTCTGCCAGGCTTCTGGATCGGTCAGCCGACCGATCCAGACAGATACAGTATGCTACTGAGCCGACCGATCCAACACGATACAGTAGCGTTCCAGGGGTTTCGGGTGCCTGGATCGGTCGGCCGACCGATCCAGCCACACATTGATCGGTCTGCCCGACCGATCCAGTTGGGAACCGAATGCCCCATAGCTTCGATCGATCTGCGGATCGATCGGCAGGTCTGTAGTTAGTTGGGAAGTTTAGTTTCTAGTCCCTAGCCCAGTTGGGATGTTCAGTTTCCCCTCCTTAGTATATGTACACCAGCAAAGAAGGTCTTTAGACCTTTCTTAGCAGTTGGATCCGTCATTAGTAGACTAAAATTTTAATTAGCCCAGTTTTCCGCACAGTATAGTTTAGTATAATTATAGCGACCGACCTTACAGCCAGTTCCCAGAAGGTGGGTCGTTACACTCCTTGAGTACTTTCGTTGGGCAATTCACTAGCAATTCGAAATACTATTACAAATTAAGGTACATAAATGCTAATGGAAATAAAATGATACCGACAAGAAAGTTAACCAAAAAAGAAGGAGCACTTTGTCGGAGCTTTGTTAGCGTCGCAGGAGCGTAGAGCAGCAGAGCAATCAGTCGAAGAGTTCTCAGTCGTTATTGAAGCTCCACCCCCGGATCCCTTCCGGGCGCCCGGACCTCCTATTTCCAGAAACTTCCTTTCCTGCAAAACAGAGTTAGTCCGAGGCAAATATATATTCTGCAAAACAGTTTGTTAGCACAACTAAAGTAATATGATTTAACAAAAAAAGAGTATGACTTAGATTCCGTCTTTCCGAGACCGGAATCTAGTCACGATCTCGACTTAGATATCCGAAATGGATCTAAGCCGGATCGACGCCTAATGTTCCCTTCCTGGGAACGCGTCCTCGCAGTCACTCCCCTCCAGTGACTTACCTCACTTACCTGCCAGACGTCCGGCCACCCTGGCCGACCCTCGACTTCGTGGCCTATCCGGCCACTGGCCGACCTAGCCGGGCGGTTTAAGCCGTCCGATCAGCCCGTTGACCCGCTTGACTTCGTGCCAGCCTATCCGGCCACCCGACCTAGCGGGCTTCGTGCTGACATCCGGCCCCCGACCGTCTCGACTTATCCCGCATATCTCGATCAGAGTGTTAGATCAACAATAAACCTAACTTAACCTATTTGTCATTCATCAAAATCTGGGTTAAATCGTTAGTGCTAACCGCACCAACAATCTCCCCCTTTTTGATGGAATGACAACCTGGTTAAGTTAGTGAAGACATTTGCAAGAAAAAAAACAGATAACATCATTATGTGGAGGTTTTTAAGTTAGTTTGTATTTTCAATTGGTTTGGCTAACTTAACCTACCTAACCCTCCCCCTTTGGCATTCATAAAAAATAAGCATGTTTAAAGTAACCATACACATAGATTTCAGACAAAGTAAGAAATAATGTCAAGTTAATCTGGGGGAGTTTAAACTTTTGAAAACTTGTTTAAAGTATTATCTTTTAGCTTTTAGAAAAATAGCTAAGTGTAGATAGTCTAATTTTCAAGCATAAGTGTATAAGTTCTAAATTTCAAGATCAAGTTTTAAATTTCCACAATTTTCAATAACAAAGCAATTTTTTTTAAACTAATTTTTGTTAAATTAAACTTTCAAATCAAGTTGTCAAAATTAAGTAAAGTCAAATTTTAAGAACTAGATTTTTAAATTTCAAGTGTAGATAGTCTAATTTTCAAAATCAATTTTCAATAAAAAGTAAAGCCCAATTCTTAAAAACAACTTAGTTTTATAAGAGTTAGTTTTCAAAAATAGTTTTAAGAAATTTTTAAGAAAACATTTTTCAAACACAAATTTTAAAATATTTTAAATAAAGGGAAAATTTTAATTAATTCCTTTCCCTGAACCTAACATAAAATTTTGAAAATATTTGCTAAAAATATTCAAAGTAATTTTTTTTTTAAATGAGGTAGAATTTTCTAGAGAGATTTTAAAGAGAAGATTAAAAAATAACGCTTAAGGAGACAATTAAAAAATAAACCTCCCCCTGAATTTGATATTCCTTTAATTTATTAATCCTCCTTTTTTATTAATTTTTTTGGGGATTTTAAAAAAATTTGAACCTCCCCTTGAATTAGTTTTTACTTGATTTAATAATTTAATACTTAGTTAAATAATTTAAATTTCATATTACTTGATTGAGTTGGTCAATGAAAGTGTTAGTTATAATTATTATTATTATTTTTATTTATTTATTTAATTTTTTTTTTAAAGGGATTTCTAAAACAACATTTAAAAGGAATTTAAAATGATTTTTATAATATGTTTTATGTCAATTAACATATGTTTGATTCAGTTTTGATTTTAGATTTAAATTAATATTAGTGGTTAATTTAAGTTTAAGTTTAAGTTAAAATTATTAATTTTAATTGTAATTTCAATATTAAGTTTTAATTTAAGATTTAATTTTTAGTTAAGTTAAATTAAAAATTAATTTTAAGGTTAAAATGATGTTTACGATTAAAAATAAGTTTAAAATCAAAATAATAATTTTTAAAGTGAAAATAATCTATAGAAATAATTTATTATTACTATTTTTAAGTTAACAAAATTTTATTATAGTGAAAAAATAAGAAGAATTTTTCAAAATGATACAAAATTTTTAAAATAGTTTTTAAAGAATTTTTAAAATAGCTTTTAAAGAATTTTTAAAATAATTTTTAAAGAATTTTTAAAATAATTTATAAAGAATTTTAAAAATATTTTTTAAAGAATTTTTAAAATAATTTTTAAAGAATTTTTAAAATAATTTTTAAAGAATTTTTAAAATAATTTTTAAATAATTTTTAAAAATAGTTTTTCAAGAATTTTTAAAATAGTTTTTAAAGAATTTTTAAAATAGTTTTTAAAGAATTTTTAAAATAGTTTTTAAAGAATTTTTAAAATAGCTTTTAAAGAATTTTTAAAATAATTTTTAAAGTTAATTTTAAAATAATTTTTAAAGAATTTTTAAAATAGTTTTTAAATAATTTTTAAAGAATTTTAAAAATAGTTTTTTAAAGAATTTTTAAAATAGTTTTTAAAGAATTTTTCAAATAATTTTTAAAGAATTTTAAAAATAGTTTTTAAAGAATTTTTAAAATAGTTTTTAAATAATTTTTTAAAATAGTTTTTAAAGAATTTTTAAAATAGTTTTTAAAGAATTTTTAAAATAATTTTTAAAGTTAATTTTAAAATAATTTTTAAGGAATTTTTAAAATAGTTTTTAAAGAATTTTAAAAAATAATTTTTAAAGAATTTTAAAAATTGTTTTTAAAGAATTTTTAAAATAGTTTTTAAAGAATTTTTCAAATAATTTTTAAAGAATTTTAAAAATAGTTTTTAAAGAGTTTTTAAAATAGTTCTTAAAGAATTTTAAAAATAGTTTTTAAAGAATTTTTAAAATAATTTTTAAAGAATTTTAAAAATAATTTTTAAAGAATTTTAAAAATAGTTTTTAAAGAATTTTTAAAATAGTTTTTAAAGAATTTTTCAAATAATTTTTAAAGAAGTTTAAAAATAGTTTTTAAAGAATTTTTAAAATAATTTTTAAAGAATTTTTAGGTTAAAATAAATTTTTAAGTTAAAATTATAATTTTTTAAGTTAAAAAAAATTACGTTTAATTTTTAAAATAAATTTTTAAGTTAAAAAAAATTAATTTTAATTTAATTTAATTTAATTTAATTTAATTTTAATTAATTTTAATTTAATTTTAAATTCGAAATTTAATTTGAAATTTGAAATTTAATTTTAATTTGAAATTCAAAATTTAATTTTAAGTAATTTGAAATTCAAATTTTGATTTTAATTAATTTTAATTTAGTTTGAAAATTAATTTAATCCTTATTCATCTCACCCGATCTAGATTATCAATCAGGGAATCCTATAATTTTGTGAGATGAATTAGATTTTATTACAGAGTTTGGTTTAACTTGTGTTAGATTCAGGTTTAGCTTTGGTCTCAACAAACAGGCATTCTTCGGATAAACTTCTAAGCTTGGTGAGTCACTTGGACGTCATTAGAAGTAACCAACCTTTCGAGATTTTCCGAATAGTCCTATCCAAGGAACTTAGTACTAAACCTTGGTCTAACTAGTTAGGATCCATTTAAAGGTAGCTTCGGTCGGTTCCACTTGGCCAAATGTACCAGATTGAAGCCATATCTTTCTAGACATGCGATGCCCAAGCTTCCCCAACGTACTATCATCAAAAAACTTCACAAGTACCATGATTCAAGTTAAACTTGAACCCTCTTTAACTAGTCCTAATTACCCTGTCGGGTAGGTTGGTTTTGGAGATGCCAGCTATTCTGGAGCCTCCCCTGAATTATTGGCCATTAATTTAAGATTTTTGTATAATTAGAGTTGGTTTTAGTTAAGTTTTAATGTTTAGTTTGTAATTTAAATTTGAGTTCTTAATTTTGAATTAATTAAATTGGTCAAATTATCTTTCTTTAAGAGAGTGTATTTAATATTTGAATTTTCTTTCAATTTCAATTTTATTGGGTTAATTGAATTATCTTTCTTTAATAGCTTATTTTTAAAGTTTAAGTTTTTATTTATTTTTAAATTTGAATTAACTAAACTGTTTGAATTATATTTTCTTAACGGTTTATCTTTTAGCTTTTTATTAATTGTTAATTTTGAAATTTCTAGATTATTTTTGTTTAATTTGTTATCTTTAACATTTAATTTTAAGTTTGTTAAATTCCGTTTTGATTTTATCAAAGTGTTTGATTTTATCCTTATATTTTCTTTGCCTTTTAAATTGATATGGTTAATTGAATTTATTAGATTATTTTTATCTTTAAAGTTTAATTTTTTATTAATTAAATTATCTTGGTTTTGGATAGCATTTTCTAAACTGATTTTATCTTGATTATTAAATATTTTATCAAGGTATTTATTGATTTTATCCATTTTCTCATTTTTAGCATTTAAATTCAAATTTATTTTAATGTTTGACTTATTTATGTCTAAATGCTCACCTAATTTTAAATTTTCTGAATTAATTAAATTATTTGAATTGATTTGGTCATTGTTCTGTTTGACCAAGTCAAGTTCGATGTCAAATTGATCAGAGTCCTGATTGACTTGATCAGAGTCTAGATTATTTTGTGATTTTGAATTTAAATCATTTAAATCTAGATTATCATGCATCATACTTGGACTAATTTCATACTTATCATCATGCTGATTATTTAAACTACTATTAGCAGGGGTATTTTGGTAAATATTACTAACCTTGAGCGCAACCTGTAACAACCCAATTTTCCCTATTTCAAGTTCTAAAAGTCCATAAAAATATTTGGAAATACTTTTAAAATATTCTAGAGATTTTTAGGAATTTTTAGAGTATTTTTACGTAATTTTTGGAGGTCGTTTAGTATGTTACAAAAAGAAAGAAGTTTTGACAAAAAATGTTGAAGGTGAGACTCGAACCCAAGACCTCCGGCCGAGCCCGACCTAACCAAACACAGCCAACCAACTGGGCTGCGCGTGATTCGTTAACCAAGTATGCAGCGAGATATATTTAAGTTGTAATTGGAACATAATTAAACCTAGTTATAAAGGGATTAAGTTTTCCCTTTCTCGTGGGAAAACCCTATCTGCCTTTCTTTCTCTCCCGACGCGTGCGACGGCGCTGTGCTTGGGCGAAGACGAAGCCGAGTTAGGGCTCTTCCTCCGGCGGCCGGCAAGGGGGTTTTTCCGAGAATCCTTCTCATCCTCGTGACCTCCTCGACGTGGAGAGCACGTAGACGCGAAGAAGGTGCTGTTATTTTGAGTCTCGCCGAACCCTAGCAGCCCTTCCATTCGGTTGTAAGTCCAAGAAAGCATTGTAAGTACTACTCACCTGCGGTAGGAGTTGCTCCGAGCTTTCGGTTTTCGTTACCTTGCTTCCGGATCTTGTTGTGCCGAGTAGAAGAATATGCTAGGGTTTTCTTCCTTGCTTTGTTGAGATGCCATCTTCGGTTTCTGTTAATTGAACACCAATAGCTACCATTTGCTATTAGATATGCATGCAAGTTTCCTAAATTTCACTAGTTCTAAGTTGGGCACGAACAGCCCTCAATTTAGGTACATAGTGTTAGTTTTCCTTGCTAAAGCCATGCACCTGATTAGTTTTAAGTTGGTATTTCAGCCTATGGTTGTCTTTTAAGCGTGCCTTTAATTCTTAAATGTGGTACCCGTGTAAGTCTAATTGCTGCCATAAATTCCAGCAAAAAGGGATTCCTTTGCCCTGTTTTTACAGCATGATAGAAAGTGTAAAGTTGCATTCTTTTGCTTTTATTATAGCATACTTAGAAAGCCCCAAAATTAGCTTCCTTTTGCTTTTATCACAGCATGTTTAGGAAATCTAAATAAGCCCCTTTTGGTTTATTTTACAGCATGTTTAGTAAGTCTAAGTTAGCTTTCTTTTGCTCTATTTTACAGCATGTTTAGCAAGTCTAAGTTAGCTTTCTTTTGCTCTATTTTATAGCATGTTTAGAAAGTCCAAGTTAGCTTTCTTTTGCTCTATTTTGTAGCATGATTAGTAAGATTAGATTTGTTTCTTTTGCTCTTATCACAGCATGTTTAGAAGGTTCAAATTAGCTTTCTTTTGCTCTTATCACAGCATGTTTAGATAGTCCAAATTAGTTCTCTTTTGCTCTATTTTGTAGCATGATTAGTAAGATTAGATTTGCTTCTTTTTGCCTTATTTTATAGCATGTTTAGAAGGCCCAAAGTTACTTTCTTTTGCCCTATTCTATAGCGTGATTAGTAAGTTCAGATGTGCTTTCTTTTCCTTTATTTATAGCATGTTAGAAGTTCAGATTTTGCTTTTCTCTTGCCTTGTTGATAACATGCTTAGAGAGAGTTCAGATTTGCTTTCCTTTATGTTATTTTTATATAGCATGCTTGGTTAGTTGTAATCCTATACTTGTTAGATATATCTATAGGATTCTAATAGGCTCCAATAAAGAATTATAAGAAGCATGAGTAAAGAAAAAGGCTAAAGTCTAGTTAAAAAGAGATAACAAGTAAATTAAAGTAAGAGGCTAGTACCCGACTTCCGGGGTTGTCGTTAAACAAATCCAGGTGACCAATTCCGAGGTCTTGGCCTTGGTAAGACCGAGGTCTTTATACTCATAGGGCTGGAGGCTCGCTACCCAGTCACTATTAGAGAGCGCGCAAAACAAAGATGGTACTAAGCCTGGGCTCAAAGAAAAGAAGAAAAGAAAAGAAGAACAAGAAGAAGAAAGTGAAAGAGAAATTAAAAGATTAATTTCTAGTATAAGTAAAGCAAGAAGAAAAGAAGAAGAAGGTAAAAGAGAAATTAAAAGATCAATTTCTGGTATAAAGATATAAGACAATGAAACAAGTTTTATGCTTAGAATCAATAAAAGTTTAGTTCTTTAATTCTAAGCTTACAGTAGTTGTTTCATTACTTTCCTGTCAGTTAGTGAGCATGTTTAGTATTCAGTTTTATTTCTGTATACCATGAGTACATGCAGCTTTGCTTTTAGCATTTCAGTTTTTGTATTGTTGCATTCTTTTTATGCACTTCGATGTTTTTGTGAGATAGATTAGTACTTACTAAGCGTTTTCGCTTACAGATCCTTTGTTTTTTTTTTCCTCCTACCGCAGATAAAAGAAAAGCTAAGATATGAAAGGGAGGCGACAGGGTGGTGGTGGTGATGAAGGTGTGTGGTGACTGGACTGTGGAGAGATCCAGAAGTAGCTGGCAAAATTGTCGAGACTTTCTTTTAGTTCTCTGTTAATGTTATATTAAACTTGGGATTGTAGTTGAGTTTATTTCCGCATGTCTAGCTAGTCTCTTTTATTATTTGTGGAGTGCTGTAGTCATGGCTATTGCTAGAGTAGTTCTTTGTCTTATTGTGATTTCTATTACTGCGTGGTTGTGGAAAATATGTTCCAGCCGTCTGTGGCTGCGTATACTATGTTTGTATTATAGATTTGGTCACCGGTACAGGGGAGACTTTGCCGAAATTTTTCGGTAGGTTTTCCTTTGGGCCATGATAAATCTAAGTGTCGCTAATAATAGCATAAGTGACACTAGTAAGTAGAGTAGTAGTTAGGTAACGGTCGCCCTTACAGAGTAGTAGTAAGAAGGGTGGTCGTTACACAACCCCTAATTCAGTAGGCTTCTCCGTTGGATTTGACTCGAGTCCATATTTGATTTTAACTTGATCTTCTAGCTCCATCGGCGTCTTGTGAAGCTTGATCAACTGGGTCCACAACTCATATGCATTCTTGTACTTTTCTAATCTGCATAAAATATTGTTAGGTAAAACATTACAAATAATGTGTAGCGCCCGAAAATTCTCAAAATTATTTTAGAAATATTCTACGATTTTTCTGGAATTTTAGGATATTTTTACAGAATTTTTAGAGTAGCGGAAGTTGCAAAAATAAATAGAATCGTAAAATAGCCTACACGGGAATTGAACCCGAGACCTATTGGGTCCTACGACTTATAGATAGCTTTAGTAACCAAGTAAACCCAGCAGGGCCGTGCTAAAAATAAAGGGAATCAATTATATTTATATTGAGTTGGGCCGAATTACCCACTTAATATAAATAAAGATTTAAGTGAGGAATTGTTA
This sequence comes from Zingiber officinale, assembly GCF_018446385.1. Classification (NCBI taxonomy): domain Eukaryota; kingdom Viridiplantae; phylum Streptophyta; class Magnoliopsida; order Zingiberales; family Zingiberaceae; genus Zingiber; species Zingiber officinale. The sequence goes on along the minus strand of NW_024589898.1, from coordinate 572,989 downwards.
TTTTTCTTAAAGGAGAAAAACCTTTCCCTCACCCTAGTCACGCCGCCCTCTCCTTTTCTCCCTCACCTCTCGGCGCCAACCTCAAGAAACCTAGGGTTTCCGTCCCAAGGGCAAGGGGAACACCTTCCGGCGACGACTTCGACACGAGGATGCTCCCCTCCGCGAGAGGAACGCGTGGACGCGAGAAGATCATCGAAAGGATCGTCTCCTTCGGAGATCTAGCGATTAGAATCATAAGAAAATCCGAACAGGAGGTAAGAAACCCCTCACCTGCAGTATAAGTAGCTTCCGTGTGAATTCCATGATTTAGTTAGTAGTATATAGCTTTTCGGCACAAATGATGCAAATTAGCGCATACCAAGTGTTCGATTAAATTACTAGCACAGCTAAAATGCAACTTAGGCATTGTGATAGCCTAGTTAAATGCAATAGGAGCATTTCACAGCTCATATAGTCTTGCTACAGCTTTTACAGGACTAGACGTCCAATGGGTGGGCTCTCACAGTCGCCTCTAGGTTTAGACAACCTAGTAAAAGCAAGACAAGAATCTATTAGCTTATGTTCAGTATTTTACTTTTCAGTGACACTGTACTGGATTAGATATCCATTGGGTTGGACTCCCATAGTCGTCCCTAGGTTCAGCTAACCTAGTAACCCTACTAAATTCGGGACTTGCAAACCCGGGTCTAGTTGGGGATGCGCGCACAGCAAAGTACAGTTGCCGGGCCCAAACAGCAGCTTGATTATTATTTTAATCTACTTATGAATATAGTTTTTCAAACATCACAAATTAGTCATGTGAGTTCAGTCAGCTTTAGCATCAGATTAGTATTAGCTTAGTTCAGTTTTATATCAGTTTAGTTTTCTGTTGATACAACATGATAGTTTATGATTAGTTCTATTGCTATGATCAGTTTTATTTCTATGCGTTGTATGTCATGCCATGTTTAGCATATTCAGTATGTACTTTTCAAATAGCATGTTTTCAAAGCATGATTTGCATCGATTGCATGTTTTAGTGAGGTAGATGGTTTCTTACTAAGCGAAAGCTTACAGATACTTTCTTTTCCTTATACTGCAGATAAAGGTAAAGGAAAGATGGACTAGCGGAGGCTGGAGGGCAATGCTACGAAGATGTGTGTGGATGGAACTTGGAATAGAGATCTTAGGGAATTTCAGCAAGCTTGTTTTAAGCATTAGAACCTTTTAGTATTTTATTGTTTTGCACCTTAGTATGTTAATTGCTATGAATTAGTTAGTCATGCACCCTATCATGCTTAAAATACTATTTGTGTGATGTTAGAATGTTTTACATTTAGTTTAGGATTGACATGGGAAGTTTTGGCATGAACAAGTGCTGAAATCATACTTCTGGTACGAAATCAGAAACCCCAATCGATCGGCTGATCGATTGGAGGCTTCTCAATCGATCAGCCGATCGATTGAGAAGTTCGTACCGCGAACAGTATACCTCTGGATCGATCAGCCGATCGATCCAGCAAATTCTGTCGTGAACAGTAGGCTCTGGGATCGATCACTGGATCGATTGGCTAGTCTGGATCGATCAGCCGATCGATCCAGAATATTGGCCCGAGCACAGTAGCGTGCTGGATCTATCACTGGATCGATCCAACCTAAGCCCCACATACAGTAGCCATCTGGATCGATCAATGGATCGATCCGGCCATTCCAATCGATCCGTGGATCGATTGGGAGGCCTGATAATAGCAGAGAAACCTTTAGTTCAGCTCCTTGACCATCCGGGGAGGTAGAACATATTATGAATAGCTTAGACTACACCCCTTAGCACATATAGAATAAAGAAATGATAATAGTTTAGCAAGATTTTGATATGTACAGCTTCCGCATCTAGATTTAGTAATGGTCAGGGAATAGTTTAGCACAGATTAATGCAACGATCGGCCTCACAGCTTAGCCAGTAGAAGGTGGGTCGTTACAGAGTGGTATCAGAGCAGTTTCCATACTTCCTACACACACATCAGCATTGAACCTGCAGCTTCCAAGTAAGAACATCTCTCACTCTCTTTATGTTTCTTGTTTCATGTTTAGATATAACTAAAGCATGCTTGTTCATGATAGTAGTTGGCATGATAACAATAGTTACTCCCTTATGATTGTGTTAGTCATGTATGTCCTGCATGTCTCTAGAAATGGCACGAGGACGCCCAACTAGAAAGGCACCAGCTACTGAGCCCCAGCATGAGGCAGGCAGTTCAGTGCCTCCCCCAGACCTGACAGCATTAGTGGCTCAGTTAAAGCAGCAGCTAGCTGAACAGCAACAGGAGATAGCCACCTTAAAGGCTAATCAGCAGAATACTCCCACAGTCACCCCGGAACCGAACGTAGCAACGCCAGTAGTCTTAGAGGTTCCACCAGTCCAGCCTACAGCACCAGTAGCCCCAGCAGCAGTAGAGGCAAAGAGAGAAGCCTATCTGATTCAGTGGCAAAGATTCAAGCCCGAGAACTTCTCAGGCACCAGTGAACCATGGGATGCACAAGCCTGGTTCAAAACACTGGAGAGTACGATGGAGCTTCTGGACTGGCCAGAACATGAGAAGGTGAAGTGCGCCTCCTTCTGCCTGACAGGAGATGCACGCATGTGGTGGGAGAGAATCAGAGCGAAGCGCCCAGTAAACCAAATGACATGGGTAGACTTCGAGAAGGAGTTCTTTGAAGAATTCTTTCACATGAGGGTCACAAACCGCCACTACGACGAGTTCACTGAGTTTCGTCAGGGCAACCTATCGGTTGAGGAAGCCGTGAAGAAATTCAATAGATTGGCTCGTCTATGCCCTGAACTAGTCAGCACAGAGAAAGAAAGAGTCCGGTTGATGCTCAAGATGCTGAGGCCGGAAATAGCAATGAACGTGGCTGGCGGTGTTCACAGGCCGCAAACCACCGAAGAACTAGTCAGCAGTGCTCTGACCACCGAGCACTACCAAAACAATATCAAGCAGCAGAAGCAAGTTCTCACAGAATCTAAAGGTCAAGGAGGTTCAGGCACTCAGAAGCAACAAGGTCACAGCTCCAACTGGAAAGGGAACTCCAGCAATAAGCGCAAACCAGGGAGTTACCCAAAAGGAGGGCCAGCTAACAAACATCCAAGTTATCCAAAGTGTGCTACTTGTGGAAAATTCCACCCTGGAGTTTGTCGTAAAGGCACACGAGGATGCTTTGAGTGTGGACAGGAAGGACATATGGCTAAGCAGTGCCCGAACAAGACTAGTCTTCCTCCACCACAGCTGATTCAGTATGGAGGTCAGCCAGCTCAGTTACATCAGATGCAGGCCGCTCTAGATGGTCCACACATTAGCCAGGGTAGACTAGAAGCCCCTCCAGCTATGACGAATGCGAGAATCTACTCCTTAACCAGAGAAGACGTAGCGAATGCCTCGACAGTTGTTACAGGTCAGATTAGTATTTTACAGTAAAGTACAACTGTCTTATTTGATACTGGGGCAACCCATTCTTATATATCCAGGGCATTTGCAAAGAAATTAGCGATACCTCCAGAGGTATTCAGTAGTCAGTTTCTGACGACGTTACCTTCAAGAGAAATTATGGCATCCACGCACTGGCTCAGAGCAGTACCAGTCATTATAGCAGACAGAGAACTCTTTTGTGATCTGATAGTGCTAAATATGACTGACTACGATGTCATCTTCGGAATGGACTTCTTGATCAGATACGAAGCTTCCATCGAGTGCCGTAAACAGAAAGTCGTATTCCAACCTGAAGCAGAAGCACAGTTCGAGTTCATCGGAGAACCCAAGAGAAAGGCCAAAAAGTTTCTCTCCGCTATGAAAGCACAGAGATTAATGGAGTCAGGATGTACGGGATTTTTAGCACATGTAGTCAGTACCGGTCAGGACAAGGACCGACAGCTAGCAGAGGTCCGAGTCGTACGTGACTACCCAGCAGTCTTCCTTGAAGAGTTACCAGGCCTAGCACCAGACAGGGAGATCGAATTTGAGATAGAACTCATTCCCGGTACAAATCCTATCTCCAAAGCACCTTACCGCATGGCTCCAGCAGAACTGAAAGAACTTCATGAGCAACTACAGGAGCTGCTTGACAAGGGCTTCATACGTCCGAGTCACTCACCATGGGGAGCGCCTATATTGTTCGTGAAGAAGAAGGACGGGAGCATGCGCCTGTGTATAGATTACCGGGCACTGAACCAAGTCACGATTAAGAATAGGTATCCTCTTCCCAGAATAGATGACCTGTTCGATCAGCTAAAGGGAGCAGCAGTGTTCTCTAAGATAGACCTCAGATCAGGTTATCATCAGGTGAAAGTCAAGGAAGGGGATATACCCAAGACAACATTCAGAACCAGATACGGACATTACGAGTTCGTAGTCATGCCATTTGGCGTGACAAATGCTCCAGCTACCTTCATGGACCTCATGAACAGGGTATTCAGAGAATACTTAGATAAGTTCGTTATCGTGTTCATCGATGACATTCTTATCTATTCAAGAACTCAGGAAGAACACGCAGAGCACCTGAGAATAGTACTGCAAACCCTCCAGCAGAACCAGTTGTACGCCAAGTTCACGAAATGTGAATTTTGGTTAGATCAGGTGTCCTTCCTGGGTCACATCATCTCAAGGGATGGTATCATGGTAGACCCCAGTAAAATAGAAGCTGTGAGTAACTGGAAAAGACCCAAGAATGCCAGTGAGATCAGGAGTTTTCTGGGATTAGCAGGTTATTACAGAAAGTTTGTAGAGGACTTCTCCAGGATGGCCTCCCCACTGACAGCTCTTACCAGAAAGAACAGAAAATTTCAGTGGACAGAGGACTGCGAGAATAGCTTCAGCGAGCTAAAAAGAAGATTGACCAATGCACCTATTCTGACTCTACCAGAGAACGCAGATAGCTTTGATATATATAGTGATGTCTCTAAGTTGGGATTAGGAGCAGTGTGATGCAAGATGGCAAGGTAATCGCCTATGCCTCCAGACAACTCAAGGATTATGAGAGGAATTACCCCACTCATGACCTTGAGCTTGCAGCAGTGGTGTTCGCCCTCAAAATTTGGAGACATTACTTGTATGGAGCTCAGTGCAGAGTGTATACAGATCATCAGAGTCTGAAGTACTTCTTCACTCAGAAGGATCTAAATATGTGACAGTGCAGATGGCTAGAACTGGTCAAGGACTACGATATAGACATCCTCTACCACCCAGGAAAGGCAAATAGGGTAGCAGATGCACTTAGCAGAAAGTCCAGTGCTGCTCTATTATCTCTAGCAGCCATGTCACCGCCCCTACAGAAGGAGATCACAGACTTCGGTCTTGAACTCATAGTTGGACATCTCTCTACTATGACGTTAGAGTCTACCTTGCTTGGTGACATTCAGACAGCTCAGGAACAGGATCCTGAAATTCAGAAAATGAAGCAAGGGATAGCAGAATCAGAAGGTGGAGAGTTCAGAATATCAGATAGCGGGGTATTGTACTTTGGTGACAGATTATGTGTTCCAGATCAGGAGGAACTACGCAGGAAGATTCTAGATGAGGCTCACAAGACTCCTTATGCGATGCATCCTGGCTCCACCAAAATGTACCAGGACTTGAAGAAACGTTTTTGGTGGCCTGGGATGAAGAGAGACATCGCTCGATATGTCAGCACCTGCCTAACCTGTCAGAGGGTTAAGGCAGAACATCAGAGACCAGAAGGAGTTTTGCAGCCCATTCAGATACCCGAATGGAAGTGGGAAGACATTTCTATGGATTTCATAGTGGGACTACCCAGAACCACGAATGGTTTTGATACCATCTGGGTAATAGTCGACAGGTTGACTAAATCAGCCCACTTCTTAGCTATCAGGATATCCTACTCCATGGAACAGCTAGCACAGTTGTATCTCAAAGAGATCGTTAGACTACATGGAGTCTCACGAACCATTATATCAGACAGAGACAGTAGGTTCACATCACACTTCTGGGAGTGTGTACAGTCAGCTTTGGGTACGAAGTTAAAATTCAGCACAGCCTTCCATCCTCAGACAGATGGTCAGACGGAGCGAGTAAATCAGGTACTCGAAGATATGCTCCGCACATGTGCCCTAGATTTCAGAGGAAGTTGGTGCAAATATCTGAGTCTAGTGGAATTTGCATACAACAACAGCTATCAGGCCACCATCGGCATGGCACCTTACGAGGCTCTCTATAGGCGGAGGTGTAGATCTCCAATCTGCTGGTATGAGAGTGGTGAACAAAAAGAACTAGAACTTCAGACAGATCTAGTAGCAGATACCACAGCAGCTATACAGCAGATCCGCCAGAGGATAGAGACAGCTCAGAGCCGCCAGAAAAGCTATGTTGATACACGGCGCAGACCCTTAGAGTTTTCAGTTGGGGATTCAGTATTTCTCAGAGTGGCTCCAATGAAGGGAGTAATGCATTTTGGGAAGAAGGGCAAACTAAGTCCCAGATATGTGGGACCATACCTTATCACTAGAAGAGTTGGCAAAGTAGCATATGAGCTAGAGCTACCACAGGAGATGTCAGCCATCCATAATGTATTTCATGTCTCTATGCTGAAGAAGCATATCCCAGATGCCACCCAGGTGATTGAGCCCCAATCTCAGCTATGACTGTCGGCCTATTCAGATAATAGACCGAGCAGTTAAGAAATTGTGGAACAAGGAGGTATCATTAGTAAAAGTCATTTGGCAAAGTCACACAGCAGAAGAAGCAACTTGGGAGACAGAAGCCAGCATGAGACAGAAGTTCCCAGAGTTATTCTAAGTTCGAGGACGAACTTTTTATAAGGTATGGGGGATTGTAGCGCCCAAAAATTCTCAAAACTATTTTAGAAATATTCTACGATTTTTCTGGAATTTTAGGATATTTTTACAGAATTTTTAGAGTAGCGGAAGTAGCAAAAATAAATAGAATCGTAAAATAGCCTACGCGGGAATTGAACCCGAGACCTATTGGGTCCTACGACTTAGAGATAGCTTTAGTAACCAAGTGAACCCAGCAGGGCCGTGCTGAAAAGAAAGGGAATCAATTATATTTATATTGAGTTGGGCCGAATTACCCACTTAATATAAATAAAGATTTAAGTGAGGAATTGTTATTTTTCTTAAAGGAGAAAAACCTTTCCCTCACCCTAGTCACTCCGCCCTCTCCTTTTCTCCCTCACGTCTCGGCGCCAACCTCAAGAAACCTAGGGTTTCCGTCCCAAGGGCAAGGGGAACACCTTCCGGTGACGACTTCGACACGAGGACGCTCCCCTCCGCGAGAGGAATGCGTGGACGCGAGAAGATCGTCGAAAGGATCGTCTCCTTCGGAGATCTAGCGATTAGAATCGTAAGAAAATCCGAACAGGAGGTAAGAAACCCCTCACCTGCAGTATAAGTAGCTTCCGTGTGAATTCCATGATTTAGTTAGTAGTATATAGCTTTTCGGCACAAAGGATGCAAATTAGCGCATACCAAGTGTTCGATTAAATTACTAGCACAGCTAAAATGCAACTTAGGCATTGTGATAGCCTAGTTAAATGCAATAGGAGCATTTCACAGCTCATATAGTCTTGCTACAGCTTTTACAGGACTAGACGTCCAATGGGTGGGCTCCCACAGTCGCCTCTAGGTTTAGACAACCTAGTTCTAGGTTTAGACAACCTAGTAAAAGCAAGACAAGAATTTATTAGCTTATGTTCAGTATTTTACTTTTCAGTGACACTGTACTGGATTAGATATCCATTGGGTTGGACTCCCATAGTCATCCCTAGGTTCAGCTAACCTAGTAACCCTACTAAATTCGGGACTTGCAAACCCGGGTCTAGTTGGGGATGCGCGCACAGCAAAGTACAGTTGCCGGGCCCAAACAGCAGCTTGATTATTATTTTAATCTACTTATGAATATAGTTTTTCAAACATCACAAATTAGTCATGTGAGTTCAGTCAGCTTTAGCATCAGATTAGTATTAGCTTAGTTCAGTTTTATATCAGTTTAGTTTTCTGTTGATACAACATGATAGTTTATGATTAGTTCTATTGCTATGATCAGTTTTATTTCTATGCGTTGTATGTCATGCCATGTTTAGCATATTCAGTATGTACTTTTCAAATAGCATGTTTTCAGAGCATGATTTGCATCGATTGCATGTTTTAGTGAGGTAGATGGTTTCTTACTAAGCGAAAGCTTACAGATACTTTCTTTTCCTTATACTGCAGATAAAGGTAAAGGAAAGATGGACTAGCGGAGGCTGGAGGGCAATGCTACGAAGATGTGTGTGGATGGAACTTGGAATAGAGATCTTAGGGAATTTCAGCAAGCTTGTTTTAAGCATTAGAACCTTTTTGTATTTTATTATTTTGCACCTTAGTATGTTAATTGCTATGAATTAGTTAGTCTTGCACCCTATCATGCTTAAAATACTATTTGTGTGATGTTAGAATGTTTTACATTTAGTTTAGGATTGACATGGGAAGTTTTGGCACGAACAAGTGCTGAAATCATACTTCTGGTACGAAATCAGAAACCCCAATCGATCGGCTGATCGATTGGAGGCTTCTCAATCGATCAGCCGATCGATTGAGAAGTTCGTACCGCGAACAGTAGGCCTCTAGATCGATCAGCCGATCGATCCAGCAAATTCTGTCGTGAATAGTAGGCTCTGGGATCGATCATTGGATCGATTGGCTAGTCTGGATCGATCAGCCGATCGATCCAGAATATTGGCCCGAGCACAGTAGCGTGCTGGATCGATCACTGGATCGATCCAACCTAAGCCCCACATACAGTAGCCATCTGGATCGATCAATGGATCGATCCGGCCATTCCAATCGATCCGTGGATCGATTGGGAGGCCTGATAATAGCAGAGAAACCTTTAGTTCAGCTCCTTGACCATCCGGGGAGGTAGAACATATTATGAATAGCTTAGACTACACCCCCTAGCACATATAGAATAAAGAAATGATAATAGTTTAGCAAGATTTTGATATATACAGCTTCCGTATCTAGATTTAGTAATGGTCAGGGAATAGTTTAGCACAGATTAATGTAACGATCGGCCTCACAGCTTAGCCAGTAGAAGGTGGATCGTTACATAATGTTACTTACCTTTTTGTTCAGTTCCGAGTTTTGAGAATGTTTCCTCAAAATTAGCATATAATCGATGTCTACGCTTCCTAAGAAGCATTCCATTAATCGCTTCCAGTAGTTGAAGTCTTCATGATCGTATGGTGGTGGTTCGCAGGGGTTCCGTCCTTCTAGAAGAGTCATAATTTCACGACAAGAGAAACAAACAGAAAATCCCAAGACTTGGTCTTGGATTAGCAGTGCTGGAGAAAGAATATAATATTGCACTAATTTCGAAAAATAAAAAAATATTAATAAAAAAATATTATTCCAAAATTTTGAAAATGTAATATTTTATCAATACTAAGCAACGGTGAAAAGATGATGATGTGTTTTTCAAAAATGGTTTTGGAGGGAAAAGACGAACGATATCTATTTTTCTTTAAAAAAACACCCCTCTTTGCCTGACTGGTGGTTGCACCAAATAAGAGCGGTACCTGCTCTGATACCACTTGTAGGATCGAAAAGAATTTAGATATCTCCACAATTGCATGATATTGTCCACTTTGGGCCTAAGCCCTCATGGTTTTGCTCTTGGGCTCTACTCAAAAGGCCTCATACCAATGGAGATATCTTTTTTCTCTTATAAACCCATGATCTTTCCCATGTGTTTCCAATATGGGACTATGTTTGCAACCTTGCAACCCCAACAGGTATAACTTTTATTACAACTTTCAATTGTACTCAACGTGTAATAATTTTCTGATATTATAGTTGTTGCCCAACGTAAACGCTCAACGAGCGTGGGCCTTGGAGTAGGAGTCGCCACAGGCTCCGAACCAAGTAAACGACCGTGTTCGTGTGTTGTTCCATTTTCTTTATTTCCGCTGCGTGTTTCACTCCGATAGTTTTATGAAAAGAACGAAATAGCCACGATCGCTATTCACCCTTCAGCGTTTCTGGACAGCTAGCTTCGGCTAGCACCCGAGGCGCCTCCAAGCCCCATGGAGGCGCCTCGGACACTGTTCATCCGAGGTCTGAGTTGCTCCTTTGTTCATGAAAATTTTGTTAGTCCCAAACACAAACCCTGCAAACCAAAGTTAGCACAGAATTAATATGATAGATAAACTTGACAGCCGTCGGACTGTCCGGGTCTGACTTCGGATTTCCAACAGGAAACCCTAGGTCGACCCGACGCGAACAAGGTCGTTTACTTGGTTCGGAGCCTGTGGCGACTCCTACTCCAAGGCCCACGCTCGTTGAGCTTTTACGTTGTGCAACAACTATAATATCAGAAAATTATTACACGTTGAGTACAATTGAAAGCTGTAATAAAAGTTATACCGACAACAAAAGGCTAAATCTGAAGCTCCGAGTTGTCGGGATGTTGTTACAGCACTTCTGGAATGTTTCTTGAGCAGCACGTTGAAGAAGGACATCTTTTTTTTATTCATCTTCCAAGCTGCTGCTCGAACCCTCTTTATAAACAGTGATGGAGGCGCTTCCAAGCCTGTCTGAGGCGCCTCCAGGCCGCCGAGTCGCACGCATAGATCAGCTCTGATCTGGTCGTACCTTATCCCATTGAAGGCACCTCCAAGCTGCTCCAAGGCGCTGTAGGTGCAGTGGAGGCCGGCAAGAGGGGTGTGAATTGCCTGCAAATAAAAATTATACCCTCCTCGTGCTTTCAACTCAAATAGTGCAATAGTAAATAAACTGATAAAAGTAATAAAGAAATAAGAAGATAGGAATTTAACCTGGTTACAACCAAGAGAGTTGTTAATCCTGAGCAGTAAGAAAAGCGCAGTAGAGAAATCTCCTTTGTTGAAGGCGGAGAAGCCTTTTACACACTAACGGCTCAGAACTATTGCTAGGAAGTTGTTACAGAATTGAATGAATAATCGATCTTGAATTCCTAGCTCCAGGGGCCTTTAAATAGCCTCTGGAAATCTGATCTCGAGGGTCCAGGGCGCCTCCAATAGGGGTCCAAGGCGCCTCCATCGAGTGGGTCGATAAAACTTTATCCAAAAGATCAACGTTCAATTCTATCGGGTCCGAGGCGCCTTCAACAGGGGTTGAAGGCGCCCTCAAGCTGGAGGCGCCTCCAAGCCTGATGGAGGCGTCTCCAAGCTGGCTGGCAGCATTTCCAGCTTGGTTGCTTCTTTGCTTCGTCTTTCGATGTCTCGTTCTTTTGGGTGATTCCGGCCAACCGAAATAGGGCTCACCCGAACCCAATTTTCGACCTTCTCCTCGAGCAGGCTTCCGTTCGGCTTCTCATCCCTCGAACGCCGTGCACGTTCTTCTCGTCCACTGGAGTACTCTTTCGCAGCTGTCTCATCCTTCGGACGCACCGAGCCCGTCGGCTCCCTTCCCGTGTCGTCCTTCTCGCTAGCTGCGTCTTCCGCTCGACTTCCTGCGCTCCTAAGCTCCTGCACACTCAGACACAGGGATCAAACACAAAGTAGGACCTAACCAACTTGGTTGATCACATCAAAACACCCAGGGGACCAATAGGCGCCTCCAACGCCTGGTCCAAGGCGCCTCCAGCTTCCTCCGAGGCGCCTCCAGCTTCTCTGGACAGCTGGCTTCGGCTAGCACCCGAGGCGCCTCCAAGCCCCATGGAGGCGCCTCGGGCACTGTTCATCCGAGGCTAAGTGTGCTCCTTTGATCCTGCAAAATGTGTTAGTCCCAAACACAATCCCTGCAAAACAAAGTTAGCACAGAAACAATATGATAGATATAATTGACAGTCATCGGACTGTCCGGGTCTGACTTCGGATTTCCAACCGGAAACCCTAGGTCGACCGGACGCCTACTGTTCCCTCTACGGGGAACGCGTCCTCACCTACTCCACTCAGGAGATTTACCTTTTGACAGTGCGATCCTCCAGATCGACTGGGCTTTTGCTCAGCGTTCGAAGCTTCCGGACTTTCTGCTGGACTTCCGCTTCCCGGCTGGTCCAGTCTTCCACCTGGTTTGCGACACCAGGACTTTCCACCTAGGGTTACCCCTAGGACTTTTTCCTGAAGCTCTCGACCCGCCAAGACTTTCCGCATAGGGTTACCACCCCCTATGACCTAGGGTTACCACCCCCTATGACCTAGGGTTACCACCCCTAGGATTTTCCACCTGCCTAACCACAGCTCGGACTTTTGCCTAAGTACACTTAGGACTTTTCTGCAAACTTGTTCAACATATTAGAAACCAAAACACCTTAACTTTGAACCCTTTGACATAATCAAAACATAGGTTCGATCGTCGGATGCTTCCCTCACCAACATGCATAATCATGAACTCGAAGGTCAACTGACCTAAACATAGTGACGGTGGGTACACACTCCCCTCCGAAAAAATACGAATAAATCGTATCCAGAGTGATGTGTGAGTAGGGATCACCAAATGGTAGATCCCTAGGGGGGTAACACTGAAAATGACACGCAGATGGTCGTAACCCTAAGAAGTCCTAGATAGTGGTAGGAGATAGTGTAATATCCGTACCAGCTACCCAGTAACATAATTGAAATCATCTACCCTAACCAAGTTATTATAAAATTCAGCACATAAATCTATCACTACAACAAAAATGACTTTTCGCAGCGTGCAAAATCACCTTTCGCAACGCGCATTGCACGTTGCATAGTTTAAAGCGGTTGAAAGTCATTAGTATTGACGTCGTGCATTGCACGCCGTAAAAATATCATCGACAGTGAGCAATGCATGCTGTGAAAACTATCAAAACAAACTATCCACAACATGCAATGCACGCTGCGAAAACTATCAAAAACAACTATTGACAGCAAGCAATGCACGCTGCAAAAACTAATAAAAACAACTATCAACAGCATGCAATGCACGTTGTTGAAACAATTATCAATGGTGTGCATTGCACACTGTGGAAACTATCAGAATCAACTATCCACAACATTTAATGCATGATGTTGAAACAAGTATCCACAGTGTGCAATGCACGCCGCGAAAACAATCATCAACAATATGCGTTGCACGCTGTTGAAACATTCAATTACAACTCCATAATTCTCAAACAATCTTGAATTCAAATTTAACAAATACTTCAACAAAATAAATCCAAACCCAAAATATGAAATTAAAAAATAAAACTAAACAGAAATAAATGGCTAAAGACAAAACAGAATAAAAGTCACTAGTTTTTATCATCCAAATAGAAAGATTCAATACAAAAACAAGATGCATAATCTCTTACAAACTAGCTAAAAACTTTCAATCCACAATTAAGTAGAATCTATATCAATCACACAAGACTATAAATTTAGATAATCATGCGATTGTACTTCCTATTGCATCATCGAGAAACTGCATTTCCTCATTTGGTCGAATTCCATCTTCTCCACCAAAATCTTGTCAACCCAAATTTTCCAACAAGATCCACCAAGAACAACATGATGCATTTTTGTGTTTGGATCTGTGGACGCAATTTGACCTTCTGCAACAAATAATCCATCAACACACCAATGAAACAATTTACATTTAGTATTAGCACGGATATCTCCACGACTCACATTCTTCAAATTTGACTGTAAATAAACAATACAAAGTTATTAATTCTATCATGCCAATTTTTGTAATAATTTTGTGGTTTAAAAATGCATATTGTGAAGATATTTACCTGAGCAGTAGCTAAATGTTTATTAACATTATGAAAATCACCACTTTTTTTTGCAACATCATTGATATCACAATTGCTACCAACTTCGTTCCCAATACCACTACCAATGCCACCACTGCCAATCTAATTTTACAAATAAATTGTGTCAAACAATGTCAACATATAAGTGTAGATTCCAAATTAACTTATTTTATGTATGTTGTTTAATTACTAACCTGTTCTTGTTGATTCTATTGCCTCATACTTTGTAAAAACATGGACTTCATTTCTTGCATTTCTTGTTGAAGGTTATGTATCATAGCTTGAAGTTGTTTAACAGTTTGATTTTGTTGCACAGAAGCTCCAACTTTTGATGGTGTAACTCCAAAACCCAATCCACACACTCTACCCCTTGTTTCCTTGCCAAACACAATGCTAATTGCATCATCAACAATGTTAGTAGTCTTTTGAGATTCTGTTACACATTCTTGTATTTCTTTTTACAAATAAAAAAGTTAATTTCTAAGAAAATAACAAATTTAAGTTATCTAATTTTTTTCTTATGAGCTTCTTCAAATAAAAAAGACATAATTTTATTATCATTTTCTCTCCAACTAATTGAGTACTAGGTTCCCTATTTTTTTTCTTGTGACCTTCAATCCAAACTTATGATATTGTAATTTGTGTATATGGGAGAATTGTTTTTTCCTTAGATATAAAAATATTAGAAAAAAATAGTTAGAAACAATATTCAATAATTAATTTAGAAATATAAGAAATAATATTTACCATAATGTGAGCCAAACGAGCATAACCTCTCCGGCTCATCGTGTGAATGTGGTCTTGTTTTTCTCTCATTACTCTAAATCTCGCACTCTTTTCCTGAGATTTACCAAACATTGAACGATCACAATATAGAAGAAGTGACACATAATTCAAGAGCAAGACATACAACATCTAAAACACCACCAGAATATGATGTTCCAACATGCTACTGTGCTTATTTTCATGTTGTGACAATCTTGAAGTTGAGCTTCTCATATGTAATGCAACAAACAACATCAAGCTAAGCCATCACAATTTTCTTCTCAGTTAATACTCAAGAGGTAGCTAAATAGCTTCACAAATGTTCTATAATTTGGTAAATTGTTAGATTCTTCCAATGCAACAAGTCAAGATATGGAATTTGCACTAATTGAAGTGCTGATGAAAAAATAATTTGGATACTATTTCCTATACTTTCAAGGGAGCAATATAAAATAACAAATATAAAGCAATGAGTCATGGCTTTCGATTATTGACCTGTAGAAAATATTTTTTGATTACAGTTAATTCTTCATTGGAATAGGATTATAGGAATTAACATAGATTAAACCTCTTTCCAGCTTTGTAGATGGCCAAATTGTTCACTGCCTATGCTGGGATCACATTGGTGTAGCATTCATTTATCCTTGTGCCTTGGCAGGCATTTTAGTAACGGATATTGCCATATTGGTATATTTAAAGGTTTCAAAATCCAAAATCTGGTCAGGATGTTGTTGGAATGCCAAACTCAAAGTCTGTCCTACAATTTTTGTATTCAAGTAGCAAGCACCTACTCAAACATGTCTATTGTCAATCCAATACACTGCTTGATATTTGTGTTTTTTTACAATTTCAGTTAAGTGAGAAATTCTCACAGCCACCAGCAGATGACATGTTCTACTCCCACACAAAAGAAATGTTAACAAGTAGATGACATGTTTAATCTCCGTGAGATTCATATAGTGAAAAAAAATAACTTGAGAAATAAAACTAGATAAGTTGGACTAAAGAATCTAATGCCCATCAACTAAAAGTGTCTTGGACAACTAAAGTGAATAAATACTTACTTGAAAGGTAGGTGTTAGTGTCTTCTTCACGAACAAGTCCCATTAATTTTGCTCCATAAATTCAGGCTTCAAAAGATTGAGATCTCATGAAGTCACTCGACCTATATTAACTTCTCGTATAAGTATTTGCAATTTGGATTTTCTATCACGCCACAATTTAGCTAACTTTTGAAAAATTACTTTCTTTTCCCAATCTTCAACTTTATAACTCAGCTGTACATTAATAAACATGAAAATATATATACATTTTGTTATAGAAATGGAAATGAAAAATGTAGTGTCTGAAGATATTACCTGAAGACAACTCCACATCCTATCCTTTACTTCTTCACCTATTTCATACCATCCATCTAATGTATATGGAACAAATTCCTTTATCATGCACCCTAGAAAAGAAGCATACTTTATCGAATTATCTCCAATCGGTTGTCCTAACTCATTACGCTCCAGCTCTTTGCACTTATCTTGGCCATTAACCATTTTCAGTTTGGACGCACCCCTTCCCTTTTTCTTATGAGTTTTGTCATCATTAAATTGTTTTTTATCATGCACATCATGTGATGCTATAGTTTCCTGTAAAATAACAAAAATATATATTGAAATGTACAAGTGTAGTTTATTTACTAAAACTAAGATTTTTGAAAGAGTAAAATATCACCTGAATTTCATTTGGAGATGCTAAGCTATGTTTTTTGCTCTTTTTGCCCATCTTTTTGAATGCTATGTAATGAATTGATCAAACATATAATATGACATAATGAATATAAACAAACAAAGTAATTATGTAGACAAATATATTGCAACAATAATATAGAGTTATATAACTTGAGAAGAACATTTATCAATTGAAATAAATAACTATAAAATCTACATCTCAAAATTTCAGTCATGTCTCAGTCACATCAATTCTCTCACACTCATTCCTTGCATATGGTTCCTTCTCGGTAATGTTAATTTCAAGTTGGGACACGTCAAGAGGTGTTGATGATGTATGGGCATCCGCTTCAAGCACATTCATGTTATGAATACCCCGAGGCGGTGCTTTTAGCAACACATACCAATTTGATTCATCATTGTCCCTAGAATAAAATACTTGCTTGGCTTGTGATGCTAAAATGAAAGGATCATTTTCAAAAGTTTTTAGTCCTTGGTGTAAGTTAACCAGTGTAAAGTCATCCTTCATTTTGATACCATTTCCATGATTGACCCAATCACACCTAAAAATAGGTACTTTGAAAGAATAGTAGTCTAGTAAAATAATGTCCCATATAAATCCATAGTATGATAGTCTTTCTACTGTATGTGAATAATCATTAGTATTAGATTGACAAACAGTATCGGCTTCAATCGAAACTCCACTATCTTGTGTCGACCTTCCAACATCAATTGTGTGGAACCGATGTCCATTTATAATATAATCAGTATAAGATGTAACATGCTTTCTTGGACCATATGCTAGCCATTGAATTTGGCCTAAAGAGTTAAAAGGAACATGTTTTGATAATCATTCAGCAAATGTTTCCATATGTTGCTTTTGTAACAATGTTTCATTACTTAAGAGGTGACTATCTGTTTGTTTAAGCTCCTCGATGTGCATCCTATTGAAAATCATTGAATGTAGATATTAGAATATACAAGATATGTAATACATCAAGACTAATATAGTATGCAATTAATTACACTCACTCTAAGTAAGGTTCAACTTCTGCAGTATTAAACAACACATATCGATGTGCGATTTGCAACATGTCATCTTGTAAAATCTTTTCTTTTCCTTGAGAAATTGGACGATCCTCCACTAATCCATTTTTCAAATCATCATTCCAATTTGAACGGACATCAATATTAGAAGCCTTTTTTATATAAGCACTACAAAATATCATTCGTTCTTCTACGAGGAACACTCAGCTATGCAACCTTCTGGCCTTGCTCGATTCTTCACATACCCTTTTAGTGTTTTCATAAATCTAAATCATAAAAAAAAAATTACATGAAA
The DNA here is from genome assembly GCF_018446385.1 of Zingiber officinale. Taxonomy (NCBI): domain Eukaryota; kingdom Viridiplantae; phylum Streptophyta; class Magnoliopsida; order Zingiberales; family Zingiberaceae; genus Zingiber; species Zingiber officinale. Next base: position 555,434 of record NW_024589898.1, on the reverse strand, counting down.
GAACCATTGATAGCAAAACTAAATTATTATTTATTACCTTTCAAATGGATACATCCAACGGAATTGGACTGGCCCACACAAACGAGCCACTCTTGCTAAATGAATTGTCAAATGAACCGAGATAGTAAAGAAGACAGGTGGAAAATATCTTTCCAACATGCATAAAGTTTTAGCAATATTCTCCTCTAGTGCTTCTAAACGATTCCTGTCTAACACTCTTCGACATAATTCATTGAAAAATGAACCAAGCAGAAATATAGCATTACGTGGACCTTTCGGTAGAATATTTCTCAATGCTACTGATAGCAATTGTTGCATTAGAACATGACAATCATAAGATTTCAGCCCATTAAGCTTACGCTCTTCTAAAGAAATACAGTTACCAATATTTGAGCTATAGCCATCGGGTAACTTTATTTTCTTCAACCTAGAGCAAAATACATCCATTTCTTTTTTAGACAACATGTACGGTGCAGCAGGCAAGTGATATTTATTTTCTCCTTTTTCTTGAGGATGTAATTCTTTTCTAATGTTTAAGTGCATCAAATCTTTGCGAGCATTCACACCATCTTTGAATTTTTTTTTTCTTTAGGTTTAATAATGTGCCTATGATATTCTCGGAAACGTTCTTTTCAACATGCATCACATCTAAGTTATGACGTAACAAGAGCCCCTACAAGTAACCATTAACATGTTTCATAATGTTAGTTATGGAAATTTAAAACAATTTGTGGACAAAAACTAATGAATAGAGTGCAAAATAACTTACACTCCAATATATCAAATTGAAAAAGATTGACTTTTTCTTCCACTGTTGAACAAATTTTTGCATTTCTTTTGAACTATCTTGTTTCTTCCTCTTTTTCCCTGAAGTATTGACATTCACATCCTTTTTCTTTTTACCCCAGTCATTTTCAATATCTATCATTGCATTGAGAATTTCTAACCCATTCAAAGGTCTAGGTTTCCCTTTTCTTTCTTTCTTTTTTCCATTAAACCACTTCTTTTTCTGACGAAATGGGTGATTAGGAGAAAAAGATCTTCTATGGCCCATATATGAAAACTTTCTGCTATACTTAAGCCACATAGAACATACGTCTTCCCTACATATTGGGCAACCAAGTTTCCCTTTTGTGGCACATCCAGCTAGGTTTCCATAAGCTGGAAAATCATTGATTGCCCACATCAAAATAGCCTTTAGATTGAACATTGACTTACTGAATGCATCATATGCCTCTACACCTGTGTCCCACAACTCCTTTAAATCCTCGATAAGGGGTTCCAAGTATACATCTATATCATTTCCTGGTTGCTTCAGACCTGGAATTAGTAATGTCAACATAAGATTTTCTTTCATCATGCACATCAATGGAGGAAGGTTATAATTTACTAAAATAATGGGCCAACAACTATATCTAGAACTAAGGTCGCCAAAAGGGTTGAATCCATCGGTTGTAAGTCCAAGGCGCAGATTTCTAGGATTTGATGCAAAATCTGGCCATTTATGATTTATTGTATCCCAAGCTACTGAATCAACTGGATGACACGTCATGTGATCTTGACTTTTGTGGTTGGACTGCCAAATCAACTCTTCAGCTTTTTCTTTTGATTTAAACATCCTTTTAAATCTTAGTTTCGCCGAAAAATACCGTAGCACCTTTTCAGGAACCCCTTTAAAAACTTTGGTGGTGACTTTGTCCACCTTCCATCTTGATGAACCACACTTTGGACACATATCTAGATTTTTAAGCTCCTTTAAAAATAGACAACAATCATTTGAGCAAGCATGAATCTTCTCATATCCTAAATCAAATGGTTTTAATAATTTTCTCATCGAGTAAATAGTTTCTGGAAGTGTGTTTTTTTTTTTGAAGCATGTCACCTAATTAAGATCTTAAGGAGCTCATTGAAACTATTGTCTGTGTAACCATTAGTAGACTTGTAATTGTATAATGTGGCAACTGCTAATAACTTTGTATAAGCTGTGCAACTAGGGAAGAGAGGAGTTTCTGCATCTTCTAATAAACTAGCAAAGTCGTTATCTTTTGCCTCAGACATAGCGTATCCAACCTCTTCTTCTGGCACAAAGACATCCTTATATAAGTGATATGCCTCTCTACTTTCATCATCTTTTTGAAATTCTCCTGAACTACCTTCACCTTGATATTGTGGGTTATAAGTTTCTCCATGGAAGACCCAAATAGTGTAAGAAGGATCAAACCCCTTAATAATTAAGTGATCGTACACTTGGTCAAATTTCATATACTTTTTGTTTTTACAATGCTTGCAAGGGCATAAGATTACTTCACGTGTTTTGACATAGTTCTTAGCTTGTGCAATAAATTTTTGTACACCTTCTTCATACTCAGGTACAAGCCTTGAAGGTAAATGTATCCATTCCTTATCCATTTTGTTAATGACCCAAACCCTAACATACAGATATTTTATGTTTAATACAAAATAAGATTTATATATTTATTTAATATACATAAAAGAAAATGAAAGTCGAAAGAAAACAAAATGGGGAGAGTGCAAATTGCAATATTGAAGGTGAAATATGGCATATTAAGTGGGGCATTCGCCAAGGTAATGTTAGAGTGTATACTAAAAGTCTAGTTTTTTGTATAAATATATAAGAATCACATTGATCAAATGCCTACATTTATGCTAAGTGTAGTTGTCCATTTAATTTATATTGTAGATAACATGGTGTGAGGAGACACACAGAAGATCATGCTATCATATCATTATAAATTATAAACAGTTTCTCACAACCAAGATGGAATGGGACAAACCATTGGAGTGGTTGTAGTGTAATTAGGTATTAGTTTATCTTCACTAATAAATTACACTAGTACACTGTGAGTGTATTGAGCATGACCAATTGAGGTAGTATCTTTTTATACTGACTATATAAAAGAATAATACCTCTGTTATTATGGAAGTGTGTACTCTTAAATAATAAGCACATATACTTAGTATTTATTTCTTTGATTTATCAAAGGGTGTGATTTAGCTCGTTAAATCAATAGGCCCGACAAGTTGGGAAATGATATTATTTATATGGTGTGTTGTTGATTATAGAATGAAACTGTGTCCTAGTAATCTAGGTTGATGATGTCCCCTTGAGGAGCTCATAAGGATTTTCATGTAAACCCTGCAGGTGGACTTAGTCCGACATGATGATAAGGTTGAGTGGTACTACTCTTGGAGCTAGATATTAATTAACTAAGTTATCAGTAACTCATTTAATTAGTGGACATTTAATATCTTAAGCACAAGGAGACTAACACACTCATGATAAGAAGGAGCTCATATAGTAATATGGGATTGGTGCGGTAGTTCAATAATAACTCTTTAGTGGAATGAGATATTATTGATGAACTTGAGTTGGGTGTTCGGGGCGAACACGGGAAGCTCAAACTCATCGGGAGACCAAAACCAATTCCTCCTCTCGGTCTCTATTGTAGCCTCTTATTTATAAAGTCTTATATCCACCCAAACCCAACTTCTTACCCACCTTAAGGTGGCCGGCCAAGCCAAGCTTGAAGCCCAAGCTAGGGCTGGCCAAACCAAGGTTAGATGGGTTCAAGTTGTGGCCGGCCCTAGCTTGGAGCCCAAGCAAGGGTGGTCAACCACATTGAATTCAAAAGGAAGTTTTATTTTGTAAAATCTTTCCTTTTATAGAAATCCATTAAAAGAATTTAAAAGAATAATTTTAATATAAAACTTTCTTTTTTTAGATTGGTCATAAAAGGAAATAAAAGGAAGTTTTTATTTTGTTGAAAACTTTCCTTTTATGTTAGTTTTAAAAGAGAGTTTTAAAATTTTAAAATCTTTCCTTTTATAGCTTTCTACAAAGGAATAAAAGAGAGATTTGAAATCTTTCCTTATTTATAGTTATCTATAATGTGAAAGAAAGATTTTAATTTTTTGATAAAACTTTCCTTTCTTGAAACCATGTTTTATTTTAAAACTTATCTTTTATAGATATCTAAAAGAGAGAGATTTTAATTTATAAAATATTCCTTTTAGAACTATTCACAAAAGGGATTTTTAAAAGAGATATCTTAATTTTTGTTTAAAATCTTTCCTTGCTTGGAGAACAAGCATGTAGCCGGACATGACGAGAAGAAAAGGAAGTTTTAATTTTTTGTCATTGGCAATGAATATAAGGAAGTTTTAATTATGTTTAAAACTTTTCTTATTTACCAAGACCAAGGAATATAAAAGAGAGGGTAGAGGTGTCTCACCTCACAACAATACATCTTCTATTCCTCTCCTCTCTTCCTTAGTGGTGGTCGTCCCTTACTCTTTCTCTCTTCTCCTTTGTTTTCCCTCTTGGTGTCCGGCAGCATATTGGTGTGGAGATCCATTGATGGCCGGTTGCTTGAAGGAGAAGAAGAAGAGAAGGAGGTTCTCTTGTCTAGCATCCCTTGGAGGAAAGTTGGTGGCCGAATTTCATCATCTCTTGGAGAAAGTTCACTACAAGAAAAACGTCATTCAACAACACTCAAACGACAACGGTTTTATACCAAACCGTTGTCTTTTTGCCTTTTAACAACAGTTTTAACAAAAACTGTTGTCTTTTAGTAATTTTTTTGGCCTATGACAACGGTTTTTAAAAACCGTTGTCAATTTATGTTTTTTTGAGGATACGACAACGGTTTTTAAAGTGAACGACAACAGTTTTTTAAAACTGTTGTCTATGTGCGCTTTTTTGGGATTACGATAACAGTTTTTAAAAACCGTTGTCTATTAAGTGTTGTTGAATGCGATTGTTTTTCTTTCGCCACTTTTTCTCCTTCGTCATTTGTCTGTTTTACGCTTTGTTTTTTTCTGTCTTTTTCCCAAAACCCTACTCTTCGCCGCCTCCTCCTCAACACCCTCTTCGTCGCCTCCCTCCTCACCACCCTCTTCGCCGCCTCCCTCGCCGCCTCCCTCCTCACCGCCCTCTTCGCCGCCTCCCTCCTCACCGCCCTCTTCGCCGCCTCCTTCCTCACCGCCCTCTTCGTCGCCTCAACTTTCGGCCTCGCCACCTCCTCCTCACGGCCTCTACTTTCAGCCATCTTCACCGCCTCCTCGTCGCCTCGACTTTCAGCCAGTTCCAACACAAGAAGGAAGAAGAAGGAAGGAGGAGGAGGAAGATGGAAATCCCTCTCCTGATTGTCTCACTGATCTTTCTCTGCTTCTTTTCCTCTGCTCTCTCATCTTCTGTGGTCACCTATTTACCTGGATTCCAAGGCCCCCTTCCCTTCTACTTAGAGACAGGGTCCGGATGTTGTTTCCCCCAACCTTAACTTTGCTCTGACCCCCATGAACCTCTGCTCTCGTTGGTGCAGGTACGTGGAGGTAGACCAGGACCACGACGGTGAGTTTTTCTACTACTTCATCGAGTCGGAGAACAATCCGGCAGAGGACCCCCTGCTCCTCTGGCTGACCGGGGGAGGGCGGAGCCACATTCAACCTTATCAGGGCTGTAGCCCGGGGTCCATTTGGTCAAAACTTTATTAGCTCTTTTAAATCGTAGCCCAGGGTCCATTATTTTTTAATACTTAGCCCGGGGACTGAAAGAGCTATCCCTAAATCTCCCATATCTATCATCCCTGACAGGGCTTGAACGCCGAACATCAAGTTTTGGAGCTACCCACCTCTAGTCGCAGCCTTCGGAAGATCTCTTTTTCCTCGTCCTCCTCCAGTCCTCCTGCGGATCGACTTCACCAGATTAATTCTCCGAGCTAGGGCAACGGCTTACGGTCCAACTCTTGATTTGGCTTCCGATCTTCAGAAGTTAAGGGTTGTTGTTCTACAGAGTGCCCTCCTTTCTGGACTTAGGATATTGTATCCAGTTAAGCACACATTTTGGTTTGACATTTTCAAGGTAGCTCTTTTTGTTCTTTGATCTGTTTATTATATTTACATCGGGTGCCCTACTGTCTATTTTATCAACAAAATAAATAGCTTGGCTTTCTACATATATCTGCAAGTTATATCGTCTAGATATTGTTTAGGTTCTCATTAGCCTTTTCTATACAATAAATTGAATTGAAGAAATTTTAGTCCGTAAGTTTTTGATCAACTTAATGGCCTACATGCTGAATGCCTAAATGTCACAATAAATCAATTTAACTTTTGAGCCACAACAAGATAAAAGCAAACAATTAAGAGGGAAACATATCACTTGTAATTCAGGAGGATTTGCAAGTCTTCATGATACCACTTAATAAGAATATTGTCAAACTTATTAAATTAAATGCATTGGTTTGGAGAAAGCAGCAACACATATGCAATTAATGTGTAGCAGAAATTTAGATTTAATGTTGTAATAGATTTTCAGTTGATAGAGTTAAACTCTAGATTCAGTAATAAGATAGTAGAACTTTTTATACTTAGTTCTACTTTGGATCTAAAAGATAATTTTAAAAGGTTCGACATTGATAAGATTTGTATTCTCATTGAGAAGTATTATATTGAGGACTTCACTATCCAGGAAATGCATAATTTGTGACTCTTAGCTGCAAATAAGATTTTGCCATGATATCATGATTAATGTAATTTTTAAATTAAGATGAATTTATTAATTTTTTCCCTAATGCCTAGTATGAATTTTGTAGTAAGATCATCATAAATATTTGATGATGCTTGTGTAAGTTTCTGGTTTCAAGATAATTCACTCACTCATTATCAACTTTAGTTATTTAAGATGTTCTCTTTGCATGAGTAAGACTTCTCAAACTATCTTACTATGCATTCAAGTAAATTTGTATAATTTTTCTATGTTGCTAATGTAAAATCATGTTCCATACTCTTGATTATGAGTATTTTTTATGCATTTCTTTGGTATGTTGTAGTTTTTTTGTTGTAAGAGAGTATGCGAGAGAAATCCTTTCTTTGAGATGGAGATCTTGGATGACAAGTTATTACATGCAACACTATTTTAATAACCAAACATTCTACAAGATCCAATCTCAATCAATTATTTATAATTCAAACCAACAGATTGTAGCTGATCTAAGTTCTTTTACTGGGACTGCTCTTTCATTTTCTTTGACTCCGTTCAATGCAACCATTGACCTCATATCATTCAACAACATTCTATATGGAATTTATCCACCATTATTTGGTGTACTTATTGTTTACTCTCTTGGCAGTACAACTTTTAAGTGTTCTTGGTAAGGTAATTAAATTTTCTCGGTTGCTTCCTATGTTTGCTTTGACACTTTGCACTTTTATTGTATACACTATGTTCTCCTAACACACACTGCCATTTCTACTTAGGGCATAGTCACTTTGAATTTCATACAAGAGAAGAAAGAAGCAGATTTCCAATATGGACTCATGAGAGTTCGTGAAAATGCTGAGTCAATTGCCTTTTATGGAGGTGAGGAAAATGAAATATGATTTCTACTGCAACGTTTTAAAAGTGCTTTTGAGAATTTAACTATAGGTTTCTCTATGCTTCTCGTGTATAGGTTTCTCTATATATTAACAGAAACTCCAAGTTTGTTTATGTCAAGAGTATTAGAGAATTATTAGAGGTCATTCTGCTAGGTGTCTCAAATGTTAAAGGCTTCAACTCTTATTGTTATTTTTGATTAAAATTTTCTAGCCCGGGTTGAATTAAATTCCTGGCTCCGCCATTGTGACCGGCGGGCCCAGGTGCTCTGCCTTCAGTGGATTAGTCTTCGAAATCGGTGGGTGAAATTTCCATGTTTGCTATGATTAGCTACTCTCGTTTCATAGTAGAAATCCATTCGCAGGCCCCTGAAATTTGTGACAGCCGAGTACAACGGGAGCTTGCCAAGCTTGGTCTACCATCCTTATTCCTGGACCAAGGTAATTTCTTCTTCTTGATCAGTAATTGAGGAAGCAATATGATACATGCTTTTGTTCTGTCTGCGTGAAAACATTTGTGCAGGTAGCCAACATTATCTTTGTAGATTCCCCGTTGGGTTCTGGATTCTCATACTCAAGAAAATATGAAGGGTATGATGCCAACGATACTATTTGGTCAGAATAGGCTTCTAAGTTTCTTTTACAGGTGGGAAAGATCATATATATTCCTGATGTAATTACTGTAAGTGCCTTAAAGATGTAATATTTCACTTTTGCAGTGGCTTGTTGAGCACCCACAGTTCATCTCCAATCCCCTCTACATTGCTGGGGATTCATATGCTGGAAAAATTGTACCTATGGTGGCCAAAAGAATATTGGATGGTAACTCTACTTTTAATGTAAACTATTGATGAGGGTGTTAATTTACATGCCATTTTCATTTACTGTAATTCAGGTATTGATGAAGGGAAAGAACCATTACTTAACCTCCAGGTAAATTGCTTGAATTGATGGGCATGGGTTACTTGATTGGCAATCCATCCACGGGTGGAAAAGTCGATACCAATTCTAAAATACCTTATGCTCACAGCATGGGAATCATATCAGATGACTTCTTTGGGGTAATCTTAGTAGATCAACTAGGACGAATTTCTCAAAATGATCTTTGGTATCACTTCATGAATTGTTATTTAGTTATTATTTTTTTCCAATTAATTATATTTTGTTCTTTAAGATCATATAATTTATGTGTGTTCACAGTTCACAAAAGCGGAGTACTCTCAAGAAGAAATTGATGAAGTGCGCTCTGAGATAGCCGAATGCATACAAGATCATATCTATGAATAGGTATATACATGAGTTCATCTTATTGCATTTGACAATAATAATATTCAGTTAAATTGAATACATGCTGCTTATACTTGATTGCACTTGATTTGGAGATATCTGTCTCTAAGTCCATTTACCAAATCCAATCGGCATGACTAAACTGCACACTTGATGCACCAACATCAAATACAAACCAATAACTTAATCCTTTGTCAAATATAAAAAATGATTAACCTTAATCTTTTGTCAAATATTTATACTGTATTTTGGTTTACATAACAAACTTTCTGGGGTTCTCAATTTTATAATGTAGATGTCTTTGTTTAGAAGGGTAATAATCTTGTTACTGCAGCAAGTATAAGCAGTTGAACCCATAGTAGTTGAACCCAATTTTATAATGTAGATGTCTCCAAAAATTTCAATTTTTAGTTGCTGGCGGATTATCTCGCTAACAAAGCAGTTGACCCCATAGTAGATGGAGTTTCGCTAGACTTCAAATTGGATAGAATTTTTTTTGATATATGTAAAGTTGATAGGTTTAGTTTACCATACTTAAGAGTTACTTGTAAAGCCATATAGCTGGTCTTTTAAGACATACTACTCTGAGTTTTTGTAAAACTGTAATAAGGTCAGGTGTGAAATTTCCAAGAGATCCATTTTTTATGCCATTTACTCCTGGGAAATGAATTAACTTGCAATCATATGCTATTTACCTCAGGGAAAAGATAATGACCCGTTTCTATGAAAGAAGAAGAAAAGAGAAGCTAGGAGGGAGGAGAAACCAGAAAAGGCTGCAGTTTAGAAGATGCACAGGCTGTTTAGAAGATGCAAAGGTAAAGAAGACGTGCTCCAACAAAACATGATATTTTGGACTATATGTGTGATATATATAAACTTTTGGCTGTGTAAACTTTTGTGATGTTTGAATGTTGATGTTTGGTACTTTAATGATGTTTGGATGATGATGTTTGGTACTTTAATGAAATTTGCATTGTAAATATTGATTATGTAGGTTTTTTATCAATGAAATTTGCACTGGATGTTTTTTATAAACCATTGAGTAGGAAAAGATTAATAAGTTTTTTATTTATTGTCAAAATGTTGTATATTGTACCCAAAGACATCAGTTTAAATATGTCAAACTGTTGTCAATGGCGTTAAAAGACAATAGTGACAAACTGATGTTATTTAACATCGTTGCCTAAAAAGACAACGATTTTTAACCGTTGTCAAACCGATGTCATTGGCTAAAAAGACAACGCTTTTTAGCTGCTGTCGTAGACAGTTCAAAACTGTTGTTGAAGAGCCTAGGCATATGCTCAAAGACAACGGTGAAAAACTGTTGTCTTTGTAGGAAAAGACAACAGTTTTTCACCGTTGTTAAAATGTTGTCTTTGCCTTCACAGACAACGGTTAAAAACTGTTGTCGTTTGCCACCCCTTTTAACAACACAGCCTTTAACAACAGTTAAAAATGGCCTACGACAACGGTGAAAAACCGTTGTTGTATGTCTTTTTTCTTGTAGTGGTTGGAGGCCGAAACTTGAAAGGAAGAAGAAGGCTTGGGTGGATTCTCGTCTTGGTAGATCGTCGCCCACACGACGTCCGAGATAAGAAGAGGAATACAATAGAAGATCAAGAGATCTATAAGTTACAAGAGGTATAACTAGTTATTAGTTTCTGCATCATAACTAGTTCATCTTTTGTATAGATCTTGAAAAACCAAACACAAGAGGTTATCGATTTTCGTTTTGATTTCATGTTTCGATAATGTGTTTCTATTGAGGTCTCTATTGTTAAACCTTGTTTACTGTGAGAAGTTTAAATATCCGATTTCTTTGAAAGACTTTATCTAGGCAGTGGTGGATGATCTCATACCCAAGAAGGCCTAGTGCCTCACCACGTTTGACCTGGAAGCCGATCCTTGAAATAGATATTTGATCAACTTCTGTAATATGGTTTAACTTAGGAAAATCACATCGGTTGAACTTGAAGTAAGAATGTTAAATTTCGTTCCCAATTCAAGTTTAACTTCTAAAGGGAAAATTTGGATTAATAATGCTAAACATTGTTTACAATCCAAATTTAACTTTAGCAGAACACATGGGTAGCTAGGATAGTTCTATGCTTGTACAAATTTTTGTACAGGGAAATTAGGACGATATTTCGAGTAGCAACCAACATGTAAGACATATACCAACTAAGTGGATCATTCACCAAGGTAAAACTTTGTTAGTTTGCAATACAGATCAACTACAATTGTTATTTATTTGATAATGGAAAATATAGAAAGGATTTGCATAGGATTTTTATTTATTTAAAAATATACTAAAATTTATAAACAACTATTGTGGGGGATCTTTGGGGAGAAAAGAATTATCTTATTGTTTATTAATGCAATAGAAGTTATTGGGATATTGTCATTCTTGGTGTTAGACTATGGTATAAGAACTACAGTTGGATACATGACATGTAGTTTCAACAACAATAAAGAAGTGAGAGGATATTTAAAATGAATGAACAAGAATTTTGGCAAGTAAGAGATTTAAATCTATACAACATTGTGAAACACTTAAACGACAACTTCCATGAAACTAGAGATTTCATTCTATTCAACTATCAACTATTTGGAGAAAACAAACAGTAATTTCAGCCTAATGATAGCATAGACTAGCTTAAATAATAGTACTTCAACAAACATCCATCTTCATTCTATTCTAAAATAGACCTTTAAACTTCATGTTCATGCTTCTTCAACAAAAGAGTACAAGAAGACAATTATTTATCTTCTACAACTAAAGCCAATGAAAGCCAATGCAACTAAATCAATTAGGGTCCGATTACTAAGATGGAGAATGCCAGGAAGAGGAAGGAAAGTAAATACAAGAAAGAGTTGAAGATGTTCAACATAATACAAGAAAAACAAAAAGAAAATTCAACCTGAGAAACGGAAGGATCGACGAAGATGTTCAATTCAGTGGAGAGCTTCAAACGAAAGGGCTTCGGATGAGAGGGCTTCACCGGAGACCTCTTCGTCTAAGAGAGGATGGGCGGAGATGTTCGGCAGAGAGGAGTTTACGGTAGAGAGGTTTTGGCGGAGGGAGTTCGCGTGAGGAGGACTTCGGTAGAGAGGGCTTCGGTGGAGAGAGTTCGCGTGAGGAGGGCTTCGGCTGAGAGGGCTTCGCCGGAGAGGATTTAGCCGGAGAGGGCTTCAATGGAGAGAGGATGGGCGAAGATGTTGGCGAAGAGGTGTTGCGACAGGGAGGTTCCGGAGACAGGAGTTACGCGTGAGGAGGTGGTGGCGAATTTAGGTTTTGTGGGCAGTTTGGGCGTGAGGAGATGTTTCGGGCGTGAGGATATGTTTCGCGGGCAGAAGAGGATGCGCGGAAAAATATTCGCGGGAGGTTTGTTTCGGCGTGAAAATTTTTGGCTAACTATTTAGAAAATTTTGAAGATTAATAACGATGCATATTGCATGCTGCTAATATTTTATAATATTTATTCATAGCATACATTTTTGTACGCCGTTATTTATATATATAATAATTATTAACAACGTGCTTCGCACGCTGTTAATATTAAATTTTAACAGCGCACTTTGCACGCCATAGAAAAGTTTATTAACAGCGTACTTTTTCTGAACGCTGTCATTTATAATATTTATTCACAACATACATTTTTTTACGCTATTATTTATATATATAATAATTATTAACAGCGCGTGGAGCGCGCTGTTAATATTAAGTTTTAATAATGCACTTTGCACGCCGTAGAAAAGTTAATTAACAGCATACTTTTTCTGCATGTTGTCATTTGTATAAATATTATACTATCCGTAGCACATATAATTAGGCGCATCATAAAAACTATTATTAACGGTGTGCTTTAATTAATTGCACGCCATTAATGATGCGCTGCAGAAAGTCACTTTTGTTGTAGTGTATGTTTACTGAATTGGTACAGTAAACAAGGTTCCGTAAGTTATAGTGGCTAATAACCTCTATAACTGGAACACAAGAACGTAAGAACTCTCTATCTAGACACTTAGTCCTAATAGCTATATAAATGGTTGACTCAAACTTAATCTTAAGTTCGTCAGTGGGGAACCTAAGGTCTATACTAGCAGTCGAGGGCCCAGCACAAGATCTAGAACGTTTTCTACAATAATAAGTAAAAGGAAACTATAATAGGCACGAATCAATGAAATATTTAAAAACTTAGGAGTAAAGGTTTTACCGAGGCATCGTGACAAGAATTTTTAGAGATGACGACCTCGGTTGAATCGCACCAGCATACTATAACCGCAGAATAAAATTTTAAATTGGATCACTCTCGTGGTAAAGCTCGGAAAGAGCCTTAGTAAGTGTAACGACCACCCTTCTCACTACTCTCTAAGGTGACTGTTACTTAACTACTAACTCTACCTAACCGGTATGATCGAAACCACGAGGAGTCTTTACCGAAAAATTTCGGCAGCATCTCCCCTGTACCGGTGACCATAAACTGAGGTACATATATAGTATACATCAGTCACAGGCGGTTGGAACATATATCAACACTCACGTAATTAAATAAGTGTCAAACTCCTCTCAGCATACAATCTAAAACAGAATAATCTCCAATGACAAGAGATGTAAGATACAATCTTAAATATTTATTAATCACTAAAATGCGGAAACTTAAAAATGCCCAAGTCTCTCCCATAGTCCTGGCATCACACACCATCCGCGCCACCTTATCGTCTTCCTTTGCTAAAACTTTTCCTTTCCTGTATCTGCAGTAAGAGGAAATGCAAACTATAAGCGAATGCTTAGTAAGCGCTGTCTAACTCACAAAAACTCGAATATGCATGTAAATATACTGAAATCCAAGAACTGAAAGCTCTAAAGAAAATACTACACATGCTCATTTAATAGCAAAAGAACAATGCATACTGGAATGCTAAACATGTAAAGCTAATCAGAATAACATGCTAGCATAAGGAAAACTAAAGCTTGCTGAATTTTAAACACCTTCTGAATCTTATTTCACTTGCTTAAAAACTTATTCTTTTTATTTCACTTATTTAAAACTTATACTTTAATACTTCAAAATAATAATAAACTTTCTTCTTGGGCCCAGGCATAGTACCATCTTATGCGCGTTCCCTAATAGGTTGGGGTAGCGAGCCACCAATCCTAAAAGAGCATATCTCGGTCTACCAGGGCCAAGACCTTGGAATTGGACACCTGGATTTGTTTAACGACAACCTCGGAAGTCGGGTACTAGCCTCTTAAATAAAGTAAAATATTTGTTATCTTTTATTACTTCTAATATATAATGCCTCGGCATTTTCTTTAGCACCTTGTGTGCCAAAATCCCTAAAGTCTTGACTTTGGGATCTACTTAAGGCCTTGGCCATTTTATTTCTTTTCTTTATCTTTCTTATACTTGTTAATACCTCTAATAGGAGGATGTCTCATACAAAACTGCACTAAAATGCTTATTAACATTGCACTGAAATGCTTAACAGAATTGTATGGAAATACTTAATAAAGCTGTACTAAAATGCTTAACAGAATTGCATGAAAATACTTAATAAAACTGTACTGAAATGCTCAATAAAACTGCATATTATGCTAATCAAAATTCTGCATATTTAGCTAACAGAAATCTGCATACTCTGCATACTGTGCTAACAAAATTGCACTATAAGCTTAACAAAACTACACTTGAATGTTAACTAAAAATTTGCATATGAAATGCTTAATAAAATCTGCTCTAAGATTGGAGTTCTGCATATTGAGGTAACAAGGAAACTCAAATCTGTATGCTTAAATGAATGGTAGCAAAGAAGCATATCTAAACCACACGCTAGAATAAAGAAACTCAAATATGTATCCTAGAATGAGTATAACTAGAAAACATATCTAAACCTCATGCTAGAATAAAGAACCTCAAATCTGTATACTTCAATGAAAGTAGCATATCTAAACCTCAAGCTCAGATTTAACATAAGCAAATTCTGAAATTGAAACTTCACTATACAAACAATGGCTCAAAACTACAATCCGAACACTTCCAGATATCCATGCTATCTCAATCCACAAACCAAGATTTGCAAGGCTACAACCAATTAAAGCTTGCTGGAAAACTAAAACAATACCTATATAAAACTTATTCACAGCTAAGCTTTTATAAGATAACCGTAATCTTTTAACCATGCTTTAATAGAATTGCAAAGGAAACAACAAAATCTTGGGGCTATTCTAAAAATCCCTAACAATCACAATCCTTTACCACAAAATCCGGAAGCCAAAAGACAAACCACAGCATGCTACTGGAAACCAAAACCAAGGCATCTATTCTTCATGCTCAATGCTACGGTAAGGAAAAAGTCCCAAAGTATAACCATACTTCATGCTACACAAAGCTATTCAAACCAAAGTGCTACACATAATTCTCAAACTAAAACCTGTTCATACCCAAATCTGATAAATTCTGAATATGGCAGCAAACTTCATAAACCCACCGAAAATGACACACATGCTCCAAATCCACTCACCTCATGCTCATTGTTAGCAACAACCCGAAACCGAAACCTCAACATCCCCTGTTCAGTGCCACGGCAGAAACCAAAGGAACAAAATACTCTACACACTTATCCTTTTCATGTACTTCCTTTGAAACTCACGGCAGCAAGCCCTAAACCATAACTTTTACAGCATAATTCAAAAACCAGAAGAAATTAGATCCCTAGCACATCCAAAAATTCTTTACGGCGAAATCTGAAAACCAAAAGAAACTCTATCCCTAGCAACCACACTTCTTAACAGCATGTTTTAAAAGCCATAAAGGAAACCTAAATCCTTAGCCAATTCAAAAATTCCTCACGGCAGCAACTTAAGAAAAGAAAACCTCCTTAATAACATGCTTCGAAAACAAGAAGAGGAACAAGGAATAAACCTCGGAGCTATCCTACTACAGGTGAGTAGCAACTTACCACGGTTCCTTGGACTCACAGCCGAAGAGGGGTAGCTAGGGCTTCGGAGAAACTTGAAATCTCGGCCCCTTCTCTACGCCAACAAGTTCCCCTCGACGAGAGGATCACGATGGTGTAAAGACCTCACGGAGGAAGGTGCTCGCCGGCCGCCGGAGACACCCTAGCTTCCTGCTGCGGTTTCGCCCGAGAAGAGCCCGACGTCGCGCGAGAGAGACGAAGAGAAACCTTAGGTCACGGAATTAAAACTCTCTCCTAACTTATCCCTTTTGTAAGCTGGTATTTCTGTTTTAAATAATTTTGTTATCTATTCTAAACAGATTTGGCCGATTAGATTCTTGGTCAGCCGCGCTTTGACCAGGTCAGAGGTCGCCTGTTCGATTCCTCAGCCGAACCCTTTTTCTCCTATTTAATTCCTATTTACTAACCACTGCTTAAATAAATTTTTCTCCTTCTTTAATTAGCAATGCTCGTTGTAACACTTGGTTAGCCGGATTCGCTTAAGAGTTGGTTCGGCCGGAGGTCTCCGGTTCGAATCTCGGCTTACACATTTTTTTATCGAAACTTCTTTCGTTTAGTAAAAATACCAAACGACCTCCAAAAATTACATAAAAATACTCTAAAAATTTCTAAAAATCCCTAGAATATTTCTATAGCATTTTTAAATATTTTTAAATTACTTTTAGAACTCTAATTGAGGAAATTTGGGGCGTTACAATTCTCCCTATCTTATAAAAAGTTCGTCCTCGAACTTAGAATAATTTTGGATATCTCTGTCTCATATTGTCCTCACGCTCCTAAGTAACTTCCTCGTGCTTCTGGTTCTAAATGACTTTCACTAATGGTACTCTTTGTTCCTTAGTCTCTTAACTTCTCGGTCCTCTATTATTCATATCGCATCGTACCCATTAGTGGTCCTTGGAAGGCTTGTTATAAAGTCTCTAGAGACCATAGGTGCATTAGTCACACCAAATGGCATGACTACAAATTCGTAGTGTTCATATCTGGTCCTGGAAACTGTTCTGGGTGTATCACTTCCTTTCACTTCCAACTGATGGTACGCAAAGCGCAAGTCTGTTTTAGAGAACACTATTGCCCTCTTTAGCTGATCAAATAGATCATCTATTCTGGAAAGAGGGTACTTGTCCTTAACTGTTACTTTGTTCAGCGCTCTAAAATCTATGCACATCCGCATAGATCCGTCTTTCTCTTTAACGAACAACTCTTTTAGCTCTGCTAGAGAAATTCGGTACGGAGCTTTTGAAATTGGGCTGGTGTCAGGAACCAATTCAATTTCAAACTCCACTTCTCTGTTGGGAGGTAGTTCAGGTAACTCTTTTGGAAATACTTCTGGATACTCACAGACTACCCGAACGTTTTCCTGCTTGGGTCTTGCTTGTTCTTCTGTGCTCGGTCCTCAGTACGAATGTACGGGGACGTTCTCTTCTTGACATCTAGTTATGTAGAAAGAAACTAAGCAGAATTCTTAACTTTATATGCACTTCTAAACATTCCCCTATTCTGTACATATAATCTAATACTTCTAAGGATTTCTCTTTACTGTAAAGAATAAAGAAAGCATACTAAAAATTTAAATAAAATTTAAATACTTTCTTACTTGAAGACGGCAAGGCTGGTGCTGATGTGTGATGCTGGAGAATAGGAACTGCTCTGATACCAACTGTAACGACCACCCTTCTCACTACTCTCTAAGGTGACCGTTACTTAACTACTAACTCTACCTAACCGATATGATCGAAACCACGAGGAGTCTCTACCGAAAAATTTCGGCAGCATCTCCCCTGTACCGGTGACCATAAACTGAGGTACATATATAGTATACATCAGCCACAGGCGGCTGGAATATATATCAACACTCACACAATTAAATAAGTGTCAAACTCCTCTCAGCATACAATCTAAAACAGAATAATCTCCAATGAGAAGAGATGTAAGATACAATCTTAAATATTTATTAATCACTAAAATGCGGAAACTTAAAAATGCCCAAGTCTCTCCCATAGTCCTGGCATCACACACCATCCGCGCCACCTTGTCGCCTTCCTTTGCTAAAACTTTTCCTTTCCTGTATCTGCAGAGTTACCAATTCAGATAAAATGCAACGGAAAAAATTCCCAAAAAGGTAATAATACCAGTTTGGAATAATATGAAAAATTGAAAGCCGACAAGGAAAGAAAAGAAGAAAAAAATTGCTTCACCCCCTGTCTAATTGGTGATTGCACCAAATCAGAGCGGTACCAAGCTCTGATACTACTTGTTGGATCGTGAATTTCGATAGAGGGGGGTGAATATCGATAAAAATTTTCAAGTACGAGTACGCAGCGGAAAATAAAAAGAGAGAGCACGGCTAACAAAGTCGATTTACTTGGTTCGGAGCCTTTGTCGACTCCTACTCCAAGGCCCGCACACAAGGGTGCTTTCGTTGGGCAATTCTCTAGCAATTCGGAAGTTATTACAAACTAAGTACAGGAATGCCAATGAAAAATTAAAATAATACCGACAAAGGAAGAAAACTAAAAGAGCAGCACGTTGTCGGAGCTTCGCAGCGTTGCAGGAGCACAGGAGAGCGGATTCTGAGTTGTTTTTGGAGCTTCAGCCTTGACCCTCCTTATATAGGAGGTTCGGGGCGCCTGGAACCTTCAGGGCGCATCGACCATGACGTATCCGAGCCAACCAGTGAACTCCACATGGCACAGCGACGTTGGACATAAGTTTTCGCCTTCGGGCGCCTAGGTACCTCCCGGGAGCCCGAGTACCTTCCGAGCGCTCGGACATTGATTTCTAGCAACATCCTTCCTGCAAGAAAATGTTAGTCCGACGCGCACTTATATCTCCTACAAAACAGATTATTAGCACAGTTATAATGAACAGAAATAGTGTTAATTAGATTCCGTCTCTTTGAGACCGGAATCTAGTCAGGATCTCGACTTAGAGTTCCGAAATGGTTCTAAGTCGGATCGACGCCTAAGTTCCCTTCTCCGGAACGCGTCCTCACAGTCACTCCCCTCCAGTGACTTACCTTTACTTACCTGCCAGACGTCAGGTCAACCCTTCGACCCGTCTGGACTTCGTGCCAGCTATCCGGTCAGCCCATCGACCTAGCTGGACTTCGTGCCAAATGTCCGGTCAGCCCGTCGACCCGTTTGGACTTTGTGCCAGCTATCCGGTCGGCCCGTCGACCTAGCTGGGCTTCGTGCCAAACATCAGGTCAGCCCGTCGACCTGTCTGAGCTTCTCCTGCACACTCGATGAGAGTGTTAGATCAACAACAAAACTAACTTAACCTATTTTGTCATTCATCAAAACCTGGGTTAGACCTTTAGTGCTAACCGCACCAACAATCCGATCAGCCCGTCAACCTATCTGGTCTTCACATCAGCTATCCGGTCGACCTATTAGCTAAATTTCTTGCCAGATATCTGATTAGCCCGTCGACCTATCTGGACTTTGTACCAGCTATCCGGTCGGCCTGTCGACCTAGCTGGGGTTCCTGCCAGATATCTGGTCGGCCCATTGACCTATCTAAACTTCGTACTACACACTTAATCATGTGGTTAGATCACAACAGAACCTAACTTACTTATTTGTCATTTAACAAAATCCGAGTTAGACAGTTAGTGCAAACCGTACCAACAGTTTTAAGCCCCAGTCTATTGTAGAATACGGAGGCAACAATGATCCGGAGAATTATCTCCAAAAATTCTAGAATGCCACTTTGCTACACCAGTATAGTGAAGTAATAAAATGTCAAGTGTTTCTGACCCCTCTTTCTAGCTCGACACAAAGATGGTTCAATAGATTGCCGGTCGAATCTATCACTTATTTCCAAAAATTCAGAAACGCTTTCCTGTTCTAATTTACCAGTAGAAGAATACTAATCATAGTTTATTCGTGCTCAAACAAGGAGCCAAGGAGTTCTTGAAAGCGTATATTAATTGTTTCAACCAAGTGGCGTTGGGCGTCCCATCCACCACCTCAGATATATTAATGAGTGCTTTCTCTCAAGGCATGTTGTATGGTGATTTCTTAAGAGACCTCATCAGGAAATTGGCCAAGGACTCTAATAGCCTATTGGGGAAAGTGGCCAAATATATTAATGCGGAGGAAACTTAGGCCACCCAGAAGAAAGAAGCAACGACCCCCGCTCTAACCGGTCAAGCCAATCATAAACCACCACCACCCTCAATCCACCCTAGAGACCCCTGGCCTAATCCTCCATTGGTTCGGGAAGCAAGAATAGCATAGCAAGTCAAGGTAGTTTGGGCCTCTTCCAACAAGCTTTCCTTGTCGGAACCCCAGTACTACACTTACCACTAGTTCCATACGATATAGGAAATTGTTTCTAGTTTGCTCGGGATGCCTGTCGAGCAACCGAACTAGGTTTGCCTCTACCCCAAATCGTGCCTCAACTCCTGAGGTAGCAGGCAAATAAATCCAGTGCCCCTGGCTGCCCGACCAACTTCTGGCTGCCCAACCAACCTACCTCAATGAAGAGAAAATCAAGATAGTCAATTATCTGGCAAAGGAAAGGAACCAATGGAAATCCGATAAGAAGAAAACCAGGGAAATGCCGTCATATGAGACATAGGCATGATTGTTGGAGGCACCACTGATGGGGATTCTACTAGAGCTAGAAAAGCTCACAAACGTCAATTGGAGATCCATGTAGTTGGTTGTAGCTAGACATGAGTGTCGGGCGCCGAATCATCTTCGGGCCTCAAGATCTAGAAGGGGTTGAGCTCCCCCATGATGATGCGCTCATCATCAAGGCAGTCATTGCCAATAGTCGGGTGGCCAGAGTTTTTGTTGACACTGAAAGCTCTATCAATGTGTTGTTCAAAGATGTGTTCGATAATATGAAGCTTGATACAGTGAGCTCCAACCGGTGTCAACCACTCTGTATGGGTTCACCGGGAATGAAGTGCAACTGATAGTGCCTATCAAATTGGTCGTCTCCCTGGGAACTGAACCCCTAATAAGGATTCAGAGGAGCACCTTCATTGTGGAGGATTCTCCATTCTCTTACAACGTTATCTTGGGAAGACCCGCCCTGCTTGAATTATAGGTGCCCATTTCTACTTTCCACCAAAATATAAACTTCTCAGTGGAAAACCAAGTTGGCGAAGTAAGGGGAGAGCAACTGACCATGTGGAGGTGTTATGTAGATATAGTAAAAATTGAAGCGTGTAAGGCTCAAAAAATCCAAGATGGAGGGGTGCACGCCATCCAGGAGGAGCCTCTACCCCTAGCCGAGGAGCCAATTCAATAGAAGGAAGTGCAGTTGTACCCTAATCAACTCGAGAGTATTACAAAGACCACAGCTGACCTGCCACCAAAGACTAAGAAAAACCTGGTGGATTGTCTAACACGAAACTGGGATGTTTTCGCCTAGTCTCCTAAAGAATTATCAAGAGTAGCCCCGGCGATATTACAACACAAGCTCCACCTTATGCCTAACTCTCGGCCTGTCAAGCAAAAGAAGAGAGACTTCTCAATTGATCAGAATAAAATTATTCGAGCAAAGGTGGACTAGCTTCTTGAAGCAGGACACACCCGAGAGATATAGTTTCCTTCCTGACTGACCAACGTCATCCTGGTAGCCAAACCTAATAACAAGTGGCAAGTCTGCATTAACTTTCATGATCTCAACAAGGTGAGTCTCAAAGATTGTTATCCGCTCCCACAGATCAACCATATGATTGTTTCAACTTCAGGGTGTGGTCTAATCTAGATGCTAGATGTTTATCAGGGATACCATCAAATTTCTCTCGCCTCAGAGGATCAAGAGAAGGTTAGTTTCATCACTATATATGGTACTTTCTGTTATATAGTTATGTCATTTGGACTAAGAAATACAGGAGCAACATATCAACGGATGATGGATAAGTTCTTTTGGAAATAAATCAGGAGGAATGTCAAGGTCTACGTAGATGGCATTCTCATCAAGTCTGCTCATGCAGTAGTTCATATTGCGGATGTGGAAGAGACTTACAGCACCTTACGACAGTACAGGTTGAAGCTAAACCCCTTGAAGTGTATATTTGGAGCAAAAGGGGGACATTTTCTAGGATATCTGGACACCAAGAGGGGTATTGAAGTATACCTAGAGAGGGTACAAGTACTTTGGGATAGCAAGCTCCGCGAAGTCTCAAGGAGGCCCAAAAGCTAGTAGATTGGATCACGGTACTCTCAAGCTTCATATCTCGATCAACTGACCAAGCTCTCTTGTTCTTTAAAGTACTCCGTTGAGTAGCAAAGTTCTAGTGGAATGAAGAGTGTAACAAGGTCTTTGAAGAATTGAAGTGGCACTTGGAAGCCCTGCCTTCCCTCTTTACGCCTATCATGGGAGTTATCAGCCACCCAAGAGGCCTTGGGGCAGCTTTAGTCAAAGAGCATGATAATATACAATGACCAGTCTATTTTTTCAGTCATCTATTGAAAGGATCCGAGTCCCACTATACCATGTTCTAGAAGTTGGCTTATAGGTTAGTCCTTGTCATTCGCCACTTGCAAACTTAATTCCTTGCACACTCAGTAACAGTACTCACCAATAGCTCGCTAGGAAGAGTCCTCACCAACCTTGAAGCAGTCGACCAACTCATTAAGTGGACTATTGAGTTGAGCGAGTAAGATATATACTATCAGCCTTGGACGGCAATCAAGGCCTAGGCCTTTACAAATTTCTTAATAGTGGTCCATCAACCTGAGTTTGAGGGACCATCAAAAATTTATGTAGATGGGTTTACCACTGGAGAAGGAAGTTGTGTAGGTGTTCTTCTTGAAGGTGTTGGAGTGTATACTAAAAGCCTAGCTTTTGTAAACATTTATTTTTGAAATAAAAGAATCACATTGGTCAATATGTGTATTTATTTGTTAAATGTAATTGTTCAATTAATTTATATAGTAGATAACATGGAGTGTGGTGTCACACTCAGAAGATCATGTTGTTGGTTCTCTATAAATTATATACAGTTACTCACGACTAAGATGGAAAGGAACAAACCATCAGAATAGTCATAATGTAATTAAGTATTAGTTTATCTTTACTAATAAATTACACTGATACACTTTAAGTATATTGAGTAGGACCATTTAGGTAAGTTCTTTTTGTACTGACCTAGTAAAAGAACTAAACCTTAGTTATTATGAAAGTGTGTGCTCTTAATCATAATATAATAACAAGCACATATATTTAATATTTATTTCTTTGACTTATCGAAGGGTGAGGTTTAGCTCGATAAATCAATATGCCCGATAAGTTGGGAAATAATATTACTTATAGTGTGTGTTGTTGATTATAGAAGGAATCTGTGTCCTAGTTATCTAGGTTGAGAATGTCCCCAAGAGGAGCTCATAAGGATTGTCATGTTAAACCCTGCAGGTGGACTTAGTCCGATATGACAATGAAGTTGAGTGGTACTACTCTTGGAGCTAGATATTAATTAAGTGAGTTGTCAGTAACTTACTTAATTAGTGGACATTCGTAATCTTAAACACAGGGAGACTAACACACTCATGATAAGAAGGAGCCCATAATGTAATTTGGGATTGGTGCGGTAGTGCGATAATAACTCTCTAGTGGAATGAGTTATTATCGATGAACTTGAGTTGTGTGTTTGGGGCGAACACAGGATACTCAAGCTCATCGGAAGGCCAAAACCAATTTCTCCTCTAGGTCCCTGTCGTAGCCTCATTATTACCTCAAGTCCATCCAAATGTAAGGCTCTTCTTGGTGTCCAAGAAGTGGGCCGGTCCAATGCTTGGTGACCAAGCAAGAGCCGGCCAAATCCTCTTTATAGGGGTCGGCCCTATTGCTTGGTGACCAAGCATGTAGGGGCCGGCCAAGATTAATTCAAATAAGAGGGGTGTTTTGAATTTTTAAAATCTTCTCTTTGTAGAAAACTATAAGTTTTAAAAGAGATATTTTAATTTTTAAAACTTTCCTTATTTGAATTTGGCCACATGTTTTAATAGAGAGTTTTAAAAGGCTTAAAACTTTCCTTGTTTAACCATCCTCATGGTTTAAGAAAAAAAAGGGAGATAAGTTTTAAAATTAAAATTTTCTATCATCATGTTAAAAAAGGAAATTTTGTAAGAGAAGTTTTAAATTTTAAAACATGTTTTTAATTTTTAGAACTTTCCTTTTTTAACTCCTACTTTAGGAAAGAGAGCTTATAAAATTTTATAAGATATTTTCTTGTAAAATTTTATAAAAAAAATATATTTTCTTTTTCCCTTGATGAGGTGGCCGGCCACCTTGCTTGGTGCCCAAGCAAGTGGCCGGCCATATTAAAATTAATTAAAATCATCACAAAATTAAAATTGGTGATTGATTCAATCAAGAGGAAAGAAAAGGAAAAATAAAAGGGAAAGGAAAAACTCTTGGATGATTTTATTTTTTGTAAAATGTTTTTCCTTATTTACCTTGGGCAAGTAATATAAAAGAAGGGGTGAGGGGGCTTCATGAGACACAACTTTTATTCTTTTGGTGGCCGGCTCCTCTCCCTTCTCTTTTCCCTTTTGCTCTCTTCTCCTTGGTGGTGGTGGTGATCGGATTTCAAAAGAAGAGGAAGAAGCTTTTGGGTGGTGTTCATCTTGGAGGATCGTCGCCCACACGACATCCAAGGCGAGGCGAGGAATACGGCAGAAGATCTCGAGGTCATTAGCTTACAAAGAGAAGGTAAAACTAATAATTTTCTTCCGCGTCATACTAGTTATTTTCTTTGTAAGAATTCTAAATACAAGAGGCAATTAGATCTAGTTTTTCGAATAAGTTTTTCAAGTTTGTGTTTCTTCTTTTTCGAATTTGTGATTCAATTGTTCCTTTTGGTTAACCTAGAGTTATTTAAGGAAATTAAATATTAGCTTTCCTTAAAAGGCTTTGACTAGGCGGTGGTGGTTGCTCCCGTATCCAAGAAGGCCATGTGCCTCGCCATGCAGTCTTGGAAGCCAATTTTGGAAATTAATATTTAATGGAATTAATAACATAGGTGGATTTGAATCAATAGTGTTAAGTTCCTCTTGCGATTCTAATCTAAACCATTAAGAACAGATAAGTTAAATTTGGAATCAATGATGTTAAGTTCTGTCTGCGATTCTTAATTTAACTTCTAAAGAACACAATAGGTTATTTAAGGAAAGGTTTGACACTTGTATAAAAAAATTTTGTACAGTGGAACCGGTATGTTTTCCTAGGATTAACCAACAATTGGTATCAGAGCTAGGGTTTGCCTCTGTGTGTTTAGAATTCAAATAGGTTATGCATATGTCATACATAATTTAGGCAGGATAATAGTAGGATGTGTTAACTCTTTGGTTGTAAGCTCCAACTATTATGGCTTATTGATGTTGTGTGTGATTGGACCCTTGGACATGTCAAGGGTAATATTTTGTGTGTGCATGATTGTATGTAACTAATACAGCAGGAGTTGTATTAGCCCTAGGATTTTAGAATTTTATTTTCGATCTAGATTACATGTACATTCCCTCGTGGAATATAGGATCGATATATGTAAAATTCTATTTTTGTCGCAGATCGGATTCTTGCGAGGCGTGGTACTTATGGAGCACCAGAGGTGCAGCGGAATAAGAGGCAAGATGGATGCAACGACTCGACCCGATGGCGGTGGCTAAAGATGGCAGCAGCTAGGGTTGGTACACATGGAAGACAGTAATAGAAAAAGGCCATAATAGATGGAAAATAATTTTCATATTTATTGTTTTTATTTACTGTGATGTGTGTGTATGCATTTGATGAATGCTGGGATAGTTTAAAATTCCTCACTTTAAATAACTAAGTGAGAGAGGGATTTATTTTAGTAAATTCCACGGTCTCCATTACTGATTTGTAAGTGATGCAAACAAACTTACGCGTTGGCTCTGAGTGTCTTCCTCCATATCGGATGAGTTTGTTTGCGGATCACTAGATCAAACTTCCATTTCGGATGACTATAGGAAATTAATTAAGAGCGTGTGATCTTCCCTATCGGAAGGGACACAATCTTATTAATGGACTTAGTGTCAAGTAATGGTATTCACTTAGGCACGTCTAATAGTATCCTTCCCATCGGAGTCACTGCTATTATTTGTGTGACCAAAGGAAACCAACTATTAATTTTATTTGTCAAAAAGTTAGGTTGACAAGATAATAAAATTAATGGGTTACACCCTCCTTTTACAAATGTTGAATTTGTATACGTCCACACTATCATGACATACAAAATTCACGGTGTTTTGAGGTGTTGGTTAATTTAAAATAGTACTGTTTGAGGAATCAATATTATTCTAAATTTAGAGTCCTGACCAAAGTTATTTTTGTGATTCTTAGGATGACTTTCAACCCACTGGCCATTATACTGAAAGAGAACAGACTTACTGGACCCAACTACATAGATTGGAAAAGAAACCTGGACATTGTCCTTACTGCTGAAAGCTATAAGTTTGTACTGACTGAGGCTTGCCCTGATGCACCTGACGGTGACTCTACCCCAGAAGAGATTGAGTATCATAAGAAATGGGTAAAAGCTGATGAGATGGCACGATGTTACATTTTGGCATCAATGTCAAATGTATTGCAACATCAGTATCAAGATTTACCAACAGCTTATGATATAATGAACAATCTCAAAGAACTCTTTGGGCACCAGAGTCGGACTACAAGGCAAGAGGCAATGAGAAAGCTAATGACAACCACCATGTCTGAGGGGACACCCGTAAGGGATCATATCCTCAAAATGATGGCTTATCTAAATGAAATACAAGTCCTTGGAGAAATCGATGGGGACACTACAAGAAAAACTCTCATAGACATCGGTGGAACAACAACGGTTTTAAGTAAATTCCGATGTCTTTGAGTATTTTACACCAGTTTTTCTAAAAATCGGTGTCTATGAGCGTAGATTTTCGTTCATAGATATCGGTTTTTTTAGCCGATGTCTATGAGCGCTTTTTTTCGTTAATAGACACCGATTTTAACAACGGTTTTTAAAACCCGGTGTCTATGATAGCTTCCTTGTTCTATCTACGAAATCGGATAGTAAAAAACCGTTGTTAAAAGTGGTGTTAATGAACCAAAATAAAATAATTTAATTTTTCCACCAACACTTAGCCAAAATTTACAACACTTCATACTTCCCTCCAAACCTAAACCTATATCGCGTCGTCCACCGTATACCATCGCGATGCCACCACTTTCCTCCTCGCCTCATCTCCCTCTTCCCCTTCCTAGATCTATAAAAGATGGCGTCTTTTTCGTGGATGAAGGAGGATGTGCTACTGTGCTGCGGCAGCAAGCTTTTCGCCAAGGAGCTCGCCTCCGCCTCGCCGTTTTCCGACCTCCACCATGCAATCCAGTCCGCCTACGGGATCTGGTTCAACAAGGTCGCACCTTTACCTCTCATCTCTACTCTCGATCACCCTCGTCGACCCCTTTCCTCACCTTCTAATTCTTCAGATCGACGTTGTCGGATGGCTCGAGGCCTTCGCGGCTCACCCTCCGATCGGATCCATCTCTCCCTCCGTCTCGCAGTCACGATTCTTCCAATCCCTCTCATTCCTTTTTCTATTCTGGAATCCTTTTAACTTTTTATTTTTGGCCGGATTAGGTGGTCCAAGGAAGAACAATCTGCTACAATGGCTATTGTCAATGATACCACGTTGCAGGTGGATCTGATCATGTTCCCCTCTTTATTTTAGAGATCATTCTTTTAATTTGAGATTTGAATTCTTCTAGATCTCTTGATCTCTCGACAATTACATCTTCTTGATCTCTTGATTGCAAGTATTAATTGATTGATGCATGCAATGTGTTTGATAAATTTCCTTAAACACTACCCTGAGTTAATTTTATCATTTTTGTTTACTAGATTAAGGAGTTGTTATTTCCTGTAATTTTTAAATTTAATTAAAAAAATAAAAAGAAAATAGCTAATTAAATGGTAAAATACTAAAAAAACATTATGAAAAATTAGAGATTTGTATTAGTAAAATTTTAAAACAGATTTGTCAAATTATTTCTCCATGGATTCTGATTTACGTGGATTAATTATTCTATTTTTGGATTCTTATTTTTCGAAACAGATCTGTTCTGAAAAAATATTTGTCAGATTATTTCCTATAAATATTTTTACATGGAGTCTAGAAGTCGATCATCCCCGAACGCAGCCGCTGCCTGCATTAACTTTCTCTATGGTCAACCTTACATAACAGAACTTGTAGATTCCTACTCTGTGTTGTTTGCTATGAAGAAGAGTGTACTGTAATCATGTATGAACTGTGGATATTGTAGATTTCAGAGTCAAAGTCATTAGTATGCATTAACTTTAGCGTCCAAATATTAGATGCTAAGTTGTTAAGATTAAACCTCAAGGGGCCCTCCTCACCTTTTCTTGCACCTAACCTTTCATAAGACTTCAACTCCTAGTGTGTTTAGCATTTGCATTCCAGATTCATTAGATTTCATGCGTAGCAAGCTTAGATTCTTTACCACAAATAAATTCTTAGATTTAGTGTTTTTAGAATGTTTAGGTTCTGTGAACTGTTGTGATAATAGAACATGTTGTCTACTTGTTTATTTCTTCACTTTGATTATCATTTTTCATTGATTTAATTTGTATTTTAGTTGAAATATAATTCGACTTCAACTCTTAAGGATTTTACATTGACTATATTTTACTTGGTTCTTCTCCATATGAAAATCAATTGACCTGTTATTATACAAATCAAGAATATAAAATTCCTTAAATTTGTTCTATTTTAATTGAAATCTCATTGCTTCCCAAAGATGACAGTGATCCAATGATTCTTTGTCGGGTTTGATATGAAAGAAGAAATTGCATATTTACTATCCACACTACTACTTTTTGTGAGAAGGCTTTTACACTGTTTGTCTTTAGGTCTCCCTAATAGTTGTAACTCAGGGTTTGATGTTGTTTCTGTAAGACCGTTAGATTCGATAGAGGGGGGGGGGGGGGGTGAATATCGATTCGAAAATCTCGAGTTAAAACGCAGCGGAAAAGTAAGGAAGTAAAGAGATGAACACGGTTGATTTTTACTTCGTTCGGAGCCTGTGACGACTCCTACTCGAAGGCCCGTACTCCTTGAGTACTTTCGTTGGGCAATTCACTAGCAATTCGGATAATTACAATTTACGTACAAATATTGCTAATGAAAAAAAAACAAAGCTATACCGACAAATAATGAATTAAAAGAAAAACGGAGTGAGTCGTCGGAGCTTTGTGAACGTCGTTGGAGCGCAGAGTAGCAGAGTGATTGAACTCAGAGTTCTCAGAACACAGATATCTTGAAGCTCCTGCCTGGGGCTTCTTTATATCTTGCTCGGGGCCTGGATCCCTTCCGGGCGCACTGGTGAGACGTAACACTCCAACCAGCGAGCTCCAAGTGTCACGACGTCATCAGGATAAAATTGCCTCCGGGTGCACGGATACCTTCCGGGCGCCTGAATCACCTTTCTCCGGAGACTCCTTCTCCTACAAGACAAGGTTAGTCCGAGGCAAATAAAAACCTGCAAACAAAGTGTAAGCACATTTTTATAAATTCAATAACAAGAGTATGACTTAGATTCCGTCTTTCCGAGACCGGAATCTAGTCACGATCTCGACTTAGATATCCGAAATGGATCTAAGCCGGATCGACGCCTAATGTTCCCTTCCCGGGAACGCGTCCTCGCAGTCACTCCCCTCCAGTGACTTACCTCACTTACCTGCCAGACGTCCGGTCAGCCCGTCGACCCGTTTGGACTTCTTGCCAAGCGTCCGGTCAGCCCGTCGACCCGTTTGGACTTCTTGCCAAGCGTCCGGTCAGCCCGTCGACCCGCCTGGGCTTCTCGCCAGCTATCCGGTCAGCCCGTCGACCTAGCTGGACTTCTCGCCAAGCGTCCGGTCAGCCCGTCGACCCGCTTGGACTTCTCGCCAGCTATCCGGTCAGCCCGTCGACCTAGCTGGACTTCGTGCCAGACATCTGGTCGGCCCGTCGACCTGTCTGGACTTCTCCTGCACACTTTATCAAAGTGTCAGACAACAACAAACTAACTTAACCTGATTTGTCATTCATCAAAACCTGGGTTAAATCGTTAGTGCTAACCGCACCAACAATCTCCCCTTTTTTGATGGAATGACAACCTGGTTAAGTTAGTGAAAACATATGCAAGAAAAAACAAGCATTTAAAGGGTTTTTAAGTTAGTTTGTATTTTCAATTCTGGTTTAGCTAACTTAACCACCTAACTCTCCCCCTTTGGCATTCATCAAAAAAAAATAAGCAAGAGTAAACAAGCATAGTGTGGAGTTACTGTAGAAAGTTATTAATTTAAGAAACATCTTATTTTGGAAAATCTCTACGTTTGATTCAAAATTCAAAGATACTGATAAAAGTGTAATCTTTAAGCCCAAATTAAAAGATAGGCAAGTTGCCTTGGGGGAGTCAAGTTGAATTTTGAAAAGTATAAGTTTAAAGTTAATCAAGTTTAACATTTCAAAAGTGTAAAAATTTTCAAATCAGGTTTTTCAAATTAGATTTTAAGTAACATTTACTTTTCAAAAGGTAAATTCTAATTTTCAAACACTAAGTTGAATTTAGTTTTCAATTTTGATATTTTCAAAACAAAGCAACATTTTTAATTTTTCAAAAGCAAGTAAAATTTTAGTCAAAATAAATTTGCTAAGTTTGGAAAGTTTAATTTTCAAGCATATGTTACAAAACTGACTAAATTTAAATGTAATAATTTTTAATTGAAAATCAATTTTAAAAATTAGGTGGGATTTTTAAACTTCCAAACTTTTAATTAATTTCTCCCCCTGAACCTGATATCTAAGATAAAGCTTTTGAAAATATTTGCTAAGAATTTTTAATATAAGATTTTCAAAGTAATTGGAGTAGAATTTTCAAAAGAAATTTAAAAAAACGCTTTAGTTAGTTTTTTTTTTTTTTAATTAGGTTTGAAGTTTAAGTTTTAAGTTTTAAGTTTGAATAAAATTTTGAAATTAAGTTTAAAATTAAAATTTTGAAATTAATTTTTAAATTAAAATTATAAATTTTGAAATTAATTTTTAAGTTAAAATTAAAATTTTGAAATTAATTTTTAAAGTTAAAAATTTTGAAATTAATTTTTAAAGTTAAAACTAAAAATTTTGAAATTAATTTTAAATTAAAATTACAAATTTTGAAATTAATTTTTAAGTTAAAATTAAAATTTTGAAATTAATTTTTAAGTTAAAATTAAAATTTTGAAATTAATTTTTAAGTTAAAATTAAAATTTTGAAGTTAATTTTTAAGTTAAAATTAAAATTTTGAAATTAATTTTTAAGTTAAAATTAAAATTTTGAAATTAATTTTTAAGTTACAATTAAAATTTTAATTTTAATTTTAAGTTAAAATTAAAATTTTGAAATTAATTTTTAAGTTAAAATTTTGAAATTAATTTTTAAGTTAAAATTAAAATTTTGAAATTAATTTTTAAATTAAAATTAAAATTTTGAAATTAATTTTTAAGTTAAAATTAAAATTTTGAAATTAATTTTTAAGTTAAAATTTTGAAATTAATTTTTAAATTAAAATTAAAATTTTGAAATTAATTTTTAAATTAAAATTAAAATTTTGAAATTAATTTTTAAGTTAAAATTAAAATTTTAAAATTAATTTTTAAGTTAAAATTAAAATTTTGAAATTTAATTTTTATGTTAAAATTAAAATTTTGAAATTAATTTTTAAAATTAAAATTTTGAAATTAAATTTTTAAATTAAAATTAAAATTTTGAAATTAATTTTTAAGTTAAAATTAAAATTTTGAAATTAATTTTTAAATTAAAATTAAAATTTTGAAATTAATTTTTTTGTTAAAATTAAAATTTTGAAATTAATTTTTAAATTAAAATTAAAATTTTGAAATTAATTTTTAAGTTAAAATTAAAATTAATTTTTAAGTTAAAATTAAAATTTTGAAATTAATTTTTAAAGCCTTATTCATCTCACCCGAACTATATTATCAATCAGGGAATCCTATGATTTTGTGAGATGAAATTGGTTTGATTACAGACTTTTATTTTAACTTGTGTTAGATTCAGACTTAGCTTTGGTTTCCACAAATAGGCATTCTTCGGATAAACTTCTAAGCTTGGTGAGTCACAATGACATCATTAGAAGTAACCAACCTTTCGAGGTTTTCCGAATAGTCCTATCCACGAAACTTAGTACTAAATCTTGGTCTAACTGGTTAGGATTCGTTTAAGGGTAGCTTCGGTCAGTTCCACTTGGCCAAATGCACCAGATCGAAACCATATCTTTCTAGACATGCGATGCCCAAGTTTCCCTAACGTACTATCATCCAAAAATTTCACCAATACCATGATTTAAGTTAAACTTGGTCTCTAATTCTAATTGCCCTGCCGGGTTTGTTAGTTTTGGGTTACCCTGTCGGGTAAGTTAGTTTTGGAGGTGCCAGCTATTCTGGAGCCTCCCCCTGAATTATTGGCCATTAATTTAAGTTTTAATTTTAGGCTTGTATCGATTCTTTTTATAGTTATAATCAACTTGGTGATAATCTAAATTTTGTTGAGTTTTGAATTTTGATTTTAATTTAGATTTATATTTTAGTTTTTGATCTGATTTTTTCAAGTTTATATAATGTATTTTATCTTTAGGTATATAGAATTGATTAAGTCCTACTTGCGTGGTTAAGCACGCTTTCGGGACCCAAGCTTGTTTAGTTGCTTTGTGTTGGGTTAATAATGATTTAAAGGTTTTGTTTGAGTTTGACTTATATCCAAGTCCGGTTTTATTATAGCATGCCTTTTGGTTATTTAGAATTAAATCTAAATTTTTAGATCTTGTTGTGAATTTTTCCAACATTTCCTTTAACTTATTAAGTTCATTTTTTAATGATAAATTCTCCTCCTCAAGTGTTCGATCTTGAGTTGGATTCGAATTTTTTAATTGTTCCTTGAGGTTTTGATTTTCCTCAAGAAGCGATTTATTTTTATTTTCCAATTTAACTAATTTTTTATTTAAACACGAGATAATTCTAAAGAATTTACGATTTAAGTTTAGGTATACCTCTTTGGAACCTTCGGAAACGAGTACGGACTCGTGGCTCGATTCGGGTTCGGACCCGTCTTCCGATTCCTCTGATTCGTCTTCCGTTTCAGCTTCGCGAGCCATCAGCGCGAGGTGACTTTGGTGCTTTTCTCCTTCCGATTCGTTTGAGGAGGAATCGTCCCATGTTGCTTTGAGGGCTTTCTTCTTTGTTGACTTTGGTTTGTCAAGTTTCAATCTTGGGCATTCGTTCTTATAGTGCCCCTTTTTGTTACATCCGAAACATGTGACATTTCTTGAGTCGGCTGGCGAACTGATCTTCTGAAGATCCTGTTTGCTGAAGCTTCTCTTTTTCCTGGTGAACATTTTCCTTACCAGGTTCACCAGGTGTTCTTCGTCTTCAGAGTCTTGATCGGAATCTTCTTCGGATTCGGGCTTGTTCTTCTTTTCTTTAGAGGAACCTGCAAATAAAGCTACACCTTTCTCGACCCCGGCGTTAGTTTGCTCATGAAGTTCTAATTCACAAAAGAGTTCGTCCAATTTTAATTTAGATAAATTTTTTGAAATTTTGTAGGCATCTACGATTGATGCCCACAAATTGTTTCGCGGAAAAGCATTTAACGCGTACCTGATTAAGTCTCGGTTCTCCATTTGGTGGCCTATCGTGTGGAGACCGTTGAGGATATCTTTGACCCTCGCGTGGAGGTGACTTGCCGTTTCTCCTTCCTGCATTTTTATATTAAAAATTCTATTTAACAGCAAATCTCTCTTTGTTACCTTCGCATCGCTTGTTCCTTCGTGCAGCTCGATCAGTTTATCCCAAAGCTCCTTAGCGTTTTGATGCGGTCCGACCCGGTTCAGTTCTTCTCGTGTTAGTCCGCAGTGTAGAGTATTGATGGCTTTGTTTTCAATTGATGCCTTTTTCTTCACATCATTTGTCCAGTCTTCAGGGTCTAGTATGTTCCCGGAGTTGTCTACTGGAATTTTGTAAGCCCTTGTGACGCTCATCCATTGGTCGTAGTCTGTCTTCATGTAGACCTCCATTCTCCTCTTCCAGTACGAAAAGTCATCCCCGTTGAATAGAGGAGGACGTACTGTGCTGAAGCCTTCTTGTTGAGACATTATAACCTACACACACGAAATTAACTGGAAAAATATCCCAAGACTTCGTCTTGGATTAGCAGTGCGGGAGAAACAGAAACTCTAAGTTGGTGTTGCACCAATTTAGATTTTAAATGCAAAAAAAATCTTCCAAAAAGATAATAATATCAGTTTTTAAAAAAAAATTCACCCCCTATCTGTTTGGTGGTTGCACCAAATCAGAGCGGAACCTCGCTCTGATACCACTTGTAAGACCGTTAGATTCGATAGAGGGGGGGTGAATATCGATTCGAAAATCTCGAGTTAAAACGCAGCGGAAAAGTAAGGAAGTAAAGAGATGAACACGGTTGATTTTTACTTCGTTCGAAGTCTACTCGAAGGCCCGTACTCCTTGAGTACTTTCGTTGGGCAATTCACTAGCAATTCGGATAATTACAATTTACGTACAAATATTGCTAATGAAAGAAAAACAAAGCTATACCGACAAATAATGAATTAAAAGAAAACCGGAGTGAGTCGTCGGAGCTTTGTGAACGTCGTTGGAGCGCAGAGTAGCAGAGTGATTGAACTCAGAGTTCTCAGAACACAGATATCTTGAAGCTCCTGCCTGGGGCTTCTTTTATATGCTGCTCCGGGCGCCTGGATCCCTTCCGGGCGCCTGGAATGTGACGTAACACTCCCAACCAGCATGCTCCAAGTGTCAACGTCGTCCTGGGGATAAAACTTGCCTCCGGGCGCCTGGATACCTTCCAGGCGCCCGGACTTCCGGGCGCCCAGAACCATCCCGGGCGCCCGGACCCTCACTGTTTCCTACCTGCAAAACAGTGTTAGTCCGAGGCAAATAAAAACCCTGCAGCACAGATTGTAAGCACATTTTTATAGATACGCTAAGTAATAAAAATTAACAACAAGAGTATGACTTAGATTCCGTCTTTCCGAGACCGGAATCTAGTCACGATCTCGACTTAGATATCCGAAATGGATCTAAGCCGGATCGACGCCTAATGTTCCCTTCCCGGGAACGCGTCCTCGCAGTCACTCCCCTCCAGTGACTTACCTCACTTACCTGCCAGACGTCCGGTCAGCCCGTCGACCCGTCTGGACTTCTTGCCAAGCGTCCGGTCAGCCCGTCGACCCGCCTGGGCTTCTCGCCAGCTATCCGGTCAGCCCGTCGACCTAGCTGGACTTCTCACTAAGCGTCCGGTCAGCCCGTCGACCCGCTTGGACTTCTCGCCAGCTATCCGGTCAGCCCGTCGACCTAGCTGGACTTCGTGCCAGACATCTGGTCGGCCCGTCGACCTGTCTGGACTTCTCCTGCACACTTTATCAAAGTGTCAGACAACAACAGACTAACTTAACCTGATTTGTCATTCATCAAAACCTGGGTTAAATCGTTAGTGCTAACCGCACCAACAGTTTCTCCATGTCAAAATGTATTAATTGGCTGCTATATGAAACATGTCTATTTTTTCCTCTAATTATTTCTACTTTAACTAATATCTTACTCATTTTTAAAGTACATGATGATTTATTGTTGACTTGCATACAAAAGAAGAGAAGTTTATTTACTATGTGTAGTTCTTGTTTGTGTGAACCTTAATCATTTTCTATTTATTTCAGGTTCTTCATAACATTGCTGTTGTAGAATACTTTTGAGATGGTTGCACTGATCCTAGGAATCTCCTTGATGCATTAAACAAGGTTAAAGTAAGTTGACTGAATCACAGGTAATTGGTTTTTTGAATTAATTTATGAAGATAATTTCTCATCTTCATACTGACATTCTTGAGGAACCAAATTATTAAACAATAAAGCTATAATCATATTAAACATATGATATTATATGACATGATTATACTTAACTTGTATGATAAGGTTAAACATGATCTTTAGAATCATCCATTCTTCTATAGCAGAAAAGTTTGATGTTCCTTGGGAATCATGTCTTCTCCAAATCATGGTATTTTGAATATTGCTAATATTTTATTATCTATTTCATGTAATTTCACCATTTTCTCTATCCTTTTTTCAAAGTTGGAAATAATTTAATCCATGTTTATCCATTCAGTCAATATTCCATGATTTCTTAAACTAGCATTGTTCTTACAACTGAAAAGATATTTTACGTGCACTCTTTGATTTATAACTATATTGATTATAGGAGCAGAGTGAAGAGCTTGCGCATACTTTTGTGGACCAGATTGACTATGAGAATAGCTGCCTAGGCTATATGGTTTCAGGGTCTAAAGCTAATAGTGCTTCAATGCATCAAAGTGCTGCTATAAATAGCAGTAGAGTTGTCCATGCCCAAGAGTTTGATGTTTCAGTAACAATGCTGAATATTGTATGTAGTTCAACGCATTTTGTCAAAAGTTTTCTTTCCATAATTAGTGAATGAGTTAATAAATTGCTCTCTTCTTAGTATTTTTGTTAATTTGGTTCTTCACAGGCAATCATTCTCTACCATATCCATGAGTATGCATAGTCATTATCTGTTCTCAAAAAGCTATTCTAGAATATCGAGACAATTGAAGAGAGGTATGCCTTAATTTAATCATCTTATGAGTTATTGATAAGATGATTCTTTTTATTCTGCCTTGCTATTTTTCCTATGCAGCAAATAACTCTCCGTGTATGCCTTCTTCTATTGGATGTTGCATTAGCTTGTGAAGATATTTTACAAGTCTCAGTAAGTTTCTTTGTAATCAACACCTTTTACTTTTTTATTTTCCTCAATGATGTCTCTTTTATTTTTTTAAAAATTCACAAAATGAAAGTACTGCAATATATGTTTTTATGTGTTTTTACGATTTACAAATCTCAAGTACTTCAGAGTTGAAATTGATGAAGTGCGGTTCGAGTGGGCTGAATGCATGCTAGATTACATTTGAGTAGGAAAGGTATTTGATTTTTGAAAACTTTGGATGATGCATGTATTAGAAACCCAGGTCGATATAATTCTCCAAACGCTACCAAGAAGTTTTGAGCAGTTCCGCCTGAACTATAACATGAACAAAATAGAGTATACGTTGGCGGAACTTCTGACAGAACTACAGACAGCAGAAGGTATATTTCGTCAAAGTTCTCAGATTCACTATGCTGAAAATGGTTCTACTTCTAAGCCGAAAGGCAAGAAGAAGAAGAAATAGGTCCTTTCAGCAAAGAGAGTGAATAAACCTTAGGGAAAAAAAGCTGGAATGAAGAAGCCAAAGGGCAAGTGCTTCATCTACAAGCAGACAGGGCATTGGAAGGCAGACTATCCTCGTAGGAATCAGAACAATAAAGGTATATCTCATGCTCTAGTAGTTGAAACATATTTAGCGGTGTTATCTACCAGCACCTGGTGTGTAGATACGGGAGCCACTGATCATGTCTGCAATTCTTTGCAGGGGTTCCAAGAAACCCGACGACTATTTGATGGAGAGATAACTGTCTACATGGGCAATGCTACTAAGATAGCGGCTGTTGCAGTGGGAGACGTCTACTTATCATTTGATTGGAATAGGAAATTGGTTTTAAGAAATTATCTTTATGTACCCAGTTTTAGAAAGAATTTAATTTCAATTTCTAAACTATATTTGGATGGATATTCAGTTTCCTTTAGTAACAATGTGGTTATAAAGAGAAATAAAGTGATTATCTGTTCTGGTGCATTGATTGACAATTTATATACTTTAAACCTAATTTCTCCCACAAAGAAAAATATGGAAATTAATAA
Source organism: Zingiber officinale (assembly GCF_018446385.1). Taxonomy (NCBI): domain Eukaryota; kingdom Viridiplantae; phylum Streptophyta; class Magnoliopsida; order Zingiberales; family Zingiberaceae; genus Zingiber; species Zingiber officinale. The sequence goes on along the minus strand of NW_024589898.1, from coordinate 517,908 downwards.
CACATTTTCTAACTCTAATAAGATAAAAGAACCTTCGGAAATGAACCAAACGCATCTTTGGCATCTAAGGCTTGGTCATATTAACTTAAGTAGGATTCAAAGACTTATAGCCGATGGACTCTTGGGTCCATTAGAGTTGGAAAACTTTCCAACATGTGAATCCTGCTTGGAAGGTAAAATGACCAAGAGACCTTTTAAGGCCAAGGGGTATAGAGCCAAAGAAGCGTTAGAACCGGTTCATTCTGATTTGTGTGGTCCTATGTCTATCCAGGCTAGAGGTGGTTTTGAATATTTTGTCTCTTTTATAGACGATTATTCAAGATATGAATACATTTACCTGATGCGCCGCAAGTCTGAGTGCTTTGATAAGTTCAAAGAGTACAAGGTTGATGTGGAGAAACATCTAGGTAAAAGTATCAAGACACTACGGTCTGATCGTGGTAGCGAATACCTCTTAGGAGAGTTTAGGAATTACTTATCAGAGGCCGGGATTCAATCCCAATTGTCCGCACCTGGTACACCCCAACAGAATGGTGTGGCAGAACGAAGGAATAGAACTCTTATGGAGATGGTTAGATCGATGATGAGTTATTCAGAATTACCAAATTCGTTTTGAGGATATGCTCTGGAAACAACATCGCACATTCTGAACTTAGTACCTTCTAAATCAGTATCTTCTACTCCCATAGAATTATGGAATGGGCGGAAGCCCAGTCTAAAACACATTCGGATTTGGGGTAGTCCAGTATATGTGCTGAAACCAGATGCTGATAAGTTAGAATCTCATACAGAAGTTCATGTGTTTATGGGTTATCCCAGAGGAATAAAAGGTGGTTTATTTTATAGTCCTAAAGACCAGAAGGTCATTGTTAGCACCAATGCCCAGTTTTTAGAAGAAGACTATATAATAGATCACAAGCCCAGTAGCAAAATTATTCTAGAAGAACTTAGAGAAGACACGTCTACTTCAGTACCAATAGTACAAGATGAAGTACCACAAGAGACTGCAACATGTGTCACACATGATACATAACCACAGACGGTGCCTCGTCGTAGTGGGAGGGTTGTAAGGCAGCCTGAGAGATTCATGTTTTTGATGAGTCTTCGGACTTGATCCTGGATAAACATGAACCTGATCCCCGGACATATGATGAAGCACTCCAAGATATAGATGTAGTATCTTGGCAAAAGGCAATGAATTCCGAAATAGAATCTATGTATTCTAATAAGGTCTGGGAGCTTGTAGAACCACCTGATGGTGTAAAAGCCGTTGGATGCAAGTGGATCTACAAAAGGAAAAGAGGGACAGATGGGAAGGTAGAAACCTTCAAAGCAAGGCTTGTTGCGAAAGGGTACACTCAGAAAGAGGGAATCGATTATGAGGAGACTTTTTCGCCGGTAGCTATGCTTAAGTCTATCCGGATACTCTTATCCATTGCCGCTCATATGGATTATGAGATTTGGCAAATGGATGTCAAGACAGCTTTCCTTAACGGAAGTCTTGAAGAAAACATCCATATGAAGCAACCAGAAGGGTTTATTGGAAAGGGCAAAGAGCATCTAGTGTGCAAGCTCAATCGGTCCATTTATGGACTGAAGCAAGCTTCAAGATCTTGGAACATCTGGTTTAACGAAGTAATCCAGTCTTATGGATTTATTCAGTGTCCAGATGAGTCTTATGTATACAAGAAGTGTAACGAAAACGTGGTGATATTTCTTGTACTATACGTAGATGATATTTTGTTAATTAGCAACAATGTCAAGGTATTATCAGACGTAAGGGTATGGTTATCCAAATAATTTGATATGAAGGATTTAGGAGAATGTGCACACATTCTTGGGATCAAAGTTATAAGGGATCGCAAGAAAACACTACAACAAAAACCTTCATAGACATCGGTTTTCCACCGGTGTCTATTTGATTTTCGACCGATGTCTATGAAGCCGATGTTAAAAGTCTGCCACTTTAGACATCGGGTTAAAACTGGTGTAGTATCACTTAACGACACCGGTCTTCAAATCGGTTATTAACCGGTGTAGTATCACTTAACGACACCGTTGAATCAACGGTGTAAAATCGATGTAATATTGTATGTTAATAACACCAGTTTTGGCAGTGGTAAATGACCGATGTAATATTACTTTATAACACCGGTTTTACATCGGTGGAAAACCGATGTAATATGTATATTTTTTAACAGCGCAGATTTGATTTTAAAACCGACAATAACAAAAAAAAATACACAAATATTCACAAATTGTACAAATATTCTTCATTCAATAATATCCATAAAATACACAAATATTCACAAATTATATAAATAATCTTCTTACAACAATATCCATAAAATACTCAAACATTCTTTTTACATCAAAAGCTAGCTAATAGATATCAAAATCAAGGTAGAACATTCTTTTAACACATCAAGGTAGAACTGCACTTCAAATGTAATCTAGCATGCATTCAGCCCACTCGAACCGCACTTCATCAATTTCAACTCTGGAGTACTTGAGATTTGTAAACTGTAAAAACACATAAATCCACCATATGTCAAATAACTAAAACAAATGTGTACATGTATCAAATAAAATAGAATACTGAGTTTTTAAAGGATGCTGTGGAAGATAACGAATATAACATAGAATCTAAAACTTTCATATATGACACTTAGTATATGCTGCTTAGAATATAACATAGATAATTTGCTCCTTCTAATTCAAGTGTACAGATTGATAAGAACCGACAGCATCATACAACAACTTACTAGGCATGATAATGGTTGAACAAAGAAATATGACTACACAACAAATCCAGTGAAGGAAGCATAGAAGAACAAATCTACCTCTGATGAAGAGATATACTATTTATTGTACTACCTCTGATGCCATCTTGGTATCCTGAATATCCTGCACTAAGCCCCCTATTTTCTGTGATTTCTGCTACCAACCAGAAGAAGCAATGAGAATGCTGTGCTTTAGTTCAACACCCAAAACAGCAAGTTAGAGCTTCCTTTTGGGTCCATTCAATCCTCTAGTAAGTAGAAACTATTTTCCCTTTGGTTTATGATGAATTTGGAGTGTCTTGACCTAAGATATAATCCTCTTGTAGCCCTCTATATTAAAGGCCAGCATACATGGAAAATTCAGCATGTTCTTCTGAAGTCAAAAAAGACTAGTTTAAATCATCATGCACTATACCAATCATTCACAAAAAGTTTGACAACAGAAAATATCATAACATGAGGTATATCTCCCATGTGACATGATATGCTAATCACTACTGCATGCACAACTGGGCTATAAAGAAACATGGTTAAGAGTGATGCAACTAGGTAAATACTGAAATGAACAAAAAATAACAGCAAATTGGAGAACTGCATCATCATCCAAAAAGGAAATCTAAAAACGAATATATATATATATATATATATATATATATATTTACAAAGCAAGAATCATGTAAAAACTATAGTTATTTAAAACTGAAATAAATCAGCCAAGCAAAGATAAATTTCATGGCAAGCAAATAATTATCTCATCACTGCTAGAACACAAATATATTAAAAAAAATTCACTACCCCATGAACACCCCATTAAACTGACCTAAACAAACTAAGATAAATACAGTTAAATGAACTAGCTAAACATAGTAGGGTATTTGCATTTAGCAACTACAATTAGGATGCTTGTATGCTAATTACTTTGTGTGAATTCCTACTATATCAACCACAGTAAATTTATCTAATACCATTAAAGAATTTTGTTTGTAAATTTATCTATAATCCCATTGCCAAAAAAATCAACTTCCTCTGCTGCCTGAGACTTGGAAAAAAACTAATGAGATGCTAAACGACACAAAAATTTGGCTACTTGTTAACAAGAGGCGAGCAAAAAAGGAAAAGCAATCCAGTGCAAGAATGCAGAACATATCAACTTTTAGAATATCACAATGATCCATAATGATTAACATACAAATTGAAAAACTTAATCTTAAGCAGTATGAATGTGAAGATGAAAATAAAATGAGAGGACGTAACCACACAATCACTAAAATGGGCTTAATATTATGTGTAATAAACAATGAAAAAAAAAGAATCTGAATTTCACTCAACATGACTGGTTGCTAGACTATCCATGCAAAATTTCCTTAAAGAAAACATAAGTATTTGTGATTAAATGAGTGTCAAGAGGGTAGATGTGTCCACAAAATTATTACTCGTGGAAGGCTGTCCCATGGTAATTCAACAAGCGGTTCACAAATTTAAAAAAAAAGTTCCATGCAATAAGTAAAGTTCAGGAAGGATAAGTTTCACTACTATCGAGCCCCGGGACCAACAGAGTTTAGATGTCTGGTAGAAGTGTTGTATGCAAAATCAAGAACATCATTCTAAAATTTATAATTACAATAGTATCAGATATATGGCCTTTGATTAGGCTAACAGCTGTTCTTTAATAATGACATGTATCAGATTCAGAATTATGTGATTGAACTTTAGAATTAGCTAGCATTTGCACATTAGTGGCCTCAACACATTTTGCATGCATTACAGATTTCCTTCCATAATATATTTTATTATTTACTCAAAACCAAATTCATTGATGGGGGAGCATTGCTAGAAGAAATTTAAAATGATTGTCATTGTAAAGATAAATAAGAAATCATGATTTCAGAATGATATAATTTATACACATACGTAAGGCCAGTGCCATCTATGTCAAACTCCAAATGGATGCAGGACCGGTCCGAAGCTGAAGTATGAAGCTCTCGTCTCACAGCCACATTAGCCCTTGAAGATACAAAAGTTGTGTTAGATATGCTTTTCATGGACTGGAAAATCCTAACCAGTACTGTTTTTAAATTGTCTTTGTAAAGAGCATCTCTACCTGCATGGATGTTGTATGTCATGAATAGCATGGCCATTTGCAAAACTCAAACTTTTGTCCAGATATGGAACTTCTTCAGGCTTGACAAATACAACCCGGTATTCAGGAATGGCAGCTGTATAAGGAGTAGATGCACCTGTCTCATTTTCATCCTGAAGCAACTTATCCAACTCCGGCCAAAGAAGCTCCCTCCTGAAAGTACAGTTGATATTTCATATTCCACAAAGGAGTAATGAGATAGTGATGGGCAAAAGAGAAAAAAGAACAGAAAACTGAAAAATAACTGTAGCCGACATTGGAATTTGGATGGCATGCATAAAAGTTTGCCGATACTACATACCATGCAGAGAAGTCATCCTCAGTACACTGATCATCATCTCCCAACCCCACTTGGACAATGTGCTTGGCGCCTATGCAGAGGAAAAAAAGATAGAAGAATATGCAAGTAAGAATGATGCTTAAATTCATTAAACACATCTACAAACTTGCACATGATTACTACATTACAGTTGTATTTATGAAACTCACAGATAACATGACTACTCAACTGTTTCTTAGTAACTCCTCAGACCATGTTGACTTTACAAGTTTTCAGAGTAACAATTAGTCTACAAAACAAGTTAAATTCTCTAGGAAAATGAAATGCATGAACTTTGAGATTGCAACTGAAGATAGGATTTAAAATCAGCTTAAGGAGCATATGTGACTTAGTCAAATCACAAACTAAATAAATCGAGTATATACCTTGCTCATGAAGCAGTTCATCGACCACCACAGCAACCTTTGCAAGGACACAATACACAAATATATCAGCCAAGCAATTCCCACAAAAAGAATACTGACAATTTCATCATGCCAAACCTTATTAAAATGTTCATATTGCCGATTGCCCAAACCAAACACACCAAATTGAAGATTTTCCAACCAGATTCCTCTCTCTTTCCCCTATAAAAAACTAATAATCAGCAATCGATCAAGGCAAAAGGATTATTGGTAGAATAGATTAACTAAATGTTCATGCTTCCAGAACCTCTGTAAACCATTTGTAGAACCGGGCAGCATTATCAGTAGGCTCACCATCTCCATACCTAAAGAAAACAAAGGGATCAGCTCGAACTTTGAGGAAGCTGATTGTTTATACAAACAAAAAATTCCTGGCTTTCAACTTACGTAGCCAAGAAGAACAAAGCCAAGATCTCCTTTTTCAGGTTCTCCTCGTACTCATCATCCTCAGTAGCATATTCGTCCTATAATTGAGGAAACTAACTACAGATCAGTCAATTAATCAGTAGTATTTCCAATGATCTTAAACAAAAGGAAGATAATCTTACGATATCCATGACTTTAAATATGGCATTAGGGAACCGTGCTTTTGCCTCCTCAGCCAGCGCCTAGAAGGGGGGAAAATCTAAGATCATGGGAGAAAAATTCAAAAAATGAACTACTCGGATAAAAACCCTAACCTTCGCGAACCCCTCAGCCGTCCTGGTCTGCGTCCCGAAGAAGACGGTGACCTTCTTCTTCCCTTGGTCCTCCTCTGTATCCATCTGGGTCTTCACCACTAGCGGCTTCGGCGGCTCGGCGGGCTTCCTTCCGCTCGATCGCCGGACGAAGAAGATTGCCACGCAACCGACAAGCACGACGATGACTATGCTCAGGACGGCGATCAGCAGCCGGTTCTCCACGAACGCATCCCCGGTGCTGGAATCGAGCCCATATCCGTTGGAGAGGGAGGCGACGACGACCGACAAGAGATCAAGGGACGACGCCTTCTCGGAACCTATCTACATCTTGGCGGATCGAGCGGTGAATCAGAAGCACAGATCTCCGATCTCTGTTTCTCTCTGCTTCGAATTGGGAGAATAAAGGAGGTCGAGATTGGGTCGGCGATGGGAGGGGAGGAGAAGATAGAGGCGGAGAAGGTGAGTCGCCCGAAGACAGCTCTCTCTCTCTGCCTCCCGTGGACGGCATCATATAGGGTTAGGTTAGAGGGAAGAGTTGAAATTTTAGCTAAGTATTGGTGGGAAAATTATCATAGACATCAGATTTTAAAAACCGATGTTAAAATCGGTGTCTATTAACGAAAAAACGGATGCTCATAGACATCGCCTAAAAAATCGATGTCTATGAGCGAAAATCTGCGCTCATAGACACCGGTTTTTGGAAAAACCAGTGTAAAATACTCAAAGACATCGGTTTTTGCTTAAAACCGTTGTTGTTCCACTGATGTCTAAGAAGGTTTTTGTTGTAGTGAAAGAATGTTGTACCTATCACAAGCTTTATATATAGATACGATCCTTGCTCGTTTTAGCATGCAAAACTCCAAGAAAGGTTTCTTACCTTTTAGGCATAGAGTAGCCTTATCTAAAGAGATGTCTCCGAAGACATCATAGGAGATAGAGGACATGAAGGCAGTTCCTTATGTTTCGGCTGTAGGAAGCCTTATGTATGCAATGCTATGTACGAGACCTGATATCTGTTTTGCTGTGGGCATGGTTAGCAGATATCAGAGTAACCCTAGACAAGGACATTGGACTACGGTAAAGCATATATTAAAGTACCTGAGAATGACTAGAGACTACATGCTAGTTTACCAGGCAGATGATTTGCTCCCTGTGGGTTACACAGATTTGGACTTCCAATCAGATAGGGACAACAGTAAGTCTACATCAGGTTATGTGTTTACTCTAGGAGGTGGAGCCATTGCATGGAGGAGTGTTAAGTAGAAATGCGTCTCGGACTCAACCATGGAAGCTGAGTATGTGGCAGCTTCTGAGGCAGCCAAAGAAGTTGTGTGGCTCAGAAACTTTCTAATGGACTTAGATGTGATTCCTAGTTTGCCCAAGATCATCACAATTTATTGTGATAATAGCGGTGCAGTTGCAAACTCGAAGGAACCACGAGCCCATAAGGCAATTAAACATATAGAGCGCAAGTACCACCTGATACGAGACATCGTCAAGCGAGGAGAAGTTGTCGTCGCCAAGATTACATCAGCAGATAACCTGGCAGATCCTTTCACTAAGGCCCTTTTGGCGAAAACTTTTGATCGACATGTGGAGGGGATGAGAATCAGATGTATGGCAACAGATATGGCAGCTTAGTCTTTTAGTATAATTGGGAGATTGTTGGAGTGTATACTAAAAGCTTAGCTTTTGTAAACATTTATTTTTAAAATAAAAGAATCACATTGGTCAATATGTGCATTTATTTGTTAAATGTAATTATTCAATTAATTTATATAGTAGATAACATGGAGTGTGGTGTCACACTCAGAAGATCATGTTGTTGGTTCTCTATAAATTATAAACAGTTGCTCACGACTAAGATGGAAAGGAACAAACCATCAGAATAGTCGTAATGTAATTAAGTATTAGTTTATACTGACTAATAAATTACACTGATACACTTTAAGTGTATTGAGTAGGACCATTTAGGTAAATTCTTTTTGTACTGACCTAGTAAAAGAACTAAACCTTAGTTATTATGAAAGTGTGTGCTCTTAATCCTAATATAATAACAAGCACATATATTTAATATTTATTTCTTTGACTTATCGAAGGGTGAGGTTTAGCTCGATAAATCAATATGCCCGATAAGTTGGGAAATAATATTACTTATAGTGTGTGTTGTTGATTATAGAAGGAATCTGTGTCCTAGTTATCTAGGTAGAGAATGTCCCCAAGAGGAGCTCATAAGAATTGTCATGTTAAACCCTGCAGGTGGACTTAGTCCGACATGACAATGAAGTTGAGTGGTACTACTCTTGGAGCTAGATATTAATTAAGTGAGTTGTCAGTAACTTACTTAATTAGTGGGCATTTATAATCTTAAACACAGGAAGACTAACACACTCATGATAAGAAGGAGCCCATAATGTAATTTGGGATTGGTGCGGTAGTGCGATAATAACTCTCTAGTGGAATGAGTTATTATCGATGAACTTGAGTTGTGTGTTCGGGGCAAACATGGGATACTCAAGCTCATCGGAAGGCCAAAACCAATTTCTCCTCTAGGTCCCAGTCATAGTCTCATTATTGCCTCAAGTCCATCCAAATGTAAGGCTCTTCTTGGTGTCCAAGAAGTGGGCCGGTCCAATGCTTGGTGACCAAGCAAGGGTCGGTCACATCCTCTTTATAGGGGTCGGCCCTATTGCTTGGTGACCAAGCATGTAGGGGCCGGCCAAGATTAATTCAAATAAGAGGGGTGTTTTGAATTTTTAAAATCTTCTTTTTGTAGAAAACTATAAGTTTTAAAAGAGAGATTTTAATTTTTAAAACTTTCCTTATTTGAATTTGGCCACATGTTTTAATAGAGAGTTTTAAAAGTTTTAAAACTTTCCTTTTTTAACCATCCTCATGGTTTAAGAAAAAAAAGGGAGATAAGTTTTAAAATTAAAATTTTCTATCATCATGTTAAAAAAGGAAATTTTGTAAGAGAAGTTTTAAATTTTAAAACATGGTTTTAATTTTTAGAACTTTCCTTTTTTAACTCCTACTTTAGGAAAGAGAGCTTGTAAACTTTTATAAGAGATTTTCTTGTAAAATTTTATTAAAAAAATATATTTTCTTTTTCCCTTGATGAGGTGGCCGGCCACCTTGCTTGGTGCCCAAGCAAGTGGCCGGCCATATTAAAATTAATTAAAATCATCACAAAATTAAAATTGGTGATTGATTCAATCAAGAGGAAAGAAAAGGAAAAATAAAAGGGAAAAGGAAAAACTCTTGGATGATTTTATTTTTTGTAAAAAGTTTTTCCTTATTTGCCTTGGGCAAGTAATATAAAAGAAGGGGTGAGGGGGCTTCATGAGACACAACTCTTATTCTTTTGCTTGGAGATGTCTTGGTGGCCGGCCCCTCTCCCTTCTCTTTTCCCTTTTGCTCTCTTCTCCTTGGTGGTGGTGGTGGCCGGATTTTAGAAGAAGAGGAAGAAGCTTTTGGGTGGTGTTCATCTTGGAGGATCGTCGTCCACACGACGTCCAAGGCAAGGCGAGGAATACGACAGAAGATATCGAGGTCATTAGCTTACAAAGAGAAGGTATAACTAGTAATTTTCTTCCGCGTCATACTAGTTATTTTCTTTGTAAGAATTTTAAATACAAGAGGCAATTAGATCTAGTTTTTTGAATAAGTTTTTCGAGTTTGTGTTTCTTCTTTTTCGAATTTGTGATTCGATTGTTCTTTTTGGTTAACCTAGAGTTATTTAAAGAAATTAAATATTAGCTTTCCTTAAAAGGCTTTGACTAAACGGTGGTGGTTGCTCTCATATCCAAGAAGGTCATGTGCCTCGCCATGCAGTCCTGGAAGCCAATTTTGGAAATTAATATTTAATGAAATTAATAACATAGGTGGATTTGAATCAATAGTGGTAAGTTCCGCTTGCGATTCAAATATAAACCATTAAGAACAGATAAGTTAAATTTGGAATCAATGATGTTAAGTTCCGTCTGCGATTCTTAATTTAACTTCTAAAGAACACAATAGGTTATTTAAGGAAAGGTTCGACACTTGTACAAAAAAATTTTATACAGTGGAACCGGTACGGTTTCCTAGTATTAACCAACAGAAGGATCGAAAAGAAGTGATAGAGGAGGGGTGAATATCACTCATTAAACTTTTTCTTTTATCGAAATAAACATATCAAAGTAAAGCAGCGAAAAATAAAAGAAGACTCAAGTGGTTATTTGGTTCGGAGCCTATGTTGACTCATACTCCAAGACTCGCAATCCTTGATCGCACCGTTAGGCAATTGACTATAATTCTTCTTCTTGAAATTTTTAGAAACAAGCAATTCATACAGATGAAAAGATAGTAACACACTTCTATCTTTTAGAAAGTAATAATGCAAGCATAACTAAAATATACTGACAATAGAAATAGATGTTGAAGTTCGTCGACATTTCTCGATGTAGTAGTTTGCACATGAAGTTGAGGTGGTAAATGACAGAAGCACGAGCAAAGTAGATTGGAGAATTTTCACCTTAGTAGTTATCCGTAGGCTTAGATCTCGAGGTCTTTTTATAAGCTAGGTTCGGTCGACCAAAAAGCCCTTCGGACGATTGATTCGTTCGGTCAACCAAACCCTCTATCGGTCGACTGAAATGCTTGCTTCCTTCTTCATAGAGATCTAATCTTCACGCATTTATGAGCAATTAATATTCGGTTGACTGATCCCCTTGATCGGTTGATCGATCAGTGCAGTTTTCCTGTTCGCCAAGATTCTCCATCAATTAGCCTTTAATTGTATTTAATGTTTAGTTGATCGATCCTTGGGTTCAGTCGATCGATCCGACTAACTTCCAACTTTGATTCTGATTGATCTGATTTGTGCAACATTGACTTGGTTCAGTCAACCGATCTGCTAGTTCGGTTGATTGATCAGTCAACTTACCAACTTTACTTTCGAGTTGATCTCTGCTTTGTATCAACCTTATTCGATCTATTGATCCCTGTTTAGTCGACTAATTTGGTCGGTTCCTGTAAAATAGTGTTAAATAAAATATTTCTGTAAAATAAAGTTAGGGCAGTAATATAAGATGCATGAATAGTAAATAACAGTAGAACTATCTTGATCTCAACTTAGAAACCTTCCCAATTTCTTCAATTGGATTAAGGACCTAGGGTTTGTTTCTTTCTGGAACACGACCTCACTTTACTCCTCTTCAGTTGCTTACCTCAACCTACCTGCCAAATATTAGTCCTCCAGACCTATTTGGACTTTGCCGCTTAACATCAGATCGGCTCACCAGAACTTCCTCTTGATCTTCAGTCCTCTAAACCTATCGAGCTTCCTTACCAAGTGTCGAGTCCTCTCGACCTACTTAGGCTTCTGCCTGGCTTCACAATCTGCTAAGAATTTTCCAGTCGAATAAATATCCTACACACTCAGTTAACATGTTAGACCACAATAAGACTTAACTTGAACCTTTGACAACATCAAAACTCAAGTTTAATTTTGGTGCACCCTGCACCAGCACTTATCATATCTCCCCACAAGAAGACATCATGTAGTTGCTCATACAGCTAAACTTCCGAGCCTCTAATAATGAGGTTGAATACAAAGCCTTATTGGTTGGAATAAGCAGCCAAACATGAGGGGGTTGTTAGTCCCGGTGTGACCAACAAGAGGGAGATGAATTGACCTAAAATTATAAATATACTCATTTCGTTCTTTCAACTTAAGTTAGACAAACACTTAATTAATAGAAATAAATTGCATAAAAGAATAAACGAGGCTAATAAATTTACTTGGTTTGCAACCGAAGAGGTTGTTAATTCAAGACGAGGGAAGCATACTATCAAAACTTCTTCTTCGACAAGGTTGGAAGGAGATGTTAGTGCGGGAAGCATCAGACAATCGAACCCGAGTTTTGATAATGACAAAGGGTTCAAAGTTAAGGTTATTCTTCTCACCGGTGGGCGAGAAGAACGTACGTGGTGTTTGAGGGGCGTAAAGCCGAGACGGAAAACTGCTCGAGGAGAAGGCCGGGAATTGGGTTTGGATGAGCCCTATTTCGGTTGGCCGGAATCACTCAAACTCATGAAGCTTCGGAAGTCAAAAGCAAGGAGAAAGCAAGCCAGTATTGGAGGTGCCTCCGCCTTGGAGGCGATTCAATCAAACATTGGAGGCGCCTCAAGCCAGTATTGGAGGCGCCTCCACCTTGGAGGCGCTTCAATCAAACATTGGAGGCACCTCCACATTAGAGGCACCTTCAATCTTGTTTGAGGCGCCTCCGACTGGTCAAAGATGACCGTTTGAGCACGGATAGAGTTTTATCTGCTTGACTTGGTTAGAGGCGCCTTGAACCTTGTCGGAGCCGCCTTGGACCTTCGAGATAGGATTTCCAAGAGCTATTTAAAGGCCCCTGGAGGTAGGAAATATTCATCAATTGTTCAATCAACTCTGTATTCATTCCTAGCAATAGTTCTGAGCTGTTAGAATGTAAAAACCTTCTCCGCCTTCAGTAAAGGAGACTTTTGCTAGTGCGTTTTTCCTCGCTCTGGATTAACAACCTTCTTGGTTGTAATCAGGTTAACTGCTGAGTCTCTGTTTTATTTCTGTTTCTTTATTTCAGTTATTTTATTATTGCTATTGCATTTTTGAGTTGAAAGCACGAGGAGGGTATAATTTTTATTTTTTAGGCAATTCATCCCCCTCTTACCGGCCTTCGCTGCACCAACACATATTTCTCATAAAGTCGAGAGGCAAGTGGGTTCGATAATTAACATATCATATAGTCTATATTGATCCAGTTTCAAATCATGTCACCTATGTTAACTGGATTAAGGGTTTGATCACGTGGATCCGTCCCTACCTCTATATCAGTCAATCTTAAGAGCGTCTCCAATGGGGAATATTTTTCCAAATATGCCCCCCCTCAAACATCTCCCGTTGGAGGGGATATTTTTGGGGTGATTAGAAATTATCAGACACAAATTATGCCTGGTGATTTCTCTTTTGTGGGGCCCATCAAAAGGTGGGCTACCATATTTTTCTTTTATTTATTTTTAAAAATATAATGAATATTTTTGGACCTTTTTAGCGATAAAAAAATCAAACTGAACGTCGGAAAAAAAAAATCAAAATTGAATGTTAATTAACGTTCATTTTTTTAACGTTGAATAACATTCGTTTTCCCCCTATATGTACATTGTCATTTCATCTATTTTTATTAATTCCGCACTCATTGCATACTGAAAATTTAGAAAGAAATGAATAAAACTTTCGGTCATTATTTTAGGGATTTATTTAACTCTTCAAATATAAAAAAAGTTCTCGAATTTGTCCTAATTTTCTCAATCCTCAACTTCCTTAAATGTAAGATAATAAAATGGTCGTGGGACCTATAAATATTTGGTTGGTGAAATATTTAATTATGAAATTAAAAATATTTTAGAATGAATATTTGCTGAGTGAGATCCATAAATATTTGATTGATGGAATATTTATTGTGAGATTTAAAATATTTAACAGTAAATTATTGTGAGATTTAAAATACTTAACACTAAAATATTTAAAGAATGATGTAGGAATAGAAGATCATCGAAGGAATATCCCTAACCGCTTGATGCTCTTAAGGATTTTGTTTTTCCTTGCAGCTTTAACGTACTTCAAACCCAATGGCTATGATTGATAAGCAACTGTAACTTGAGAGGTAAATTTGAAAAATGAACACAAACATCTACATTTAGATTCCATTGGCAAGTTGTCCGCCATTGCACGTGCCTTTGGTGAAGAAAAGACTAGAAAAGAATTGATATCTTTTTCTTAGTGGGAATTGTGATGATGATGCCGATGTAGTGCTTCTTACCCTGGCTGAGGAATTGGGCTTGTATATTTTATATGTGGGTGGGACAAAGTAGGCTCATGTTTTGCTCCTGAACATTATGCACTATGGAGGAAACTTGTGTTAGAGATAATGCTGTTGACACTCTGTAGAATTGGGATTCAGATGGAAGGAAAGTAATGTGTTGCGAGTGGTTCACTCCCATAGCAAAACACACACACACACACACAAATCCATCTTTTAAATAATTGTTTATTAATTATTGTCAGTATGATTTACTCGATCATCAGACTGGTGTGCATGTCATTCTATTGCATGAGTTTTTCCTTAGAGGTTAATTTTCAATCTCGAAGAGGGATGTGCTTTCATCAATTGTTCAGTTGAAGAAGTAGATAAAGTATGCAACAGGACTGAGTAAAACAGCTTGTGAGCTAAATGGAAAGGGTTCTTCAGAAGATTTGTCTTCTCAGACTCTCTGCTCTCCAACTGTTTGATCTATTGCAACCTTCGACAGCTCGTCCACAAGGTCGGCCAAATCTCTGGCCGAGCTGCCGCCTTCCGACACCGCTTCTGCCGCCTTTCTCCCTAACTCCCGCGCCTTCTGCCTCCGCGCCCTCCCCGCTTCGCCCACCGCCTCCGCCACCAGGCGCGCCAGCTCCTCCGGTTCTGGCACGGCTTCCTCGCCGCCCTCGCACGCCCTCACCGCCGTGCCTATCTCCTCCTCCAGCAGCCTCGCGTTGAAGAACTGGTCGGCGGCCATCGGCCACGTCAGCAGCGAGACCCCCGCCGCCACAGCCTCCAGTACCGAGTTCCACCCGCAGTGGCTGATGAACGCCCCCACCGCCGCGTGGTTCAGGATCGCCACCTGTGGCGCCCACCCGGTGAGCACGAGGCCCCGCCCCGCCACTCGCTCCTCGAACCCCATCGGCATCGCCACCGCCCCCCTGGTCGCCCACACGAATCGAGCCCCGCTGCCCTCCAGCCCAGCAGCCAGCGCCTCCGCTTGCGCCGGCGACAGCTTGACCACGCTCCCGAAGGCCACGTATACGACGGATCCCTCCGGGAATCTGCCAAGCCAAGCTGCCAGCCGCTCGTCCAATCCGGCCGAGGTCCCCGGAGGCAGGGCGACGGGTCCCACAGCCCAGACGCGGGCGTGCCCTGGATCACGCCGGAGGTGTTGGAGGTAAGTCCTCTCGAGCTCGGCGAAGGTGTTGAAGACACAGCCCCAGCTGCGGGCGTTGGCGAGGAACATTTCCTTAGCGAACTCCGACAGAGAGTCGCCCTCGACGTACCGGCGGTAGATGGTGGTGAGGTGGCGCCACGGGTAGAGCGGCGAACCAGGTAGATCGGGGAAGAGTATGGGCTCGACGGGATCCTTAGGGTTGTTCCTCTTTGGCATCCGGCGCCAGAGCGAGTGGACAAGAGAGAGGCAGAGCGCGCCGGAGGGGAAGAATACGAGGTGAGGAACGCCGAGCTCGGCGGCGAGGCTGTTGGTCCAGCCGCAGAAGTAGTCGGAGAGGAGTGCGGTGGGGTGATGGTCCTGGCCCCAGCGGAGGAGGGGGAGATGGAGGCCGGCGAAGGCGCGCATAAGGAGGCGAATGTCGGTAGATAGATTTTCGTGAGCGTTCTCGACGCCTGGAAGGATGGCTGGGTCGGAGGGGAAGGGGAGGACGAGGGGGGCGGCGGCGGGGCAGCGGGCGGCGAGGAGAGAGACGTTTTTGGGTGTGACGGCGACTGTGACGATGACAGCGGGGTGGAAGCTTTCTGAGAGGAGGCGGGCGAGGTCTAGAAGAGGCAGCATATGACCCGCCGCCGGGAACGGGACCAACAGGAGATGAACTTGCCGCTCGTCCGCCATCTCTGTCTCTGGTGGACTTCTTGCTGAACTGGCGAGCATTCGACAGAAGGAAATTAGATTAAAATTGATATTTTATTATTAAAAGTAGCTTAAATTCTAATGTTTTTTAACAATATTGGATATCAAAATATTTTCAAAGTTAAAAGATAAGATAAAGTGACTTTTGATATATTTTTTTAATGCAAGATTGTTTTTTTTTTTACAATAATAAAAGTAAAAAAAATGCCTTTTTTAAAAAAATCTAGATAAAATTACTTTTGGTTCCTGACGTTTTTCATGCAGGGGATAAAATATTTATCTTTCTATATATAATTGTGGGACCCACCGGATGATAGTTTGCCATGTAGTATCCGATTCTATATGTTTGGTTGATTCCCATTCAATTTGTTAAAACTTGTTTAAGTTTAAATGATGTGACAGATCAAAATCTATATCACTATAACTGGTCAAAAGTATGGCCGATTTTGCGTAAAAAATTAGGAGAAAGTGCCTTCTTTTGGTGTTATTATACGATTGGTCAAAATAAAGAATAAGTTATGGTTCAATAAATTAATGATGGGATGAAGTTGAGATTATGTAAGAAAAAAGACACTAGATGTTATCGATTCAGTGTATAGCAAAAGGCTCCTTTCGGGATGATATGATAATTAAGATATGAAATATTTTTACGTGAGGTTTTAGTGTTAAAATTTGATGTATTTGAGTATGCATTTTTTATATTTAGTGATTAGTAGTTATTCATGATATATCTTTTCTGTATTAATTTAGAGATGGATTAACGGAGACGTTGGTACGAATAAATCATCTTTTATCATATTATAAATAAAAGTTTAATTATAAGAGTTAAGACTAAAATCATGTTAGGAAATATTTAATGCTAAAACGATGTTAAGAAATATTTAATGTGTTAATTGAAAATATGAAGGTCAAATTTGCAATTGAAATAGATTTGGTCATGAGTGAGTCTTCCGATTTAGTCGATCTAATTCGAACTATAGATGAGTTTAATTCATATATAATGTACCTAGAGTTTTTTAAGTTTACTTATAGTTATAAATAAAGGGGTGACGAAACACATATAAGTTTTAACTTGTTTCAATCTAAAATATAAGAAGACTCTCATTTGTTGATTTTTTTTTTTATTGAACTAGAACTTATAATGATAATCTCTTATGGCATTATCAACTTAAATCAAAATGGGTCTGATTTATTCTAATAAGCTAGATTTAATCAAAATTGGGTCAGATTGGCTAATAAATCAGAATTGATTAAATAGACTTAGGTTTAAACAAGAACAACATAGATAAGACATCCCTGTCCAATTAGATTAGTTCTATCCAGAACAATGGACTAAGTTTAAGGTTAATTTCCTAATCAACTGATCCAGTGTGTCAGTCCATTGGAGCTCCTCAAATAAAGGAAATTAATTTTTCTTATTTGCTTATGGATTTTGTATATTTTTCCATGTATATGTGTGAATTGAAATAAATCAGTTTTATTACTAGTTTGCCAGTTTTGTACTAACATTATTATTTTTCAATTCCAGATGCCACGAATGATATGCACAATGACTCGTCGTGATGTGCAACGGAATGAGCTACGGGAGGAGATTTAGGAGATCGAGTATGCCCCATTTTTAGAGTCAGAGGACATATTGGATGGCTTAATCAGTTATTCTGGAACTTGAATAGGAAGAGTTCTGTATAATTATAGGATCTGAGCTTTGATTCAATCAATGTCAGGGTATCCTAAAGTGGTAACACACTATAGGGGGGCGCTTTGAAGGGCGCATCTCATATGCAGAATTGTGTATGGAGCTACCATGACTATCCAAAGGAGGATCCTAAAAAATCTAAGGAGGATATAGACGAGGATCATGAAGAACTAGAGGAAGATCCTGAAGAACCAGAGGAGGATCTAAATGAAGATCTTAAAGAATCCGAGAAGGATTCTGAAGAAGGTTCAATTTTAGACCAAATGGAAAATTTTGAAGTTGGTATATTTGATATTGCTCTAAATGAGTCCAGGTTAAAAGAAATTGAGTTGACCACTACACTGGTATTTATCCTAGTGAGAATGGTGTTGACCAATCTAGTTTATTAGAGTTCTATTATTGTTACTGTCGTTATGTAAGAATAGTATTAGTCCATTTAATTTATAAGTTATGTAATAATTTCTTTCGTTATATATGAATAGAGTTATTTTATGAAAATTTATGTTATGAGCAAACAAATTTAATTTAATAATTAGTTTATTTCATGATTAATTCATTTATTGGAATATGTGTAACAGAATTGATCAATATTGATTTGATTGGATCATACGAATGATGAGTGGAAACGTAGTTATCACTTAACTTTGTAAACCAACTCAAATTAATATTGAGTCAATCGTCAATTGTATGCATATAAATTACACTAAATTACTAAATAATGTATTATTTATATTAGATTATGACAACTAAAAATATCATAGCCGAACTCAATAAGGGAGAGAAACTTAATGGGGATAACTATAAAATTTGGTACCTCGAGATATAATATATTCTTGAGGAATAAGAAGTTCTAGAAATTGCTCATCAGTTTATGGAAGAACCTGTAGATGGTTCTCTGGTATAGCATAAATATGATCTTGATGCCTATAATGCATGGAAGAAAAAAATACTCTACTGTTAAGGGTATATTGATTGATCCTGTCTGAGAAGCTGGATAAGACGGAGATCCGGAAGAAGAAACCCACTGTTGATGGAGAAGAAAGCCTAGAGAACGCCGATCCGAGAAACCCAAAGCGGATCGGGAAGAATAGGATCACCCAATGCCCTCCTTGCTCAAAGACCCGATGACGAGAGAGAGATCCAATCAAAGAGAAAACCATATCCGGATCTTCCAAGACCTCCTGCGCACAAGAGACCAACCAACACTACCGTCAGTGACCTAAGACCGGGGTGGGAATCCCTGGCTAGGCCCTCCGACGCTCAAGTTAGTGATATCTCTTGGTGTGGAAGAAGGAAGAAGAAAAATGAATAGTAGTTGAGAAATTAGGGTTATGAATGTGCGCAATGATGTGAACTTTCCTAGCCAACGGAGAGGATTCCCCCTTTTATACCACTTCATATAACCTCCGTAGTCATGAAGTGGACCCCGGTTTGTTAGAGTTTGTTATGAGATGACGTAAGCCATGTACTTGCACAGAATAGCTTTTAAGGAATCTTCTTTGTACCCCAGATGTACATTTTTTATCGTCTAGTGCCTGTAGAAAAGTCTAGAAGCATTCTTCCCGCTAAATTAGCAAACCTGTTATACAATCACATACTACCGATATCTTCATTAAGCTATTTATGAATATTCTTAAGATATTTTTTCTCGCCCTGTCTTATAAGCTATATAGAGATATATTTATCGTCCATATTTGCCTACTTTGTTATTATTATGTTACAGACAACCCGATATTATGTTATGATTTATATTGAATAGGATTGAACCTAAGTTATGTCCGGGCTGGTTATTGCTATTGTTCAATATAGATCCTAATCGCACGATAATATACTATAAATTCTATAAAGTCCTGCATCTTTTCATACCCGGGCGATCATATACACTCAACTAATACTAGTCTATGCCTAGATGTGCTAACCCAAACAATCCTGGTTTATCTATTTTAAACGTGTAAACCCGACCGATATTGGCCTATCTTTCTTAAGGTATTATCCCGACCAATATTGACCTACCTTGCTTAAGGTATTATCCCGACCAATATTGACCTACCTTGCTTAAGGTATTATCCTGACCAATATTGGCCTATCTTTATCCCGACCAATATTGGCATATCTTTATCCCGACTAATATTGACCTATCTTTATTAAGGTATTTTCCTGACCAATATTGGCCTATCTTTCTTAAGGTATTATCCCAACCAATATTGGCCTACCTTGCTTAAGGTATTATCCCGACCAATATTGGCTTATCTTTATCCCGACCAATATTGACCTATCTTTATTAAGGTATTATCCCGACCAATATTGGCCTATCTTTATCCCGACCAATATTGGCCTATCTTTCTTAAGGTATTATCCCGACCAATATTGGTCTACCTTGCTTAAGGTATTATCCCGACCAATATTGGCCTATCTTTATCCCGACCAATATTGACCTATCTTTATACCGATCAATATTGACCTATCTTTATCCCGATCATTATTGGTCTATCTTTATTAAGGTATTATCCCGACCAATATTGGTCTATCTTTCTTAAAGTATTATCCCGATCGATACTGGCTTACTCCCCTAGATTCTATTATCTCCTTTATTCTTTTCACCAGGGACCTACTAAACCTAACCCATATCACTAGCCTTCCCTCCAAGTCTAGTCGAAGGAGGTGTCAACCGACTGACTAGACATGAGTTTTTTTTTCTTATTCTTCTCCCATATTTCTTTATTACACTTGGTAAACTGCGCATTTTTTCTAAAACTTCCTTGATTATGATTGGTTTTTCGACGGTAAGAAAATGTTGGAGGCGCACGACGAGGCGTCACCCACCCTTACATGATTCAATTTGTCGCACGACGAGGAGTCACAGTCGTCAAGCTGTTGTTGTAAGTGTTTTTAATTATATGTTATTAACTTCTTATCACTTCCTCTAACCGCATTATTATTTTGTTTAGTTCCTTACCTCAAGTCTTCATTTAGACCAGCTTCTCATTGCTCTGGAAAGGGATAATAGTAAATTAAGGGCCCAAATAGAAGTTTTGAAAGCTATTCTTCCTCCTTCCCACAATGATCTCCCTCAATTACGAGAAAAAAATAGCCTTACAAAAAGGTAGATCCGCTACCTTAGCGGCCCCCTAGTGCCGGCCCCACGGATAAGGAGGGAGGTTCATGCAGGTACACAGGCCATAGGCGCATGGCGGGGTAAATCCCAGGTCGTCAGTTCCTGAGAATCGACCCCTGGCCATTACGCCAGAGATACCATGCGCCCACCGTCTGCGCTACGCCCTGGGGGCTAAAAAAAAAAAATAGCCTTACAGAATCAACAATTGGAAGCTCTGAAGAAAGAACTGTAGCATCAACACCAATTATTAGAAAACAAAGAGCTTGAGAGGAAAACCTTGGAGTTACAAGTGGATCGGTTAAACTCCAGCCTCCAGGTGTAAACTACTTTGAAGGACACATCTATTTCAGATGTTTCTCATAAAAACATTGTCTTAGAGAAAGTAGAGAGGCTTCACAATATTTTTCTTTCCGAGCAGGTTCAAGATTTATCATCAAAAGAATTTGCTCTTCTACAAGAGCAAGAACAAAGAAAGGCTCAGGATGCAGAAATATCCTCACTCCAAAAAGAACTAGAACAACTTAAATTGGAAAGAGACACTTTCAAAGATGAAAATACTAAACTACAAGCCGAATTTTAGAGTTATAAGGAGCATGAGGAAGACCGATGGGAGGACAAGCGTTTAGCCTATCTGAGGTCTTCGAAGTTTAATGATGAATATGTCCGTCGTATAATAGGGACTTTAAATCATTCCGTGATAGGGGTTATTCAACAATTAAGGGAAGGTGGTTATCTATCTTGAGAACCCTCCTCTCTATTCATAAATCGTCGCAGACTTAATCAGGAATTGTCCGAAAACTTGGCAAGAAATTTTGAGTAAGCATGATTATGTATTCATAAAAGACTTGTAATTAAATACTTGCATTTTTGTAAAAATTTGTACTTACCTTCTTTCCTGACCTTTGTTATCTTGCTACTGCTTCCTTTGAGATGTTTGTGAGAATAAGTACTATCTTGTTCAAGAATTCTTTCTTATTTCTCGAAGTTAGGCACTGTTTTGATAAACTCCTCCATTTGTGGTATCTTAATTGATCATATGATTTTGAACAATAAGACTTTCCATAAACTCCTTGTACTTCAATCAGGCATGACTATATATATATATATAAGATTCCATCCGTATTCTAGAAGGGAGTATAATCCCGAGCAACTTTATGTGAAAAATTCCCTAGGATTTATGCACTCCGGTGGGGAGTATAACCTCGAGCGATTTTAGATAAAGAACTCCATATGATTGTAACTTCTGATCGGGTACGTGATCCTGAGCAGTAATATATAAGTAAATCATAAGAATCTCATAAGACTATGAATTCTGACCGGGAGTATAATTTTGAATGATTATATATAAAGAACTCCATATGATCGTAACTTCTGATCAAGTGCTTGATCCCGAGCAGTAATATATAAGGAAATCATAAGAATCTCATAAGACTATGAATTCTGACCGGGAGTATAATTTTGAATGATTATATATAAAGAACTCCATATGATCGTAACTTCTGATCAAGTGCATGATCCCGAGCAGTAATATATAAGGAAATCATAAGAATCTCATAAGACTATGAATTCTGACCGGGAGTATAATTTTGAATGATTATATATAAAGAACTCCATATGATTGTAACTTCTGATCAAGTGCCTGATCCCGAGTAGTAATATATAAGGAAATCATAAGAATCTCATAAGACTATGAATTCTGACCGGGAGTATAATTTTGAAAGAATTCCCACTAAATTTTGAATCCTGGTCAGAAGTGTAATTCTGAGTGACAAAGAAATCCAGATGCCTTTGAATTTCGATCAAGCGTGTGATCCCGAGTGGTTCGGGTCCACAAATTATTGTGCTGTATCAATCTCGCATGATTTTACTCATAATAGTTTAAAGTCTCTAGTTCCTCCCATGAGGACTCGTCCAAATTACTTCATGAGATTTCCCGATCGGCTATGCTTTTATAATAGTTTAAAGTCTCCGGTTCCTCCCATGAAGACCCGTCCGAGTTACTTCATGAGATTTCCTGATCGACTAAGCTTTTATGATAGTTTAAAGTCTCCGGTTCCTCCCATGAAGACCCGTCCGAGTTACTTCATGATATTTCCCAATCAACTAAGCTTTTATGATAGTTTAAAGTCTCTGGTTCCCCCCATGAAGACCCGTCCGAGTTACTTCATGAGATTTCTCGATCGACTATGCTTTTATGACAGTTTAAAGTCTCCGGTTCCTCCCATGAAGACCCGTCCGAGTTACTTCATGAGATTTCCCAATCTGTAAAATATCGGAAAATAGAGGAAATAACAAGGGAAATTTTTCAAAATTTTTGAAAATTTTTCGGGAATTTTTCGGAGCTCGTACGGAAGAGTTGACGGGGATAAAAAAATGGGGCCCGGAAAAGCCTGTTTAGGCTACCCATTTAAGTGAGGAAAAGTTTGCTTTTTCTTTTATTTCTTTTCTTTTCCTCCGGTTTCTCTTTGTCGTCGTTTCCCTCTTCCCCTGCCGAAGCTCTTGCGCACTCGACGCCCTCCTCCGAAAACCCTAACCGCCGGCCACGGCAGTTTTCTTCCTTCCATCCACTTCTTCTTCTTCTCCTCTGCCCTATGCCAAACCCAATTCTTCTTCCCGAGCCCTCACATTTCCACCCGACTCCTCTCCGCCCGAAACCAGGCCGCCCGACCTCGCGCGCACGCCCTCACCCCTCTGCCGCCGGCGACGAGAGCCCCGATTCCTCTCATCTGGCCGACGCGGCGTCGACCCTCGATCCGTCGGCATCCGAGCCCTAGAGTCGCTGTCTTCGCCACAGCTTTGTCGCCGCTGTGCCCTAGCTTGAAGCCGACGGTCACGGTCCTCACTCTCTCCGGCGGCCACTGCTTTGCACTCCTCAGCCCTAGTGCCGGTCACCGTGTTGTTCCTCTGTGCTGTGCCCTAGCTAGCTTCACTGTGCCGCCTCACCTCTGCTTCTGCCGGTTTTCCTATTATTATCCGATCATCTTCCCTGGCTGACGGCGAGAGCACGAAGTCGTCTAGCAGTGATCTTGGAGGTAGAAGATCTGTTTGATTTCCAGTCATCTTCTTATTTGATTCTTTCCTTGATTTGATTGATTCCAGTGGGTTGTGATGCTCGGTGGAGTTAGAAATTTAGGTGTTGTGGGCTGTTCCTGGTTCCGGCAGCCACTCCTTCTAGCTACTCTCTTTGATTTCAGTAGCAAGAACAACTGAGAGGTTGAGGTAAGATGAGTAGATTTTGTTCTTGAATCTGGTTATTGTTGGTTTTGGATATTCTGTTCTTGATCCGAACAGTGTAGTTTATTCCTAGCTATGAGTTGGATTCTGGGTTAGGTTTATGTGATTGTTGATTAGGGTATTGCCCTAATTTAGGGTAAGAGATTTTTATTTAGCTATTTATAGGAGTGTAGCTAAATAAAATATTTATTTATTGGTGACTAAGGATTTTGACGCGAGACGAGCATCTCGACGTCCGAGTTGAACCGGATTGATCTTTTCGATTTGTAGGCGGGTACTTTGACTTATATCTTTTGATATGCATAATAATGTGTTTAACATATAGCAATGATTGTGTTATCCATTTGTTTCGGTTGGTCACTACATGATCTGTTACATGTTTGCTTGTTTACTTATTATGCACTGCATATTATTATTTACCTGATCATACATGCTTTAGGTAGTGACCCAACCATATGATACATTATGTTCAGGACCTAGGGTTTATTTGATACCCTATCTGTTTGTGTACCTTCCATTTGATTCATTATCTTATGGTACACATTTCATATTTATGTATGGAGCATGCTATGCTATTCGTGATATTGCCATGTTTAGTGTTGATCCGGCGGTAAAAATCCGGAACCCCATAAAAAGGAGTCAACGCTGAGGGGAGGTCAAAGGGTCCAGTGGTTCGCCGGAAAAGGACGAGCCGACCGGACTCGGAAGAAAGGGAAATCTGATAGTAAAAGGCACCTTGGTAGGGACCAGGGTTCCGATGCTCAAATGAAGCAGTGCATAATGACCGAGCGGAAGGATGTGCCGCCCGGCCGTCGCAAAGAATTAAGGCCGTCCGGACGACGTTCTTCGCCCGCCCGGCAGGCCGGGCGTCCCGGTCAGACGGTGGGTAAAAGACGGGGACATCTTCTGACAGCCGTCAAGTCGTATGGCTATGCCGTACTTCTAGTCTGACAACGGGGGGTCCTGCTGTCCCATCGAAGAACATGCTCGGACTGTAGCAGTATGGTGTCAGGTAAGCTCTCTGATAAGTGCATACCGGGGTATGGGTTGCTGACACATATGCACCTCGGTGGGCGTGCATTAGTTCCTTCTCCGTCCTATATAAAGAGGCTATTGCTTCGCCAAAGGTACGTATGATACAAGCTTGGCAGCCCCTTTTTCCACCACTTACCTGACTTGAGCGTCGGAGGGTCGTCGCCGGGAACCCCTTCCCGGCTAGACTCTTGTGCAGGATCGCCGGAGCTTCGCTCGACCAGCCGGAGATTCACTTCATCGACTAGGAGCGTGCCACGTGCCCAGCGTCCTTTGGTTCAACGATTCGGACAGGATCAAATTGGCGCCGTCTGTGGGAACGCACCTGCATCCGAACAAGAACGATGGACGAGGCTGGACGACAACACACGGTGGCGCTTTCGACGGAAGAACTCGAAGCTCTAGTCGAGATAAGGGCCGCCAAACTTGTGGAACAAAAATAGAAAGCAGCGGCCGAACGGCCGGAGCAACAAGCAACATCTGCGTCGGGCGGAAGCACCTCCGACCACCGTCGCATTCCACCGGCCTTATTTCGCACCCAGAGCCGCGCCATTTCGGAGATAGAGGCTCTTCTTCAGACGAAATGCCAAGGTAGGATGACAGAAAAGGGAAAGCTCCCCGGGCGGACTCATCTCCCGAGCGGATCAATCGCCAATTCTCAGAGGCTATTCTACGAGACCCTCTACCCAAGCACTACGTGCCTCCGACGATCGGCGAGTACAACGGAACAACGGACCCGGATGATCATCTGGGTAAGTTTGATTAGCTACACTCCATCAATATACAGATGGAGTAAAGTGCCGCTTTTCCTTACAACTCTCTGGGATCGGCTCAGCGGTGGTTTCGGGGCCGGACGGATCCATCGCTAGCTTTAAGGACTTCGAGCGGCCTTCCTCCACCACTTCGCTAGCAGTCGGTGGCGTTATCGGAAGACAAGTGTCACCTATACAAAAGCCGCCCTGGAACTTCGACCACATGTTAAAAAAGGTCAACGAGTACATCAATGTGGAAGAAGACCAGGCGGCCAGAAGAAAGGATACACCGATCGAGCATCCTATGCCGACCGAGCGTCGACCTAGCAGCCATCTGCCGCCCAAGGGGCTGAGAGTTGAAGGGGCACGACTAAACCAAGAAGCTAGGGTGCACGTTGTACAGCATGTGGCGTCCGACCGACCCAAGGCGCCGAAGGGAAAGATATGGACGCCTATATTTTGCTCGTTTCACCAGTCGACAATGCACAACACGAGGGACTATCGAGGACTGACATCGATCGCCAACCGACCGACCCCCAGGGGATATCGCCGTGGCTCTCCATCTCCTGATCGAAGGGATCGCCGCCGCTAGACTGAGTGACGAGAAGAGAGAATAGAACTCGAGTGACATCATCATCAGCGGAGGGAGGAAACCGATCCCTCCAGGATCTTGTCTGAGAGGAATAGACTGTCCACCCTGGAAGAGGAAAATAGAAACAACGCTTCCCGTGGAGAGATAGACATGATTGCCGAAGGGCCGACCGACAGAGATTCCAATCGGGCCCGGAAGGCATACGTTCGGTGGTTAGAGATCCATGCCATCGGATGTTGTAGGAAGAAGGACGAGGGACCCCAAATTAGTTTTGGCCCCAGCGATTTGGAAGGGATCGAAATCCCTCACGATGATGCTTTGATCATCCGAGCTGTGATCGCCATTTCCACCTTTCACTAAACCTTCGTCGACACAGGGAGTTCGGTGAACATCATCTTTAAGAAGGCGTTTGATCAACTACAGATCGATCGCAATGAACTGCTGCCCATGGCGACCCACTCTACGGATTCACAGGCAATGAAGTCTTGTCGATCGGCCAAACAAGACTGGCCATCTTATTGGAAGAAGAGCTGTTGAGGAGGACTCGAACCACCAACTTCATAGTTGTGGACGCACCATCGGCTTACAACGTCATTTTGGGCCGACCGACCCTTAACGCGTTTCATGCGATAGTATCCACTTACTGCCAGAAGATAAAGTTCCCGGTGGAGGACAAAAGTGGGAGAAGTACGAGGAGATAGCAGCTCAAGGCGAAGGCAGAAGCCGCTCGGAAGGCGCCACGAATCGAGGTGAATGCCATCACTGAAAAGCCTCCCACTCTGATATATGAAGAAAAGGAAGAGGTCCAGATCCACCCGAGCTGGTCGGAAGCCACGACCTTCATTGCCGCTGACCTAGAGGAGGAGAAGAAGGAAGAGCTGATCGCCTGCCTCAAATAGAATCAAGATGTGTTCGCCTGGTCGACACATAAGCTGCTTGGCATCTCCTCGAGCGTGGCTCAGCCCGAACTTCACATCCGATCGGACGCTCGGCCTGTCAAATAGAGGAAAAGGGATTTCAGTGCCGAGCAGAACGCCATCATCCGGGCGGAAGTAGAAAAACTTCTGGAGGCCGGCCACATACGCGAAGTGCAGTTCCCGAGCTGGCTGGCTAACGTAGTATTAGTCTCCAAGCCGGGCGGCAAGTGGAGAGTCTGCATCGACTTTCGGGACTTAAACAAAGCATGCCCCAAAGATTTTTATCCCCTGCCCAGGATAGATCAGTTGGTGGACTCTACGGCCGGCTGCGAATTAATTTGCATGCTTGACGCCTATCAAGGATATCATCAAGTGCCGCTCGCCCGGGAAGATCAAGAAAAAGTAAGCTTCGTAACGGCCGACGGCACATATTGCTATAATGTGATGCCGTTCGGATTGAAGAATGCCGGGGCCACCTATCAACGCTTGATGAACAAAGTGTTCAAGGAGCAGATTGGGCGTAATCTGGAAGTCTATGTGGACGACATTCTTATCAAATCCGTCCGAGCGGCCGATCTTTTCAAGGACATGGAAGAAACCTTCCGAACGCTGCGCAAATATGGAGTCAAGCTAAATCCCCAGAAGTGCCTGTTCGGAGCAAAAGGAGGGCGTTTCTTGGGGTACATAGTGACCGAACGGGGAATCGAAGCAAATCCTAGCAAGGTGAAAGCTCTGCAAGACATGCCGCCCCCAAGAAATACAAGAGAAGTGCAGAGGTTGACCGGTCGGATAACTGCTTTGTCGATTCATCTCAAACCGACCAGGAGCCTTCCATTCTTCAAGATCCTGCATAAGGCTACTAAGTTCGAGACGAAGAATGTGACCGAGCGTTCGGAGAATTGAAGACATATCTTAATTCTCTGCGGTGCTAGCTAAGCCGATCGGGGTGAGTCACTTTATATTTATTTGTCATCCATTGAGCATGTTGTAGGCTCGGCACTTGTGAGGGCAAGCGGTGAAGAGCGGTGTATTTTCTAAGCCACATTTTAAAGATGCTGAATCTCATTACACCGGCTCGAGTTGGCCTTTGCAGCGCTTTTCACGGCGCCGCCGTTGTTCTTGGCTCACACCATCATTGTCCGGACGAGCAGTCCACTCGGAAGAGTATTGTTGAATCGAGGAGCGTCCGGACGGCTTATCAAGTGGACGACGAATTAAGTGAATTTGACATCCAATATCAGCCCGCTCGGCGATCAAAGCCCAATCCTTGGCTGATTTTGTGACCAAAGTGCAAAGGAGGCGGAAGCTATGTGGAGAATATATGTGGATGGATCCTCCACTCGGCTGGAAGTGGGATCGGAATCTTACTACTCTCACCTCAGGAAGAAAAGATGCACCTATCCGTCCGGCTAGATTACAAAGCTACTAACAATGAAGCGGTATGAGGCCCTTATAGCCGGATTGCGCACGGCATGTGGGAGCCGGTCGGGTGACACTTTATTCGGATTCACAGTTGGCCGCTCAGCAACTTTCCGACACCTTTGAAATCAACTGCGTTCGGCTTAAACTCTACGCTGAGGCCTTTGAAAAACTCAAAGCTACTTTCCGAGAGGTGCTTATCCAGAAGATTCCCCGAACGGAGAACCAGGCGGCCGATGAGTTAGCCAAACTCGCAAGCTCAATAACGCCGGTCGCCATTCAGCAACCAATTGAAAAAATACTGCTGGTGGCGCATGTCGACCGGATGCAAGGCCTCGCGTTTCCAAGTGACTAGAGGACGCCTATTATAGAATTCCTCCGTTCGGGCACCACACCATCCGATGAATATGCAGCCCGGCTCCTCAAAAGAAGAGCCGGTCGGTTTACACTCATCGGAGATCAGCTCTACTTTCTCGCGCTTTGTGAAATGTGTAGCTCGGAGGACTCAGCACATCCTCCGAAGTACATCAAGGATCATGCGGGGGTCATCCGGCGGCGCTCATTGGCCAAGAAGATCCTCTTGGCCGGATACTTTTACCAACTCTGCATGAGGACGTTGCTACCGCCGTGCGGAAGTATCACAACTTCTCCCATCGGCCAGAGGAGATGAAGGCATCAATCGTCTCATGTCCGTTCGATCAATGGGGAATGGATATTGTGGGTCCATTTCCGATGGCGGCCGGGCAGAGGAAATTCTTACTAGTGGCGGTAGACTATTTCTCCAAGTGGGTGGAGGCCGAGCCGCTGGCAAAGATCACTGAACAAATGGTTAAAAAATTCATCTGGCAACACATCATTTGTCGGTTCGGCATCCCTCGCCGACTAGTGTCCGACAACGGGCGGCAGTTCACAGGGAAGATGTTAGAGGATTGGTGCAAAAGCTACGGCATTGAGCAACATTTCACGTCCGTGGCCTATCCTCAGAGCAACGGTCAAGCTGAAGTCGCCAACCGGGAAATTCTTCGTATTCTGCGCGCTCGGCTCGACCATTTGGGAGGGAGTTGGCCGGATGAAGTACCGAGCGTCTTGTGGGCCATCCGAACGACGCCAAAAGAAGGGACAGGAGTCACACCGTTCCATTTGGTATACGGAGGTGAGGCCGTCATTCCGGTTGAAGTCGGCGTCGAGTCCGCCCGGATCCAGAGCTACGATGATGACAACGCCGAAAGGAGGAACATGGAGCTGGATTTGGTAGAAGAGGAGAGGGCAAAGGCGTCCGTTCGGCTGATGGCATACCGTCAGCGGATGAAGCAAAACTACAACCGGCGCGTCATTCCCAGATCATTCCAGGTCGGCGATCTTGTCTGGAAGAAAGTCAAGCCGGTCGGCGACGTCGGCAAGCTTGAAGCTCCGTGGGCAGGTCCCTTCAAAATCATCGAAAAGCTCCGCTCGGGCGCGTATTATTTGGAAGACGAGGACGGTCGGCAGCTAGATAGACCGTGGAGCGCGAACCATCTCCAGCCTTACCGGGCGGGGTGAAAGGTGTATCACTGTAAATCACCCTGTGTACTTCTTTTTTTTCGACTGAATACTGGAAATGCGGAAATGAAGAATCAAGAGAACAGATATAAGGCATTGTCAACAAGAATCGAAGGCCCCGTCCCGTTCGGACGGAGGTAAATTATCCGAGCCAAAATGCTCGACGAAGCAGACCCTGAGCCGTTCGGCCAGGAGTACGTTCTCCACGCTGGGTGAGAGGGGCATATGGATTATCCGAGTCGTGCGCCCGAATAGCGAAGGCCCCTTGAACCGATCAGCCGGGAGGGGCATGCATTTAGATGCGCAAGCAAAATGAACCGTGTCGTTCAGCCGGGCATAAAACCTGTTCAAGCACGAGATAAGTTGTGAAGGCCAAGGTCGCTCGACCTGGTAAGGAGTTAGGCTGGAAGCCCGTCTAGCCCAGACGTTAAACCGTAGAGCCGCGCCAACCGGCTATAAATATCCGTGCCGTCGAGCTCCGATGTTAAATATCGAGAGACGAGCCGGCGTCTATAAATAATCCGAGCGGATGAATCGACGAGCCCCGTCGTTAAAGATCGAGAGCCGCGCCGACCGGCTATAAATATCCGCGCCGTCGAGCTCCGACGTTAAATATCGAGACGAGGCGTCTATAAATAATCCGGCGGGACGAATCGTGAGCCGTCGTTAAAGATCGAGCAGATAAATATTATGACGGCCGAACGACTCAAATATCGAGATCAGCGATAAGGCGACGAATCGACGAGCCCGTCGTTAAAGATCGAGCCGCCGGCTATAAATATCCGCGCCGTCGACCTCCGGCGTTAAATATCGAGGGGCAGGCGTCTATAAATAATCCGAGCGGACGAATCGACGAGCCCCGTCGTTAAAGATCGAGAGTCGCGCCGTCCGGCTATAAATATCCGGCCGTCGAGCTCCGGCGTTAAATATCGAGAGGCAGTGGCGTCTATAAATAATCGCGGAGAATCGACGAGCCCGTCGTTAAAGATCGAGACGCGGCCGGCTATAAATATCCGCGGTGACTCCGACGTTAAATATTGAGAGGCGAGCGGCGTATAAATAATCCGGCGGACGAATCGGAGGCCCGTCGTTAAAGATCAAGAGCCGCCGGCTATAAATATCCGTGCCGTCGAGCTCCGTTAAATATCGAGAGACGGGCAGGCGTCTATAAATAATCCGAGCGGATGAATCGACGAGCCCGTCGTTAAAGATCGAGAGCCGACCGGCTATAAATCCGAAGAGCGTCGAGCTCCGGCGTTAAATATCGAGACGAGCCGGCGTCTATAAATAATCCGGGCGGATGAATCGACGAGCCCGTCGTTAAAGATCGAGTCGCCGACCGGCTATAAATATCCGCGCGTCGAGCTCCGGCGTTAAATATCGAGAGACGCCGACCTATAAATAATCGAGAGGCGAGCCGTCGTTAAAGATCGAGAGCGCGCCACCGGCTATAAATATCCGCGCCGTCGAGCTCCGGCGTTAAATATCGAGAGGCAAGGGCGTCTAAATGCTGAGCGGAAGGCCTTGTGAAAATCCAGCAAAAACCCGAGGTGAGGCGCGAAGCAAAGATGGTTAATCGAATTAAAAATGCGAGCAACGGAACGAGCAACGTCGCCGAACGGCTACTCAGTTGCATTATGAAATACATTGAAGACAATTCGCGGTATAGCAAGGTACCGAGCGGGAGAGTTTTAAAGAACACTTAGTCGCGATGAAAAAAAAATGCTTGGCCAACATAAAAGATGAGAGGAACAGAAAATTATCTATTATGCAAGCCAAAAAGGTCACTACTGCGATAAGTAGGGCGAGCAGTGGGAATACAAAGAAGTTTATAAAAGCTCTCCTCACGTCAAAATCAAAAAAGCGTCGGGATGGTGTCCATCACACCGCTAGATCCTCGGAGGATGGACGGATCGGCGGTGACCTTTGGTCTTGGATAGCCGCCGCCTTGATTGCCTCCTCGAACGTGAGGATATCTTGTCGATAAACTTCTCCCGAAGTCTTAGGCGGAGGCGCCTTCCTCACGCCGTCCGAGGGCCGACTCCCCTCTTGATATTCTTTGGTAGCGGCATGGGCGGCGTCGCTAGCGACTTGAGATCTTTCAAGTCTCCATCGAATCTTTGGAGATCAGCGGCGGCTCTCCTTCTCGGTGGCCAGCAGGGTGATGCGTTGCTCCGCCCGGATCTCCACCTTCATGTGGTCCATATCGTTGATGGCTGTTGCTTCCGAGTGGTCACCGTCTTGATCTCCTTGTCTCGTTGTTTAATCATCGTTTCAAGCCGAACGACCTTGCTCGCCAAATCGGTAGCTCGTTTCCGTTCGGCTTGATTTTGGCTTTCTCTAGGCGGCGTTGTTGCTGGTATCCCCGCTTTTGTTGTGATTCCTCCTCGTTCGGCCAACCGATCGTGATGGCGATCTGCTCCCGATTCGCTAGCAAGCGTGAGCAGGTTAAAAAAAAAACTTCAAATAGGAGAGAGAAGAGGAGGTATATACCCGGTGGTCGATTGAAGGTTCTTTGTCGTAGTGCCGGAGTCAACAGCTATCCGACTCGAGCATCTATCCAGCTTGTGCGAGAGGGCCGTCGGTGATCATCTGCTCAGGAAACACCGGCCGATCAGCGACCATGTATGCTTCGAAGGGAGGCGCAAAGCGGTTTAAGTAAATTCAGCGCTCGGCCCGCTCGAGCGGCCCACCGGCGAAGAGGAGGTAGCTCGCCTACGCGCTGATCGTCGTCGAGTCCTTGAAGGGCTGGACGGCGGCAAGCTGGCCCTCGGAGAATCTCGAGGGGTGGGGTACTCGGGAAGCGGGGGAGACCGGCGCACCACTGCTCGGTTGTGGCTCATCCGGTGTAGGCGGTGCGGTTCGATCGCCTCCGTTTCCAGTGCGTGGCGGCACATCATCGGCGAGCGACCCTCCACTTCACTTGGTCGTGGGTTCTATATTGCCCGCGGCCTCATCATGAGGCGGGCGTCAGAGGCCGGGGACCGTTGGCGTCCCTCACCTTCTTCGCCGTGGGATCGGTGAAGCAAGGCCCGTTCGGTGCCTCCTTGCTCGTCACCGCCTCAATCCGGCGGCCTTCAATTTGACTTTCTCGGTAGCTCGGCGCGCCACATGACCTTAGATGCAGCGGAAAATAAATCAGTTAGAACAAAATAAAGGGAAGATAAGGGAGCTTACTCATGCTACAAGGCAGATCGGCTGGAGTAGAAGACAAGCCGAATATATGCATTACTCCCGGGAGGAGCATCTTGTCAATATGATAGCGCTGACCGACTAGCTGTTCGGCTGCATGGAGATAGTCCGCGTCGCCTCTAAACTTGCCGAGCTCCGGTTGCGCGGGCATAGCCGTCTGCCACTTGGTGCGGAAAGTGAGCCGCTCGGGAAAGCGTATGTAGAAAAAATGCTCCTTCCAATGTTTGTTGGAGCTCGGCATATTATCGAAAAGGACGAAGCCTATCCTAGACTGGAAAACAAAGGTACCCCACTCGGCTTGCTTGGGATAGTAGAAGTAGTGGAAGATTTTTGGGGTTAAGGGAATGCCGTTCAGTTTGAACAAAACTACCACTCCGCTCAGCAACCTAATAGAGTTGGGAACTACCTGGCCGAGCGGAATGCGGAAATAATTGCAAACTTCTAAGAAAAACTTGTGAGGTGGAAAACGTAGTCCGGCCAGGAATTGGTCCCGGAAGAAAACAACAGTGCCGGGCGGAGGATCGTGAGGCCGGTCGGAAGGTGTGGCTAACACTATTTGGTGGTCGATCGGTAGGTCATATGCTCGAGTGAGGCGCAAGGCGTCTTCCTCGTCGAACCGACTTTCCATGTTCGAGTACCAAAGACCCGGAGTATCGCCGGTTGACTGCGAGGTACTGGTCATGATCGAAAGGCCAGAATGCGGGATAGAAGAGGAGGGTTCAAGCAATGGAGGAAACCCGACTGAAAAGGATGATTAACAGAAAGAAGAATGTGGTTGGAGCGAGAAGAAGGGTCTTACAAGCGAGGGAGATGATCGGAAGAAGCCGTGTGATCGCCGGAAAGCCTGAGCACAAGGTCGCCGGCGAAAGGAGGAACGACAGGAGTCTGGAAACGAAGAAGACGAAATGCGGCGGAAACGGAGTCAATGGCCTTATATCGCCGCCCGGGAGTCCACCGTCCGATCCAGGTCGTCGCTATCGAGGTTGTCATCGATCGTCCGTTTCAAGCGGTGTATCCATCGGAGTGGCGCAACCGCCATACTCACAGCAAATACGATCGCCACGTGTCGCCGGTCACTAGCCACATTTAATGAGCTCCCCTTGCGCAGAGCACGTGACGGGTAGTGTGGAAGAACAGCGGACGTCGATTCCAAGAAAATACAAGGCATGAACAAAGTATCGCGAGCGGACGAGATATCGCGCGCGGATAAGCATCCTTATGCAGGTGGCGGCTAATGCAATGACCATTGTTAGGCGGATCGGCGATCGATCGATCGGACTTTGCCTCCTTGACTAGACTCGAGAGGAAGATAAGTGATCCGGTAAAATCCGGAACCCAAAAGGAGTCAGCGAGGGAGGTCAAAGGTCGATGGTTGTAGGAAAGGGCGAGCCGGACTCGGAAGAAAGGGAAATCTGATAGTAAAATGCACCCTGGTAGGGACCAGGGTTCCGACGCTCAAATGAAGCAGTGCATAATGACCAAGCGGAAGGATGTGCCGCTCGACCGTCGCAAAGAATTAAGGCCATCCGGACGACGTTCTTCGCCCGCCCGGCAGGCCGGGCGTCCCGGTCAGACGGTGGGTAAAAGACGGGGACATCTTCTGACAGCCGTCAAGTCGTATGGCTATGCCGTACTTCTAGTTTGACAACGGGGGGTCCTGCTATCCCATCGAAGAACATGCTCGGACTGTAGCAGTATGGTGTCAGGTAAGCTCTCTGATAAGTGCATACCGGGGTATGGGTTGCTGACACATATGCACCTCGGTGGGCGTGCATTAGTTCCTTCTCCGTCCTATATAAAGAGGCTATTGCTTCGCCAAAGGTACGTATGATACAAGCTTGGCAGCCCCTTTTTCCACCACTTACCTGACTTGAGCGTCGGAGGGTCGTCGCCGGGAACCCCTTCCCGGCTAGACTCTTGTGCAGGATCGCCGGAGCTTCGCTCGACCAGCCGGAGATTCACTTCATCGACTAGGAGCGTGCCACGTGCCCAGCGTCCTTTGGTTCAACGATTCCGACAGGATCAAGTGTCATGCATCATCTTGCATGATTGCATGCTGTGCGATTGTCTGCTCCATTATTGTTGAGCACATCGCCAGTTACATGTATCTGTACACACCACCACTCATTGGTTAGTGGTATATCAGACAGGTGTGTGGCAGTTCTGCTGCTTGGCTCCGTTGGTCTGGTGACTCAGCGTGGTAGCCGGCAGACAGTTCCGCTCTGTTTGGCTCCGTTGGTTTAGTGTAGCAGCGTTGTAGCCGGCAGGCAGTTGGACTTTGTTTGGCTCCGTTGGTCCGCTCATGGGTAGTGTGACTCAGCGTGGTAGCCGGCAGAGAGTCCTCCCCGTCATCGTGTACCGGGAGATGAGATCATTGCGCTCCCCCATTTATTATTTCGGGGTAGGAGTATGTGTATACTCCGACAGCATCCCATCCACTCGGTCACTCATCAGGGGCAGTGATGTCAGAGTGCACAGTTGTCACAGCCCTACCCACTCGGACTCACCATTGTGTGTGAGATGGCTGACTGGCGTCAGGGGTTACCATGTCATTGGCATCATATGCATAATGCATTTATTGTTTGTGTTTGCTGCATTTACTTGCTGCATTTATATGGATGCATATGATTGACATGCATACAGGATTATGACACCCTTGGTTTGACGACCCTGTTACCTTTATACCTTGGTCCTGGTTAGTACAGTTTTCTCCTGTTTTTGTTTCAGTTGCATTTATTCTTCTCGTATTCAGGAGACTGTACGCATGATTAGTGTTGTCTGTTATTTACTTTATTATGCATATCAGTTGTTACCCGCTGAGCGTTGGACTCACCCCCGCCTCCGTTCTTATTTTCAGGTTGATGCTGTTAGGAGGCCATTCCAGTCGCTAGTCCCCATTGCACGTAGTGCTAGTCCTCTGCTGATCACGAGTTGTTATTTTAGTTTTCTCTATCAGACTATCTTGGTTTTGAAATGTTTTACTTATGGATCTTGTATGAATTCTTATCGTTGATGGATTTTGGTATGATTTGGATATGTTGTACTCCATGCCTGCCTGGACGGCAGAAGATGTGAGTTTGTCGGATTTGTGTTTTATGAGTGTAGTGGAGTAGGAAAAATCAGATTTGAGCTTTACGAGTGTAGTTGAGTAGGGTTGTTTTCGAGTCATCGTATTACTGTTCTATTTGTTTACTATTAAACTGCGTGGTTGTGTTAGCTAGAGGCTGAAATTGATATTAACTGCGTGGTGATTGTTTTATTATTGTTATTTTTCCAGCCGCATGTGGCTGAGGTATATGGTGATTGTAGAAAGTTTCAGATTGTCCACCGTACAGGGGAGATGCTGCCGAAATTTCTTCGGATAAGGACTCCTCCGGGGCGTGACAATCTAGTGGTATCAGAGCTTAAGTTTTACGATCTTTGTTTTCGTATTTTGGGATATTTGGGATAACTTGATACCAATTTATATGGCATCAGAACGCCAAAGTTTGGCGATACTTGTTGTTTTTTGTGTTACGGATTTTTAAGATTTAACTGATACCAATTTATTGGTATCAGAGCGGGTTATGTTACCTGCTTTTGGTGTTCTAGATTTTTGGATTAACCCAAGTTTGTGTGTCAAACTGGGTGTTGATTGTGGATTAACACGGAATTCCATTATGTTTATGTTTCGGATTTCCGTTTCGGATTTATATGGATTTCCGACGATTTTCATGTTCGGAATTTTGAGGTCAGAAGTTGGGGACTGGACAGCGATGGAACATCTCCAGATGGTATATAGGTATGATGTGTAATTTTATAGTTTATGACATGTATTATCATTCTTTATTTAGTACCTGTCTGGTTGTTGTAACACATATTACATGTGATGGGTTAGCTAGTGAGCATGGTTGACCTTAATAGAGATCAAGGATTATAGTCTCTGGAGATTTTTCATATCATACCATCAGTAGTTTTGGCTTCTGTTACTACTAGTAGGAGATGGAGGCACATACCAGCCTCTGCTATTGTTAGCTGGGTAATGGATGATACCTATATATTCCTGTTGACTTAGCCAGTAGAGTTTTTATACTCATATCTTTTGGATATTAGGGTACCCGATACGATGAAAATTGGTCATTGGGGAGTTATCATGTTTGATCATTGTTGAGAATGGTTTGAGGTTGAGGGATATTGTGAGATCAGATATTGTGATATGTTGATTTCTAATGATTTATGAGAGTAAATGTTATGTGGTTGTCTGATGATCTATTACTAGATATTTGTTTTGATGATCTATTAGTGGATAACTATTTTGATGATCTATTATTTGGGTTGTCGTTGATGGTGACATAGTGAGTGTCATGTATGATATTCACAGGTTTGATGATTATAGTTGGTGATCAGATTATAAATCGGGTGCTAGAGAGTTTACGGTTGAGTGTGCCTATGAGATTTTAATAAATCTGGTTAGTTATGGTTAGTTAATAGGATGATAAAATTGATATTTGCTTCCTCTGATATTGGACTATGTGGATAAATAATGATTTGATGTTTTGAATGCTACCTTGCTCTCATGGGGAGTAGAGATTTATTCATCTGATATTATGTGGGCTGATATTTTTGAGGATAAAAATGAGAGTGTCTTGATGATCTTGAATTTTGATTTTTTCTTTTGGGTCGTACATATTTATACATATGATTATTATGTGTTGTAGGAGTTCTTGATAGACGGTTTAAATTGCACGTAGTGGGTGTATACTTGTCCAGTTATGATTATTGTGGGTTTATAGTAGATTATACCCGAGTGGTTAGGCATATATGTCTGATTGTTTATTGGAGGTATTTCGTCGATTAAATCTATGTTGTGGAATGTGCATATATGTTTGAGTGTTTTATTGGTTGTATCTTATCGATTTAATCTGAGTTGTGATATGTGTAGATGTGTTCAGTGTAATATTAGAGGTATTTTGTTTATTTTATGATTATTCTGAGAGTATACTCGTGTCGATTATGATTTGTTGGAAGTATTACGTTGATTATACTCTTGGCATAGGTGTATATATGTCATGTGAGTGTTGTTGAGGTGTATTGATGAATTATACCTATGTTGTGAGTATGTGTGGTGTGTACAAATTGGAGGATTATGTCGATCATACATATGTTGTGTGAGCAAGTGTGCCAGGTGTTTTGTTGGTAGCAGCATGATGATTCTACTTATGTTGAATGCAGGATGTGGAGTATCTGCATTATGTCATTTGTTGGATTACCCTGTCAACCCATATTCTTATTAGTGGGTGACTCACTACGATGTTGATAGATTTGACGATGAGTTTGATTTGATTGCTGGATTGTTCTACCTTTGGCTGCCCACAGTGATATGTGGTTGAGTGATCTCGTGCAGCCTCTAGTTGGATAGTTAGGTGCCTTGGACACTTATGGATCGTTTGTGGTGGAACGGAGCTCCCACATATTATTGTTGGTTCTCCCACATATGTGGTATTTCTTGTGATGGAGCGTTGCTCTCACACTGGTGGATTTATTCTTTGGTGGTTTGTATTGTTGGTGATTATGTTTCAGACTTATTGTCAGGGATTTTATGGTTAGAAATGTCTGTGATACGGACATTATGTGTCATGATTTTACCATTAGGGTTTGGGAAGCCTTAGATGTTTTCAGAGATTTGATGATTTTGGTATTCCCAAGATGTTTGGATCGGTTTCCATTATCTTTGTTGACGATGTTGTGATCTATTTCGGATCCACGGTAAGTCACGCACATCATCTTTGCATAGTTCTAGAGATGTTTCGATGGAAACGTCTAGATGTGAAGATCAGTAGTGCGTATTTTGGTTGTCTTCTGTGAGATGTTTGAGACACACGGTCACCAGTAGGAGTATTCCGTGGTTCCACAGGAGATTGAGGTTGTTACCGTTGGAAGTAGACGGAGTCTATGGAAGAGGCTCGCAACTTCCTTTGTTTGGCTTGATATTTTCGGAGATACGTTGAGGGTTTCTCACGGATTGCTATGCTACATACACGCCTGACCAGGAAAGGCGTGAAGTTTACTTGGACTGAGGATGGCAAGACCAGCTTCTAGGAGCTGAAGCGGAGACTAGTGTCGGCTCCAATTTTGGTTTTACCTTCTGGAGAGGACGGATATGTCCTCTACACCGACGCATCTATTCAGGGTTTGAGTGCTGTTCTGATGCAGCACGATATGGTAGTCTCCTATGCTTCTCGTCGGTTGAAGGAGCATGAGAAGAACTACCCTGTACATGATCTGGAGCTAGTCGCCATTATTTTTGCCATGAAGATTTGACGACATTATTTAT
This sequence comes from Zingiber officinale, assembly GCF_018446385.1. Lineage (NCBI taxonomy): Eukaryota > Viridiplantae > Streptophyta > Magnoliopsida > Zingiberales > Zingiberaceae > Zingiber > Zingiber officinale. The sequence continues at coordinate 478,061 of NW_024589898.1, read as the reverse complement.
ATGGCGTTACATTTGAGATTCTCACTGACCATAAGAGTCTCAAATATCTGTTTACTTAGAAGAAACTTAACCTCCGACAGAGGAGATGGATGGAATTTCTGAAGGATTATGATTGTATCATTAGCTATCACCCGGGAAGAGCTAATGTGGTTGCCGATGCACTCAGCAGGAAGTCCAGAGCGACTTTGGCTTGCCACCGAGTTTCAGTTACAGACTTGGTTCAAGGTTTCTCTGAGTTAGACCTTGAGGAGCAGGGACAGACAGGGCAGGGTATTCTTGTTACCATGGTTTCTCAGTCGTCGATCAGGACGAGGATACGAGAGGCTCAGGCCAGTGATAAGCATTTGCAGTTTATTGGCAGTCAGATAGCTTACGGGCAGCAGACCGAGTTTACACGAGACGAGGAGGGTATTATATACCTCCGAGGCAGATTGTGCGTACTTCAGTCTCATCCGGTCTTATAGGAGTTACTTTCGGAGGCTCATCACTCATGATTTGCTGTCCACCCAGGCGGTACCCGTGTGTACCAAGATTTGAGGTGTTTCTATTGGTGGAACGGCATGAAGGAAAACATCGCGGATTTTGTAGCTAGATGTCTTGTCTGTCAGCAAGTGAAGGTCGAGCATCAGAGACCTGCCGGCTTAGTTCAGCAGATTTCTATTCATGAGTGGAAATGAGAACACATTACTATGGACTTTGTGGTGGGTTTGCCGAGGACACGACGAGGCCGTAACGCGATTTGGGTAATCGTTGATCGATTAACCAAATTTGCGCACTCGTTAGCGATCCGGAAGACTGATTTCCTGGATCGATTGGTAGATCTATTTTGTTGGGAGATTATCAGATCATGTGATGTCCCGTTGACTATTATTTCTGATAGAGACCCCCGGTTCACGTATCGTTTTTGATAGAGTCTGCAGCAGGCCTTGGGCACGCAGCTCTGTTTCAGTACAACTTTCCATCCACAGACAGATGAGCCGTTAGAGCGGACCATTCAGACTCTAGAGGACTTGCTGAGGTCTGGTGTATTAGATTTTAGGGGCAGTTGGGAGGACCATTTGTCACTGGTAGAGTTCGCCTACAACAACGGTTTGCATTCGGCTATCCAAATGCCACCGTTGAAGTGTTGTATGGTAGGCCTTGTCGGACACCCACCCTCTGGATGAGGTTGGGGAGGCCCAGTTGTTGGGACCACATAGAGCTCAGCATGACACAGAGTTGGTCCGTACTATCAGACAGAGGATGTCAGAGGCGCAGGACCGCCAAAAGAGTTATGCTGATCGGAGACACAGACCCCTAGCATTCTCTATTGGCGACCATGTATTTCTGCGAGTTTCACCCACGAAAGGGGTGAAGAGATTTGACCTCAGATGCAAGCTAGCTCTGCGATATGTTGGACCTTTCCAGATCTTGGAGAGGATTGGAGTGGTAGCTTACTATCTGACACTACCACCGTCCCTGTCAGGCGTGCATGACGTATTCCATGTGTTTGTGCTGAGGAGGTATATACCTGACCCGACACATGTGCTGACAGATATTTCAGTTCCCGTTCAGCCTGACGTCACTTATGAGGAGGTTTCGGTACGGATTTTGGATCGGAAAGAGTGTAAGTTGCGGAACAAGACTATCTGGCTGGTTAAAGTCGGATGGCAGCATCATTCAGACGAGGAGGTTACTTGGGAGCTCGAGGATATTATCCGAGCTCGATATCCCCATCATTTTCACTTGAGGTATGATTTAATTTACCATTCAGCAATGATACTCTTTATCTGTTGTTAGTATTTGCTCATGGTAGATAACGAAATTTGGGGACCAAATTTTTATTAGTGGGGGAGAATGTAAAATACCGGTAAATAGAGGAAATAACAAGGGGAATTTTTAGAAATTTTTAAAAAAATTTCGGGAATTTTTCGGAGCTCGTACGGACGAGTTGACAGGGATAAAAAAACGGGGTCCGGAAAAGCCTGTTTAGGCTACCCATTTAAGCGAGGAAAAGTTTGCTTTTTCTTTTATTTATTTTCTTTATTTGTTTTTCTTTTCCTCCGGTTTCTCTTTGTCGCCGTTTCCCTCTTCCCCTGCCGAAGCTCTTGCGCGCCCTTCCACTTCTTCTTCTTCTCCTCTGCCCTATGCCAAACCCAATTCTTCTTCCCGAGCCCTCACATTTCCTCCCGACTCCTCTCCGTCCGAAACCAGGCCGCCCGACCTCGCGCGCATGCCCTCACCCCTCTGCCGCCGACGACGAGAGCCCCGATTCCTCTCATCTGGCCGACGCGGCGTCGACCCTCGATCTGCCGACATTCGAGCCCTAGAGTCGCTGTCGTTGCCACAGCTTTGTCGCCGCTGTGCCCTAGCTTGAAGCCAACGATCACGATCCTCTCTCTCTCCGGTGACCACTGCTTTGCACTCCTCAGCCCTAGTGCCGGTCACCGTGTTGTTCCTCTGTGCTGTGCCCTAGCTAGCTTCACTGTGCCGCCTCACCTCTGCTTCTGCCGGTTTTCCGATTATTATCCGATCATCTTCCCTGGCTGACGGCGTGAGCACGAAGTCGTCTAGCAGTGATCTTGGAGGTAGAAGATCTGTTTGATTTCCAGTCATCTTCTTATTTGATTCTTTCCTTGATTTGATTGATTCCAGTGGGTTGTGATGCTCGGTGGAGTTAGAAATTTAGGTGTTGTGGGCTGTTCCTGGTTCCGGCAGCCACTCCATCTAGCTACTCTCTTTGATTTCAGTAGCAAGAACGACTGAGAGGTTGAGGTAAGATGAGTAGATTTTGTTCTTGAATCTGGTTATTGTTGGTTTTGGATATTCTGTTCTTGATCCGAACAGTGTAGTTTATTCCTAACTATGAGTTGGATTCTGGGTTAGGTTTATGTGATTGTTGATTAGGGTTTTGCCCTAATTTAGGGTAAGAGATTTTTATTTAGCTATTTATAGGAGTGTAGCTAAATAAAATATTTATTTATTGGTGACTCAGGGTTTTGACGCGAGACGAGCATCTCGACGTCCGAGTTGGACCGGATTGATCTTTTCGATTTGGAGGCGGGTACTTTGACTTATGTCTTTTGATATGCATAATAATGTGTTTAACATATAGCAATGATTGTGTTATCCATTTGTTTCGGTTGGTCACTACATGATCTGTTACATGTTTGCTTGTTTACTTATTATGCACTGCATGTTATTATTTATCTGATCATACATGCTTTAGGTAGTGACCCAACCATATGATACATTATGTTCAAGACCTAGGGTTTATTTGATACCCTATCTGTTTGTGTACCTTCCATTTGATTCATTATCTTGTGGTACACATTTCATATTTATGTATGGAGCATGCTATGCTATTCGTGATATTGCCATGTTTAGTGTCATGCATCATCTTGCATGATTGCATGCTGTGCGATTGTCTGCTCTATTATTGTTGAGCACATCGCCAGTTACATGTATCTGTACACACCACCACTCATGGGTTAGTGGTATATCAGACAAGTGTGTGGCAGTTCTGCTGTTTGGCTCCGTTGGTCTGGTGACTCAGCGTGGTAGCCGGCAGACAGTTCCGCTCTGTTTGGCTTCGTTGGTTTAGTGTAGCAGCGTTGTAGCCGGCAGGCAGTTGGACTTTGTTTGGCTCCGTTGGTCTGCTCATGGGTAGTGTGACTCAGCGTGGTAGCCGGCAGAGAGTCCTCCCCGTCATCGTGTACCAGGAGATGAGAGCATTGCGCTCCCCCATTTATTATTTCGGGGTAGGAGTATGTGTATACTCCGACAGCATCCCGTCCACTCGGTCACTCATCAGGGGCAGTGATGTCAGAGTGCATGGTTGTCATAGCTCTACCCACTCGGACTCACCATTGTGTGTGAGATGGCTTACTGGCGTAAGTGGTGACCATGTCATTGGCATCATATGCATAATGCATTTATTGTTTGTGTTTGCTGCATTTACTTGCTGCATTTATATGGATGCATATGATTGACATGCATACATGATTATGACACCCTCGGTTTGACGACCCTGTTACCTTTATACCTTGGTCTTGATTAGTACAGTTTTCTCCTATTTTTGTTTCAGTTGCATTTATTCTTCTCGTATTCAGGAGACTGTACGCATGATTAGTGTTGTCTGTTATTTACTTTATTATGCATATCAGTTGTTACCCGCTGAGCGTTGGACTCACCCCCGCCTCCGTTGTTATTTTCAGGTTGATGCTGTCAGGAGGCCGTTCCAGTCTCTAGTCCCCATTGCATGTAGTGCTAGTCCTCTGCTAATCACGAGTTGTTATTTTAGTTTTCTCTATCAGACTATCTTGGTTTTGAAATGTTTTACTTATGGATCTTGTATGAATTCTTATCGTTGATGGATTTTGGTATGATTTGGATATGTTGTACTCCATGCCTGCCTGGACGGCAGTAGAGGTGAGTTTGTCGGATTTGTGTTTTATGAGTGTAGTGGAGTAGGAAAAATCGGATTTGAGCTTTACGAGTGTAGTTGAGTAGGGTTGTTTTCGAGTCATCGTATTACTGTTCTATTTGTTTACTATTAAACTGCGTGGTTGTGTCAGCTAGAGGCTGAAATTGATATTAACTGCGTGATGATTGTTTTATTATTGTTATTATTCCAGCCGCATGTGGCTGAGGTATATGGTGATTGTAGAAAGTTTCAGATTGTCCACCGTACAGGGGAGATGCTGCCGAAATTTCTTCGGACAGGGACTCCTCCGGGGCGTGACACGATCGACTATGCTTTTATGATAGTTTAAAGTCTCCGGTTCCTCCCATGAAGACCCGTCCGAGTTACTTCATGAGATTTCCCAATCGACTATGCTTTTATGATAGTTTAAAGTCTCCGGTTCCTCCCATGAAGATCCGTCCGAGTTACTTCATGAGATTTCCCGATCGACTATGCTTTTATGATAGTTTAAAGTCTCCGGTTCCTCCTATGAAGACCCGTCCGAGTTACTTCATGAGATTTCCCGATCGACTATGCTTTTATGATAGTTTAAAGTCTCCAGTTCCTCCCATGAAGACTCGTCCGAGTTACTTCATGAGATTTCCCGATCGACTATTATTTGAGGGAAAAATACTTGCACCAACCTTGTGATGTTTTTAACGTCTTTGAGAATCCTTAAGGAAGTCTGGTCGGTTTCTACTTAAGGCCCCCAACTGACAGATATTTGAGCGGACTGTGCTGCCTGGGATATTGCTGTTAATAATAGTTTCGCCTTTGATAACGATCCCTATTTGCTTTCTTATTTTTCAAAACAAAATAGTCTTCTGTATGATGGTTGCTGGTCTTGTGATAAGTGCACCATCTTCTTAGTGCTTCTTGCTGCATTTCCACATGCTGTATTGCTTGTGGACGATATTCTGGATGATGATGGGGTGGGTGAATTACTCTAGATCCTCTTGGTGGAGGAACAGGAGCAGGAGTTTTCTCCTTAATAGGAGCAGGAGAAGACATGCAGCCTGAGCTTCTTCGACATTAATAAACTCAGTCGTACGTTCAATTAATAAGTCAAAATTGGCAGAAGGATTTCTCACCAGATCTTTAAAGAAATCATTATCATTTAAACCTTGAGGAAAGGCACTTACCAATATCTCAATGGTAGCATTGGGCACATCGATGGCTACCTAATTGAATCTCTTAATATAAGCTCTAATAGACTCTTTAGATCCTTGTTTAATTGAAAACAAGCTCCAAGGAGTTTTATGATACCTCTTGTTGTTGGAAAATGATGCAAGAAAACCTTCTTGAAATCTTTAAACCTTCGGATAGAATTCCCCGGCAATCTTTTAAACCAGCGTTGAGCTGCTCCTCCAAGTGTTGTAAAGAACATCCGGCACTTTACTCCATCAGAAAATTGCTGCAATAATACTACATTCTCAAATTTTAATAGATAATCTTCTGGATTTGTGGTTCCAGAGTATTCACCGATCTGAAGATTTTGATATCTCTTAGGAAGTGGATTGTCTAGTACACTTTGAGAGAACGGAGAAATAACTCTCTCTGGTGAGCTATCACTAGCCACCATCATTTTAGCTCTACGCTTTTCTTTGTCTGGCGCCTCGCCAGAAGATTCTTGGAATACATGCCTTCGTCCTCCCTGTCCCAAAGGAGTACGAAGGAAAGCTCGAGGACGCCTAATCGGAGAAGCTATAGCTGGGGGAAATATACATGTTCTCCTTCTTCTTGCTCCTTTCCCTTCCTGCGCTCAGTAGTCGAAATCACCGGATTATGAGCTACCGGCGGAGTAGCCCCAGTATGAGCTTGATGTTGTTGCAAAGCTTTCTATACATGAGTATTAATGAGAAAATCCAGATCTTCGCAGCTAATAGTGAGTAGATTTGATTTTCCAGCCTCTTCCATCTTGTAGTCTCAGATTCAGGTGAAGTTCCCATAGACGACGCCAAATTTGATCCTGTCTGAGAAGCTGGACAAGACGGAGATCCGGAAGAAGAAACCCACTGTTGATGGAGAAGAAAGCCTAGAGAACGCCGATTCGAGAAACCCAAAGCAGATCGGGAAGAATAGGATCACCCAATGCCCTCCTTGCTCAAAGACCCGATGACGAGAGAGAGATCCAATCAAAGAGAAAACCAGATTCGGAGCTTCCAAGACCTCCTGCGCACAAGAGACCAACCAACACTACCGTCAGTGACCTAAGACCGGAGTGGGAATCCCTGGCTAGGCCCTCCGATGCTCAAGTTAGTGATATCTCTTGGTGTGGAAGAAGGAAGAAGAAAAATGAATAGTAGTTGAGAAATTAGGGTTATGAATGTGCGCAATGATGTGAACTTACCTAGCCAACGGAGAGGATTCCCCCTTTTATACCACTTCATATAACCTCCGTAGTCATGAAGTAGACCCCGGTTTGTTAGAGTTTGTTATGAGATGACGTAAGCCATGTACTTGCACAGAATAGCTTTTAAGGAATCTTCTTTGTACCCCAGATGTACCTTTTTTGTCGTCTAGTGCCTGTAGAAAAGTCTAGAAACATTCTTCCCGCCAAATTAGCAAACCTGTTATACAATCACATACTACCGATATCTTCATTAAGCTATTTATGAATATTCTTAAGATATTTGTTCTCGCCCTATCTTATAAGCTATATAGAGATATATTTATCCTCCATATTTGCCTACTTTGTTATTATTATGTTACAGACAACCCGATATTATGTTATGATTTATATTGAACAGGATTTAACCTAAGTTATGTCCGGGCTGGTTATTGCTATTGTTCAATATAGATCCTAATCGCACGGTAATATACTATAAATCTATAAAGTCCTACATCTTTTCATACCCGGGCGATCATATACACTCAACTAATACTAGTCTATGTCTAGATGTGCTAACTCAAACAATCCTGGTTTATCTATTTTAAACGTGTAAACCCGACCGATATTGGCCTATCTTTCTTAAGGTATTATCCCGACCAATATTGACCTACCTTGCTTAAGGTATTATCCCGACCAATATTGGCCTATCTTTATCCCGACCAATATTGACCTATCTTTATCCCGACCAATATTGGCTTATCTTTATCCCGACCAATATTGGCCTATCTTTATCCCGACCAATATTGGCCTATCTTTATTAAGGTATTATCCCGACCAATATTGGCCTACCTTGGTTAAGGTATTATCCCGACCAATATTGACCTATCTTTCTTAAGGTATTATCCCGACTAATATTGACCTATCTTTATCCCGACCAATATTGACCTATCTTTATCCTGACCAATATTGACCTATCTTTATCCCGACCAATATTGGGCTATCTTTATCCCGACCAATATTGGTCTATCTTTCTTAAGGTATTATCCCGACCAATATTAGCCTACCTTGCTTAAGGTATTATCCCGACCAATATTGGCCTATCTTTATCCCGACCAATATTGGCCTATCTTTATCCCGACCAATATTGACCTATCTTTATCCCGACCAATATTGGCCTATCTTTCTTAAGGAATTATCCCGACCAATATTGACCTACCTTGCTTAAGGTATTATCCCGACCAATATTGGCCTATCTTTATCCCGACCAATATTGACCTATCTTTATCCCGACCAATATTGGTCTATCTTTCTTAAGGTATTATCCCGACCAATATTGGCCTACCTTGCTTAAGGTATTATCCCGACCAATATTGGCCTATCTTTATCCCGACCAATATTGGCCTCAATATTGACCTATCTTTATCCCGACCATTATTGGTCTATCTTTATTAAGATATTATCCCGACCAATATTGGCCTATCTTTCTTAAGGTATTATCCCGATCGATACTGGCTTACTCCCCTAGATTCTATTATCTCCTTTATTCTTTTCACCAGGGACCTACTAAACCTAACCCATATCATTGATTAATTCAATAAAAGATGACCTGGTTTATGAGTATAAGTCATTTCCATCAGCTTATGATGTTTGGGTAGCTCTTAGAGAGAAATATATCGGAGTTAGTTTAAGCAAGTTTCGTCAGCTGACAATAAAGTTTAACAGCTATAAAAGTGCTCGAATGTTATTATGACCCAAAATCTATGGAAAATAACTAATATGATTCAAGAGTTAAAAACAATTGGTCATAAGTTGACTAATGAATAACAGGTTTAGACAGTAATTCATTCCCTTCCTGATTCTTGAGAAACGATGAAATAGAACCTTGCACACAGTGGAGTATCAAGACTTTCACTAATGTCTCACGCATGCTAAACTTGAGGCGGAGAGAATAGAATCTGCAATGATTTCTAGACAAGCTTTTGTAACTGAAGGTTCTATTCGAGCATCCGGATCTAAGAATAAAAGAAATTAGTTCCATAAGAAAAGGGGAAATGGAAAAGAAGCTGGTGTTGTTGCTGGATAAGGCCCAATCAAGAAGAAAGGAAATAAGTATGAAAAAGAAATCTAAAAGCATGTTGACTTGCTATAACTATGGCAAGAAGGGTCACTTTGCTCGAGATTGTACTAAGCCAAAAAGATAGATCCATATTTAACTTCTTTTCATGAGCGTTATGTTGCTAGTTTAGTGTTGCTAGCTAATTCTTATCCTTTATGGATTATAGATTCAGCAACAAACCATGTAGCTCATGATCGAGCTACATACATGGAGTATCCTCGGGTACCAGATGACAACGAATGAATATATGTGAGAAACAATGCAAGGATTGAAGTCAAAGGAGTTGGCACTTGCAAATTCAACCAACGTGGTGGACGTACCTTGTTTCTACATAATGTCCTCTATGATCCTGAGATTCAACGGAATTTGGTTTCCATTACTAGTCTTCTTAATTTGGGTTATTATATAAACTTTTTCAGTTAATGCGTTGAACTTCAAATTAATTCTGTATTAATTGGGCGTGGTTATGTAACAAATAATATTATGATTCTTGATATTAAACTAGATATTAATTATGGTATTAATGATTATTTTTAAAAACATTGCTCTTACTAGTGGTGTTGATATTAATGATTAAGTTTGACATGCTAGACTAGGACATATTAGACAAGAATAAATGAATAGATTAGTTAAAGAGGGTCTATTAGGCGCTCATGCTAAGATTAACTTATATATATGTGAGCATTGTCTTGCTAGAAAAACAACAAGAAAATTATTTGGTAAGGCTACTAGAGCTGAATCACTATTCCAATTAATTCTTTCGGATATTTGTGGTCAGATGAATGTGAAAGCTAGACATAGAGGTTCCTATTTGATTACATTTATTGATAACTTCACACATTACACTTTTCTGTATTTAATTTCTCATAAATTTGAAGCATTAGATTGCTTCAAACGTTATCTAAACGAAGATGAGAATAAATTGGAACATAAGGTTAAAACCTTATGCACTGACTGTGGGGGTGAATATTTGTCTAATCAGTTCAAGACAATGTGTAATGAGAAATGGATTATTAGACAGCTAACTATCCCTAGAACTCCACAGCAAAATAGAGTTATTGAAAGAATAAATCAAATTCTTCTAAATATGGTTAGGTTCATGATGATTGAAGCTAATATACCAATTTCCTATTGGGGAGATGTGTGCAACCTATATACTTAACTGAGTACCTTCTAAATCTGTTCCATCTACTCCATATGAACGTTGGACAGGCAAAAAATCATATTTGAGTAATCTGAGTCCTTGGGAGTCAGCTGCCTATGTTCATTATAAGACTCACAAATATAAAAAATTAGGACCTACAGGTAAGAAGTGTATCTTTGTAAGGTATTTTGATACTTCTAAGGGTTCTATATTTATCGACAAGCAACAAGATGGAACCATCTCTGAAATAGAGTCAAGAGATGCTACTTTTCTCAAAACTGAGTTCCCAATAAGAGAAAAGTTGATAAGATAATTCCTTTATTTACAATAGAGGAAAAGGATAATGTTCCTTTCTCAATAAATCATGTATCAAAAGAGATGTCTAAATTTAGTCAACCCAGTGAGAGTGATTTATCGATAAATAAGATGATTTCTCAATAGTTCAACCTACAAAGTAGTCATAAGATTATTCCTCGAAGAAAGTTTGACATTGAGAATAATGCATTAATGATTCTCCTAGTTGAAAGCACTAAGATGCTCAGTTAGAAAAAAATTACAATGGATAAGGAAATATAGTCTATGAGAAAGAATTAAGTTTGAGATTTAGTCGATCTTCCTCCAAGCCGAAAGGATATTGGGAATAAGTAGATTTTCAAAATTAAGAGGAAAGATGATGAATTGATTAATCGATACAAAGTTTGACTGATTGCAAAAAGATATACCTAAATGGAGGGTATCGTGAAGTTTGTATCAATACATGTCATCTTCGTAGTAGAAAATTATGACATGGAATTATATCAGATAGATGTAAAAACGGCTTTCCTTAATGGTAATATTGACAAGAAAATCTATATGGCATAGCCAGAAGGTTATACTACAGAAGACTGCGAGAATAAAATATGTACACTTCAAAATATCTATATATGAGCTAAAGTAAGTATCAAGACAATGAAACATAAGATTTAATGAAGTTATTTTATCTTATGATTTTGAAATGATCAATGAGAATCATTGACTTTACCTAAGAAAGGAGAAAGAAAAGTTTGTCATCTTATCATTATATGTTGATGATATGTTAATAGCTGGAAATGACATGAAATTTATGATAAAAGTCAAATCATAGATTTCATCACAATTTGACATAATAAATATGGAAGAAGAAGAGTACATCTTAGGAGTAAGATCATTAGAAATCGATCATATGCTAGTGTCATTGGTAGCTTGATGTACACTATATTGTGTACTCGTCCTTATATAAGCTTTGTGACTTGATTCTTATATAGTCTTTGAGGCTTAATTCTACTTAGTATTTGTGACTAATTATCCTTGGTGACTTGACTTGCATGAGTGGGAGATGTTAGTAATGTGAACGTGTAAACGTGGAGTTTCCCATGATGTGCACACTACCCATATTTAATTGGGGAAAATTATAATACTGCCCATAGTTGATTCCCATTGTATAAGCATCCAAGTCATTTATCCTAAAGGGGGAAGGGAGACGCAAGAAAGAAATATAGAGAGACAAGGAGAATGTCTAAGCAAGAGTGAGATTTATTTTGTGGATTTGTGAAAGGCTTGCTGATTCTGTGATCACTCTTCCAACGACAAGCATGATTCTTTATTAGGAGATCGCTTTGGGAGACCATTGTATGTTTTTATAGTGTATAGGGTTTGTATTTTAATTTCTCATACATAACAATCTTGTTACACTTCTATGGATCCGCAAACATCTCCGATGGCTTCACCTCCCTCCAGCTCATGGTGACGTAATCAACATAGACGACAATTCAACCGCATCTTCCCTCGAGTCACGCCAACTTAGAAAACATTAACGACACCTCACCAGTGAATCTTCCATCGGGCAATCTTAGAGTAGGAGCAGGCATCATAACAAGGCAATCTTATCTTAAAGTAAGAGTCTAACTTTTGCCTCAACCTGATGAAATTCCACATGATCCTTTGTGAATATTCTCTCCTTTGTTTTGGTGTTGAATAAGATTTATAGAGCATTACACATGATAAATCTTAAGTAATAATCATTTATTTAGGTGACAAGTATGATCCTTGATATGACGAATAGTGGGTGGTCCCAAGGACAATGAAGGGTCAATAGTCAAGGTGATGGGGCAGTAAAAAGTCAAGAGGAGGCGACAGTCAAGGTCAAAGAGTAGGTGTCCAAATGGATCAGTTTCCCTAGGACGTGGCTCCCCACTTCTCCTGGGTCCAACTCTCAGTGTACTCTCGATCAACCCCAACACCGGCCAACCCCCAGGGTCCGCCCATCACCTCTCATGGCATGACTCCTAGTTTACTCCCGATCAACCCCAGCACCAGCTTGACCCCAAGGCTCAACCCATTACCTTTCTTGGGCATGACTTCCAATATACTCCCGGTTAGTCCCAGCGCTAGTTGGAACCCTAGGGCTCTGTCCATCACCTCTCCTAGGCATGACTCCCAGTCTACTCCCAGTCTACCCTAGAATTGGCCAAACCCCCAGGACTCTGCCCATCACCTCTCTTGGACATGACTCCCAGTCTACTCCCGATCGGCCTAGGTCGGCCGGACCCCCAAGGCTCCGTCCATCACCTCTCCTGTGCCTAGCTCACAGTCTACTCCCTATCAGCCCCAATGTCGGTCGGACCCCTAGGGCTTTGCCCATCACTTCTCTTAGGCGCGTCTCCCAGTCTACTCCCGGTCGGCCTTAGTGCTGGTTGAACCCCCGGGTCTCTGCCCACATCTCTCCTGAGCATGACTCTTAGTCTACTCCTGATCGACCCTAGTGCCGGTTGGATCCCCAGGGCTCGATCTCTCACTTTTCATAGGCATAACTTCTAGTCTACTCTCGGTTGGCCCAAGAGTCAATTAGACCCCCAAGGCTCATACCCTTACTTCTCATGGGCATGACTCCCAGTCTACTCTGGTCAGTCCCAGTGCTAGTCGGGCCCTTGCTAGGGAACAACACTATCAGAGAATCGTAACCACTTATCAGAGAATAATGGCTATTCGTTAGGGAATGTTCTAATACTCTGCCACATGCAAGCCGTGGAACCTACCTCTACGCAATGGAAGTCTGTGAAGTCTGTCAAACATCCTCCATCATCCGACATACTCTACATTAGATATTTTCTGATGGCACATTATCATAGAGGTTATGAGAGGCAGTATAAAAAAGGGGTCCTCTCCATTGGCTAGATACATGCTCACACACACATCAACTACAATTCTACTTTTTTCCTGTTCCTTTCATTCAGCCCTTTTTCTAACTTGAACATAGGAGTGCCTGTGATAGAGATCTCTTCCTTGGTTCTCGCCTTAACACTCCCGTGGGATCTCTTTGTGGTGTGTGTATGCTCGTGGGTACCACTTTCTACGTCTCCTCCCTATTCCCCTTGAAGATCTAAAAGTCTGCAATGCATCTTCCGGGCTAGAAGTCCAGTACTCTTTTCGCCAACGTTCTTGCCCTCGTCACTGGCCCCCCATTTAACTCAGCTTCTGGACATGATCAAATTTGGCAACGTCTATGAGAACCTCTCCGCCTGATCAGCAATATGAAGATGGTGGATACCGACAAAATCAACGTCACCATGATGCTTGAGGAATATGATCTATTCAAGGTCACCAAGGCACGGGCGGTGTCTGAGAAACGAACTGTAGATTCTCACCCGCATCGAACACCGGAGGCCTCAATGGATGAGCTCCCTACATCGGAAGGAAGATCTAAAAGGAAGCAATCGTACGACTTCCCCAAGGCACTTTCCCGAGCACCGGGAGAAGGATCAAAAGCTTCCTAGGCCGAGAATTTACCCCTGAGGGACTTGAAGAAAGGAAAGGCTTGGGTCATTCGGGAAACACCTTAACAACCTAGCATGCCTTTCTCTTAGGAAGTTTTGGATAAGAAGTTGCCCAGGGGATTTTGTTGGATCGAGACACACATGAGAGGGGGGGGGGGGTGAATCACGTGATTTTCAAAAACTCATCTTTTTGGTTTTAAAATCAAAGTACGAACGCAGCGGAAAACTAGGAAGAACGAGAACACAAGAAGACATGAACAGTTTACTTGGTTTGGAGCCTTTGGCGACTCCTACTCCAAGACCTAGGTCCTACATACCTATCGACAGGTAATCCACTAAAGGCCTTTTCTGGTACCTCTAGAAGAGGAAATCAAGTACAAAGAAAGTTGAACAAGTGCAACACACTGCACTTGTCCTTTTACAGTAATTAATTACAAAATAAAACCGACACTTAAAGATTAAAATGGGAGTGCTCATGTCGATGTCGGTCTATCGGCCATGATTGGAAGTCCTTGGAGTAGTCATTGGGCACATTAGCTTTGCAATAAAGTCGTAGCAGGAACCCAGAGCAATCGAAACTTCAAATGAATGCGCAGTAGCTCGTATATGTGTTGTATATTGAAGGCTTCTCGAGACTGCCTTATATAAGGCATGGAAGGCGTCTTCCATAGCACCTCCAATGAGGCAAGTTCGATCCTAAACAACCCGACACTTATCTGCTGAGAAGTCAAAACTTCATCCTGTGGAAGGCGCCTTCCATCTCTATCGAAGGCGCCTTCGGACACTATTCATTCGAAGATAATTTTCTCCTTTTTTCCTTGCAAAATAATATTAGTCCAAAATATCCTACAAAACAAGTATTAGGATAATAATACTGAATAAAAAGTGTAGTAATTAGTTCCTGTCCTCCCATGAACTAGTCAAGGTCTCAGTTTAGGGATTCCAAATGGATTTAAACTGGACCGATATCTACTATCCCTTCAACTGGGATGCGTCTTCACTTGGTCACTCTCCTCCAGTGGTTTACCTTAACTTACCAACTTGTCAGACATTCGGTCAGCCTGTCGACCTGTCTGGACTTCATGTCAGCTATCCGATCGGCCCATTGATCTAGTTGGACTTCTTGCCATATATCCGGTCAGCCCGTCAACCTATCTAGCCTTCGCATCAACTATCCAGTTGGCCCGTCAACTTAGCTGAATTTCTTACCAAATATTCGATCAACCTGTCGACCTATTTAGACTTCATACCAGCTATCCGGTCGGCCCGTTGACCTAGCTGGGTTTCCTGCCAGATATCCGATCGGCCCGTCGACCTATCTGGACTTCGTACTACACACTTAATCATGTGGTTAGATCACAACAAAACCTAACTTAACTTGTTATTCATCAAAATCCAAGTTAGACCGTTAGTGCAAACCGCACCAACAATCTTCCCCTTTTTGATGCAATGACAACCTGGGTTAAGTTAGGAAAAAAAACAAGCATAAATATACAAATGATATGGTTTAAGTTATTCAAATTTAGATTTGTTTCAACTTAACCCCTTAACCCTCCCCCTTTAACATTCATCAAAAAACATGAATAGATAGTTAAGAAAAAATGTGCTAGGGAAAGTAAAAAAAAAATTACAATAGAATAATTCTTAGGATTACTTAAGGAAGGAAAAAATGTTACAACTATAAGAGCTTTTCAAAATGTAAAAAAATATTGTATAACATATGTTAAAATATGTTTAAAGATTTTTTTGAAATCACTTAAAATTTCAAAATGATAAAAAAAACAACTTATTGAAAATCTCAAAGGTAAAAATTTAGTTTTGAAAAAAACATTTTCAAAAACTTTTTCAAAGTATTTTCAAGACATCTTGTAAAACAGATTTCAAAAATTAAAAATTTTAAAAACATCTTTCAAAACAAATTAGCATTTTCATAAGGTTAATAAAGTTGAAAATACTTTAAAATCTATTAACTTTAATGTAACGACCCGACCCCTCGACCCCTTGGGCTGCCCAACTGACGGCCCATTTGGCGGTCCCTTGGGTGGCCCAACTGGCGGCCCAACTAGCGACCCCTTATGTCGTCTACCGACGACCCTCGGCCGTGCCGTTACTCAGTAGGTCTTCCCACCCTTGGCCAGTGGATTTTTACCTTCCCCAGGATTCGAACTTTAGACCTCCAGGCTAAATACTTTTTCAAAGTATTTAACCTGGAGATCTAGAGTTCGAATCCTGGGGAAGGCAAAAATCCACTGGCCAGGGGTGGGATGTCCTTGTGAGTAACGACATGGTCGAGGGTCGTCGGATGACGACATAAGGGGTCGCCAGTTGGGCCACCATTGTGGCAGCCCAAGGGACCATCAGGGGCCGCCAGTTGGGCCGCTAGTGTGGCCGCCCAAGGGGCCGAGGGGTCGTGACGTTACATTTAAAGTTTTAAAAAAAATTTGAAAATGTTAAGTTCTCCAAAAAAAAAACTTTAAAAGATTTAAAGTTAAAGTTTGCCAAAACAAAAGTCAAAATATTAAGTGCTGTAATATTTAAAATTGTTTTAAAGTAGTTTAGAAAAATTGAACCATTTTTCAAAATAATTTTTTAAAACATGTAAAAATCTTTTTCAAAAATGAATTTTTGAATAAAATAAATATTTTCAAAATTTATTGACTTATTAATCTTCCCCCTGAACCTGAGATTATTTCAAAATAATCTAGTCAACTATAAATTATTCTTGATTGTCTAACTATTAGTTACTAACTAATTATCAGAAGATAGCAGTGTTTACTTGGTTAGTCAGGTTAAGCCTTTTTATTAAGTTAGTGTTTGACTAACCTGAATTACTTAACCCGATCACTATAAATTTGGTATTTAACGCCCAGACTTATGTTGATGCATTTATATAAGCATCTTAAGTCCAGATAATCTACCTATGCATCTCACCCCTTTTCTAAGTTTGGCAATCACAAACAAGGTAGCCCTAATATGTTGGTGAGATGCTTAAGTCCTAGATCTATAGGAACATGCTTTCTATGGATTTGATCTAAACTAAAGCTAAAACTAATTTTGAAAATTCTAAAAATAAGAAAATTTTAAGAAAAGTATAAGTAAAGAATTTTATCCTAAAATTTGATTTTTTTTTTTAAATATTGGTCCTAATCTATTAAACACATTCCTAACTGACATCATAAGTTGCTAAATTCACTTTCAGGGAGGTGTTTGGTGAATATGCCAGCTAAGTTTGACTTAAACTCAATGTACTTTAGTTCAATGTCACCTTTAATGATATGATCCCTGATAAAGTGATGTCTAATTTCAATATATTTGGTTCTTGAATGATGCACATGATTTTTTGTTAAATTAATTGCGCTAACATTGTCAATTAGTACTTTCATTTTTGTAAATTGTAAATTAAAATATTTTAGAGTATGCATCATCCATAACAATTTGCAACACATTCTCCTATTGCTATATATTCTGCTTCTGTAGTAGATAAGACAACACAATATTTCTTTCTACTAAACCAGCTGACAAGTGATGAGTCAAGTAACTGACATCCACCATTTGTACTATTACGGTCTAGTTTACAACCAGCATAGTCTGAGTCAGAGTAACTTATGAGTTCAAAATTCGGTGTTCCAGGATACCAAATTTCTACATTTGAAGTTCCTTTTAGATATCTAAAAATTCTTTTTACGTTAGTTAAGTGAGATTCTTTAGCACAGGTTTAATATCTAACACACATACTAACTGCAAATAAAATATCAGGTCGACTTGCAGTCAAGTATAGAAGGCTGCCTATGACACTTCTATAGTATTTTAGGTCAACTGATTTTCCATTTAGGGCATTATCTAAAGTTGTGTTAATTTCCATTGGAGTTTTTCTTTCTTTGGTGTTTTCCATTCCAAATTTTTTAAGTAATTCCTTAATATATTTTTGTTGGTAGAAATAATTTCCTTCATTAGTTTATTTAATTTGTAGATCTAAAAATTAAGTTAGTTTACCTACTAAGATCATTTCAAATTTTTGTTCCATTAAGGTTATGAATTCTTGTAAATATTCTAAGTCAGTTGAACTAAAGATTATGTCATCTACATATATTTGGGCTATAAAGATATCTTGGTTGATTGATTTTACAAACAAAGTTGGATCAATTTATCTTTGGTTGAATCCTTTGGAAATTAGGTAAGAGGTCAACCTTTCATACGAAACCCTAGGTGCTTATTTAAGACCATACAATGCTTTCCTAAGTTTAAAGACATGGTCAGGATGGTCTTGTAAAATACGGTACCCAAATAATAATTAAATAATAAGGTTATTTGAAAGATTTTATTGGATTTTTCAAAAAATTTTAGAGATTTTCTAGAATTTAAACGGATACTGTGACATATTTACGGGGATCAATTATTGGGTTGAGAGGAAGCCTGTTTAGAATAACCATTAAGTTGGGAGTTGATTGGACTCAACTTAGGTGTTAATGAAATTAGACCTAAGTATATAATTCCCCAATCTGATTCCTTTCCTCTCATCCCCGTTTCTTGTCGCCGAACACTTCCCTCTCTCGTCGCATCGCTCCGTCACCGCCACCCGACGCTATGCCACTCGTCGCCGGTGAAGCCCCACAGCATCGGCCGACCTCGCAACTTCAAGGTCGGCCAATCAAGGTGCCCTAGCCACAGTCGCTCCATGCCCTAGCTCGTGATCGCCGCTCTCTTCATTGTCGACACCGAGCTATTTCTGCCGTCGATCTTTTCCTCCTTGGATGACGACCCCGATCAGGAGTCGATCAATGCATCAGCGCCCATAGACCTCATTGAGCCAAGCCCTAGCCGTCGATCCATCGTCATCTTCTGTGTCCAACGACTCCGATCAACGGGTCTCTCTCTCCCTAGCTGATCGTTGTCGGAGACCATGCCATATCCTCCATTGGGCGCTCAGTTCCTTTTGGATCTTGGTCGCCGGTGGCAGGCTGCATGTAGATTTTATATTCTAAATGCATGATAGACGAATTAATTAAATGCGGTAAAAACTTACAGCGATCTCCCGCAGATCCGCAATCGACAATGACGAAGCTCGCTATCGGAAGAGCGATCACAAGATCTGAAAGCCCTCCGCAATCCCACAAACCAAATCCCGCCGCTTTGGATGTTCTCCTCTTACTCTCGTCGCACGATTGCGATTTCACACACCACCTGAGCCTTGGACGGACCCCCTTTATATAGGGAAATACACTAGGGGCATAATGGACTTTTCCATTATGGATAGTGGGGAATATGGGCCACGTTCCCCACTCTCCCCATTTCCAACATCTCCCACTCGTCCAAGGTAAGTCACTAAGACTAGTTCATTCAGGTAAGTCACAAAGACTTAATAAGTCACATAGACTATTAGAGAGTTTAGTTACATAGACTATATGAGAACATCCAATCCATACTTAGAGAAAATGGTTCGTGCGACAGCAAGCACACTGAGCGATAGTTGCTAAGAAGATTGTTACACCTTGACTTAGCCGCTCGTTGAGCAATCAATGCTAATAAAGTTGTTACACTTTGCTTAGCTGCTCAAATAAATTAGAGACACACTCTTTATGGCACTTAGCCACTTTCCTGGTGGCACATAGCCTTTATCTAGGATTCATCCAATCTTCAAATGACACACAGCCATTATCTTGAAGATATCCATGTCTTGCTATTTACCCAGATTAAATAATTTTTCATTTACATCGATATGAACATCTCTAATCCCTTATAATGACCATTATGTCAAGAGCATGTTCCATATCCAATATTCACATTCATTTCTATACAAAACAGAAATGGGTCGACCAGTGAATAACAACAAAAGATGTAAATATATTTAATCTTCCTTTTTAGCTAGAATCAATTCATTTTAATCAGTCGCTTTCCTAGTTATGCTCCATAGACCGAATCATCCATAGCCATAGGATACACGCTAAAGTAGCAGTCACTGATTAAAACTTCAAGTAAACAGCTAAATAGTCACTAAGGCAAAATTTGAGATTAACATATAATCTCAAAGGTCTCACATAGTAAAGAAACAGGGATTCATTCTCCTACTACCTTTATTGTCGCAATAGCACATGTGGTATGAATCACATGCTACGATGTTATTCTCTTTACTAAAAAGAGTGCATGTTGTCTTCAAATTTAACATCGTACAGATTTCGATCTAGACATACCTAACGTCTAATCCTGAATTCAACATATGAATTCTAATCTGGCTTTCAACAAGTTCAGTAAATGGTGGGTTCACTTACTTCGATCATTATTTATACATAAATGATCTCATCTTGACACAATTATCAAGGCGATCTCAACTTATGAATCTGTCTCTAATTTCATAATTTCAGCTACGTAAGCTGTTTCATAAGTAACGGTCTTACCCCTATTTGTACTTAACAAACAGAGATGATTGTCCATGTGAGTGGACCAATCTCCACCTGCCAACATGTTCACCGAGATCTTACATGAATGTAACAAATACAACATATACACTGAATAAATTATGGCAAATGACACAATCATAACACAAAATCTGATTGTTATTTCAATATTGTTACATTCTACGAAGTCCCAAAGACTTTACATGTTCTTTAAATGACTCTTTAGTCATTGGCTTAGTAAAAGGATCTGCAAGCATAACACGTGTAGGGACATACTCAAGAATGACTTTTCTTTTAGCCACAATATCCCTTACAAAATTATATTTAATTTCTATATGCTTGCCTTTGCTATGATATTTGGGATCCTTGGAAAAAGCTATTGCAGCTTGACTGTCACAGTAGACAGTTACTGGACTCCCACTATCCTCAGCAATTTTCAGATGCTTCAGAAACCTTCTCAACCAGACTGCTTCTTGCACAGCTGCTGAACATGCCACATATTCAGCTTCCATAGTCGACAAAGCTACACAAGCTTGTTTCTTGTTGTTCCAGGAGATGGCGCCACCATTCAGCAAGAATGCATAGCCTGATGTGGATTTTCTATCATCCAGGTCTCCAGCCCAATCTGCATCTGAATAACCTTTCACACTCATATCTGATCCTTGAAAACAGAGACAATAATCTGTTGTCGCCTTTAGATATCTGAATATCCTTTTTACTGCCTTCCAGTGTCTCGGTCCTGGGTTTGACTGGAAGCGACTGACCAAGCCCACAACATAGCTGATATCGGGACGTGTACACAACATAGTGTACATCAAACTACCAATAACACTGGCATATGATTTTTTATTCATCTCAGCTATTTCCTCTGGAGTTTTAGGACACATACTCTTGCTCAACACAGTACCTTTCACAATAGGTGTATGTTCTATGTTGCAATTAGACATGCTGAAGTGATGTAACATCTTATTTATATAAGACTCTTGTGACAGACCCAAAAGACTTTTAGGACGATCTCTTATGATCTTCACCCCTAAGATATATTCAGCTTCTCCCATATCTGTTGTATCAAATTGTGATGACAGCCACTTCTTGACTTCATTCACATATCCTATGTCATTTCCATCTATCAGCATATCATCAACATATAATGATAAAATGACATACTTTCCCTTTTCTTGTTTCAGGAAAACACAATGATCCTCATTGATCATTTCAAAACCATAAGATAAAACGACTTCGTTAAATCTTATGTTCCATTGTCTTGACGCTTGCTTTAGCCCATATATAGACTTTCTAAGTCTACATACTTTTTGCTCTTGGCCTTCAGCAATGAAACCTTCTGGTTGAACCATATAGATTTCTTTGTCAAGATCACCATTAAGGAAAGCAGTTTTTACATCCATTTGATGTAATTCTAAGTCATAATGTGCCACAAAGGCCAAAATAACTCTTATTGATACAAATTTCACTACGGGAGAAAATGTCTCTTCAAAGTCAATACCCTCCATTTGGATATATCCTTTTGCTACTAAACGAGCTTTGTATCTGTTAATCGATCCATCTGCTTTCCTCTTTATTTTGAGAATCCATTTATTCCCAATAGCCCTTCGGCCTGGAGGAAGATCGACTAAGTCCCAAACATGATTTTGAAACATGGACTCCATCTCTTCAACCATTGCAGCTTTCCATTTTTCTCTAACTCTACATCCCAATGCTTCCTCAATGGATTGAGGCTCGTCTGTTAAGTGTGAGAAAAAAAAAAAAAAAAAAAACCAAAAACACCCATGCCCACTCACCCACGTGCACTGCTCTCCCCCACACCCCCCTTTTTCCTTTTCCCTTTTCTCTTCCCCACCGAAGCCTCAAAACCCCTCTCTTCTTCTTCGTTTTCTTCTCTAGCGGCGACAAACGGCAGATTTTTTTTCTCCCGTTCTTCTTCTCAAGCAGCCCTCGTTTTCTCCTCCCGCACCTCTTCTCCTCCTCCAGCAAGGGCAGAGCACTGTTTTCTCCTTTGCTTCCTCTTCTCTGCTTCTCGGCAGCACTGTTGGAGCTCCTCGGAGTTCGCCGGAGCTCGCCAAACCACCGGAAGAAGAGAGGAAACAAAACCCTAGTTGCTCTCTCCTTTTTCCCCACCAACAGCAGCATTTTTTGCTGCATTTTGTTTCCTCCAACAGCAGCCCTAGCTGCTGCCCTATTCTTGGCAGTACCGTTGGAGTTCGCCGGAGCTCGCCGGAGCTAGTTGAGGTGGCCAACGACAAAGGGAAAGCAACCCTAGTTGCTGTCCTCATTTCCAGCAGCCACACAAAACCCTTAGAAGGTATATTTTAGGTTGCTTTTGGTTAAATTGATGTGTAGTTAGAAGGGTTATTTAGATTATAACAGATGTTGTATTTAGGAATGCGAAGTGGTACGAGGTATCGAGATCAAAATAATTCACTGATTTTGAATCAGAGTTAATGTGTAGATTTTAGGTCATTATTATTATTAGATAGTATTTTGATTATTTAAGTTATGTTTGATATTGTGTTTGTAGATCCGAGCTCGAGTGGAGCACGGTGACCTGCCGATACTCGGAGATTTTTGCTGTATATAAGGTGGATACATCTACTCTTGTCTATTTCCTTGTGCATGAATAAATATATAAATTGGAATATGTATATGTTGTATTATTGTTTTCAAAATGGGGATTAAACTGATATTAGAAATAGCGAAATGGGTTAAAATATTAAAATTATTGGAGGGTAAATAATTGATATTATTTCTTGTTCATATGTGGGTTCATATTGGGATTGATATGGGGAGGGTTGTTTTTAAAATTAAAGAAATATTCTAAATTTATCTTCTGTTGATACCTTGTCTCTTTTGACTTGCTTGACCTTACATATTTCATGCTTTTGATACTCTATCTGTTGATACTTGTAGCTTTTTATCTGTGGACCCTATAATGATAAATTAATAGACTTGATCCGAAAATATTACCTCGATTGACCATTCAATATGAAAAGAGAATATAATCATAACAGTGAATTAATAAAGATAGTAAATGAAGAATTAAAAAGTGAAGACTATGAGCCTAGCTTTATACCAGAGCTCTATATTAGAGTACTGGACCGCCCACATGTTATTGTGGTAGCGCGGCGGCCGCGGTCCAGAGTATCTGACCGTACACCCGAGGCGTGTTGGCGTGATGTAGCCCTCGGTCAGTGTTTATTATGTCTTCCACCGGTGAGGGCTGATAGCCCGTACGTCAGATGACGTATGCGACAGTTTTATACTCTTAGGAGGCTTTTAGCCTATCCATATGATATTTCACTCTGATGATATTGGCTCCAGTGATTCACTTTTTAGTTGATTTATCAGATTCAGACTATTGATATACATGTTGATCTTACCATGATAACTTATAATTGAGTGATTAAATAATAAGATTGAAAAATTGATTTTATTAATGATGACAAGTGATGATAAGGTGAAGATCCTAAACTCTAATCTAAAATTTTTACCTGATTATAGATAATGAGAAGATGATTATACATATATATGTATAAATGTAGAACTTTAAGAATAATCCTAAAGTTGTAACAAAAGATGATGATTTATTCTACTTCCTTGACTTCTTCAATAAGATTAAATTCATGCACATCTTTCTTGAGTATCCACTTAGCCATTTGGCTAATTTGCTACATTCCTTGGTCTCCAGTTTTGCAGACACAGGGATCCTTTTGATATTACTGTTGATTTTGGACTTTCGTAGAGTTGCTCAGAGATCTCGACGTGCTGATTTTCTGGTTTGTTTTACTTTTGTTTCGCTGTATTTACATTTTGCACTTTTGTTACAGATGTCGTTTATCTGTATAGTAATTGTAGTCTATGGATAGATATATATATAATTGATACATTTCGTGGTTATGTTGTTTCTATTTTATGTATGTTCCAGCCGTGTGGGCTGATGAATATGTTGTTTATGTTTATATATTGTGATGTATGTATGTATGCTTCATATTGTCACCAGTACAGGGGAGATGTTGTCGGATTTTCGTCTGGCAGGGACTCTTCTGGGGGCGTGACATCGTCGTTGTCAATTGGAAGTGTAACCAATGCCTCATTCTCAATATCAAACATCTTCTTAGGTTTGATCTTACGAACACTTCTCCGTAAGTTGGGCTGTTGAGAAGTCAACTCATGACTCGACATATCACTCCCACTCGGTTGACTAGACTCAGGTATCCCTTTTGACACCTCTCTTGTTGATAATATCTCATCCTCCTCAAATAGAGGGACATTTTTATCAACATCACCTCTGATTGGGAACTCTGTTTCGAGAAAAGTCGCATCTCTCGAGTCTATTTCGGAGATGGTTCCATCTAGTTGCTCACATATGAAAACATAACCTTTGGAGGTCTCATGATATCTTATAAAGATAAATTTCTTACCTCTAGGCCCCAGTTTTCCATACTTGTGAGAACTATCATGAACATAAGCAGCTGACCCCCAGGGTCTCAGATTACTCAAATCTGGTTTTCTGCCTGTCCATCGTTCATATGGGGTAGATAGAACTGACTTTGAAGGCACTTTGTTAAGTATATAGGCTGCAGTTAATAATGCATCTCCCCAATAGGAAATTGGCAAATTAGCTTGCGCCATCATGGACCTAACCATTTCAAGAAGAGTCCTATTTCTTCTTTCAGCTACCCCATTTTGCTGTGGAGTTCCAGGGATTGTCAGCTGTCTAATAATCCCTCTATCATTACATATTGTCTTGAACATATCAGACAAATACTCCCCACCACGGTCAGTGCGTAAAGTCTTAACTTTACATTCCGTTTGATTCTCAACTTCGTTCATATAACGAATGAAGCAATCTAATGCTTCGGATTTGTGAGAAATCAAATACACATGACCGAACCTAGAGAAATCATCAATAAATGTAATGAAATAGGAAGCTCCATGTTTAGCCTTCACATTCATTGGACCACAAATATCCGAATGAATTAACTGCAATGTTGATTCAGATCTAATAGTCTTACCAAATGGTTTCCTAGTTGCTTTTCCAACAAGACAATGCTCACATATAGACAATTGAATCTTAGCCCGAGTGCCCAATAGACCCTCTCTAGCTAATCGATTCATACGTTCTTGTCCTATGTGTCCTAATCTAGCATGCCAAACCTCATCAGTTATATCTGCATCACTAGTTAAAGCAATGTTTAAAAAACAACCATCAATAGCATAATTGACATCTGGTTCTACATCAAGAACCATAAAACCATTTGTTAAAAAACTATATCCGATTGACACTGAGTTAATCTTAAGTTCAACAGACCGACTGTAAAAATTAATACAATACCCTAAATCAAGAAGACACGTAACGGAAACAAGATTCCGTCGAATTTCAGGAGCATACAGGACATCATGTAGAAATAAAACTCTACCACCACGTAGGTTGAGTTTGCAAGTGCCGACTCCTTTGACTTCAACTCTTGCATTATTTCCCACATAGATCCACTTGTTGCCAGCTGGTACCCGACGGTACTCAACAAATGTAACTCGTTCCTGAGCTACATGGTTGATTGCTCCCGAATCTATAATCCACAAAGGATAAGAATCAGCTAACAACACTGAACTAGCAACAAAATGCTCTTGAAAAGAAGACACACTTGGATTTACCTTTTTCGGCTAAGTGCACTCCCGAGCAAAGTGGCCCTTTTTGCCACAATTAAAACAAGTCAACTTGTTTTTAGGTTTCTTTCTAGTCTTCTTGATTATCTTCTTGATTGGGCCTTGTCCCACAACAGCAGCTTCCCTCTTCTTTCCCTTCCCTTTCTTGAACCATTTCTTCTTGGATCCATATGATCCTGCAGAACCTACAGCCACATAGGCTTGTCCAGAAATCCTTGCGGATTCAACTCTCTCCGCCTCCAATTCTACATGGCGTGAGACATCAGTGAAAGTCTTGATACTCTCACTGTGAGTTAAGGTCTGCTTCATGGTCTCCCAAGAATCTGGAAGTGAACGAATAACTGCTTGAACCTGTTGTTCATCAGTCAACTCATGACCAGCAGTTCTAAGCTCCCGAATCATGTTCGACATCTCCCTGAGGTGTTGAACTATTGATATATTCGGACGCTTTTTGTAGCTGTCAAATTTAATTGTCAGCTGTCGAAGCTTGCTCAGACTTACTCCACTGTATTTTTCTTTAAGGGCAACCCAGACTTCATGAGCCGTAAGATATGACTCATATTCGAAAACTAGGTCGTCTACCATTGAACTAATCAATATACCCTTTGCAGTGGAGTCCTTTTTCTTCCATGCCTTATAGGCATCAAGATCTCGTCTGTGTTGTGCAGTGGGACCATCTACAGGTACTTCCATAACCTGATTTACAGCCTCTAGAACTTCTTGTTCCTCAAGTACATATTGTATCTTGAGGTGCCAGATCTTGTAGTTATCCCCATTAAGTTTCTCACCTTTGTTGAGTTCAGCTATTATGTTTTTGGTTGCCATAATCTATCATAAATAAATAAATTATTTAGTATTCAGTGTATATCATATGTATGCAATTTATGATTGACTTAATATTACTTTGAGTTGGTTTACAAAATCAAGTGACAACTATGTTTTCACTCATCATCCGTATGACCAATCAAATTAATATTAATCAATTCTATTACATACATCCCAACAAATGAACTAATCATTTATAATATCATGAATTCATTAATTAAATGAACTAATCATTTAATATATCATATATTTTTTTTAAATTAAATGAACTAATCATTTAATACATCATGAACTAATCATGCATCATGTCAAAACAGCATAACTAAATGAACATATCATTAATATAAAATTATGCTGCAAATTGTTAACATATAACTAACTGACATGAATGAAATGGACTAACTATTGTTCATACAAAACGACAATAAAAATAACAGAACTCTAATAAACTAGATAGGCAACTACCACTCCCACTAGGACAGACACTAGTGCAGTGGCCAAAATAATCCCTCTCAGCCTGGACTCATTTGGGGTAATCCCAGGCAGGACATCTTCAAGATTTTCAATTGGTTCCCACACACACTCTCCCAGATCCTCTGGATCTTCAGGCTCTTCTGAATGCTCTTCAGATTCTTCTGGATCCTCCTCTGGAGGATCTTAAGGATCTTCTGAATCCTCTTCAGATTCATCTGGATCCTCCTCTGGGTCTTCAGGACCCCAATAGAGATGAAGCAACTGTCTGCACATCTCTGAGTACGAGATGTGTCCATCATAATCATCCCAAAGTTGGAATGCTATCTGCCTAAGGTTTTCTGGCAGTGAATAGACTAGAGCAAATCTTCTGTGTGTGTCTTCTACTGGAAATTCTTCTCGCTCGAGTTTCCAGAACAACCGATCGAGCCGACCAATAAGCCATCCGAGTCCTAGAACAGGGTCGAAATCAAGCTCCTTAATCTCCTCCCAAAGCTCATGTTGTCGTAAATCACGACTAGCCATCTGAAAAATTGAAAATAAATAAGTCAGTACAAAACCGACTATCAGTACAAAACCGGCTTATTTCAATTTATACAGGCATAGTACCAACATAATAAATCAAGAAAAACAAATCTTCTTGATTTTCAGGAGTTAAGTCAACAATTAGAACTAATCTAATTGGTCAAACCTATTGGATCGGTTGATTAGGGAACCAGATCCTAAGCTTGGTCCAATTGTCCTTAATTAGAACTAATCTAATTGGACAGGGATTTTATGTCTATGTTCTGTTACTTTTTCTCTAGGTTCATTTCAACCAATTTCAGACTTATTAATCAAACTCAGGTCCGTTTGATCAAACCAATGTCCATTGGTTTAAGTCTGACCAATTAGAACAAATCTAATTGTTTTGATCAAATCTGACCCATTAGAACAAATCTGGTCATTTGATCATATTTGGTCCAAGTCCAATTAATTAACCCAAATTGATTTTGGGTTTGGATCAAATTGGTTCAGTTAAACCAACTAATGATTTAAACCTGAACCGGATCTAAATGGACTAAAATTACTCTAGACCATTTATTATAAATGGAAATTAATTGAAACTAATATTCAATTAATTATTGCATGCATCAAAATTAAAAATACTGTTATGATAGACATACATTAACATGTACAGTATGCATGCAAATATTTTTTTTTTTAACACGTAAGTTAAAAAAAAAAACTGCATGAGGGAAAGAAATGTATGCATGTTATCTGTTCTGTTTGAAATCAAACAATTTCGTTTTCATTTTTTTTTTAAATAGAACTTATCTAAAAAAAAATGAACATCGTGCCTATGTTTTCTCTGCCGCACCCACGTCGTGCACATTGTGCACATTGCACACGCCACATGCCGCAAGCCGCACACCGCACGCCGCATGCCGCACACTACGCAACCACGACGGACTCAGTTGCAACTGCGATGGACTCGGTCGCTGCACCCAGCCTCACAGCGACAAACACTGCAGAAACTGCAAGAGGCCGAGGCCGCCTCGAGCACTCTGCCGGCTAACCAAGATGCCATCATAGGCCTCAGAATGTTTTTACCGGCATATTCTTGCGGCCCGAGCCCTGCTCCGATGGAAATCGCTACACTATCACGATTTTTCAAACTTGGTACAGTGCGCTCAGCGAAGTTAACGCTGACGGTGATTGTTACCAGCGACCTTGTCGCCGGTAAGCGACGTTGTATGCTACGACACATTAGTCGTGCAAAAACAGTGAAGCGAAATGGCAAAGGGAGAAAACATCCGTACGGCAATTTCATAATTCACATATAAGCATTTAGAAATAACTACGAGCTCTGATACCAATGTAGATTTTATATTCTAAATGCAAGATAGACGAATTAATTAAATGCGGTAAAAACTTACAGCGATCTCCCGCAGATCCGCAATCGACAATGACGAAGCTTGCTATCGGAAGAGCGATCACAGGATCTGAAAGCCCTCCGCAATTCCACAAACCAAATCCCGCCGCTTTGGATGTTCTCCTCTTACTCTCGTCGCACGATTGCGATTTCACACACCACCTGAGCCTTGGACGGACCCCCTTTATATAGGGAAATACACTAGGGGCATAATGGACTTTTCCATTATGGATAGTGGGGAATATGGGCCACGTTCCCCACTCTCCCCATTTCCAACACTGCAGCCATCGGATCATCTTCTTCGGCTAACCCTCTACTTCTAGGGTTAGCGTTGACCTCTCCCCTTGCTCCAACATGAAGCTCCCGACCAGGATCTCTTAACTTCCCGATATTAGCCAAACAACATGGTTCCGACCACAAGAAGGTATCTGGTAACGTTTATTGGTGTTTCTTTCCTTGTCCCACCATTGGCATATAGTGTAACCGAAGCTACATGTTCTGGATGGCAAATCCATAGCTGAGACGAATCCCCATTCTGAATCAAATCATGTCCACCCTTGCTGGCCAGCGATTTCTTGTGATGGTGAGGGCAGCTGGACAGAATGGAGCCTAGTGCCCTGGTACAGAGGTAACAAACAGAGGAGTTCGTGATTTTTGGCATTCGGCTTTGATTTCAATTGATGTGGAATGAGGATTGCAAGGAATGAGTTATTTTGGAATGTTTGTAGTTGTTGTTAGCCATTGCAGCTTCAGCTGTGCTGTTCGTGGAAGATCCATGGCTCCGGCCATCCTTCCAATCTAAAGTCATTCTTCAATGGTGAGCTATCAGCAACCCACTTGAGTTCGGGTAAGTTTTGGGGTTGATTCATGATGGTTATTTATTGATTTCTTTAGCTGGTAGCATGATTGATATTAGGATTGTGTGGACAAGTTATACATGCTCGATTCATGATGTTTAGTAGTCGATGGAAGTGAACTTGATTGGATAAGTGGATCGTTAGTTTATGTTTTCTTGGATTAAATTAAAATATGTGAAGGAAAGGTTTAGATCGGATTAGAGGGATTAATAGTTGATTTATTGATCATAGATCCTTAGTTTTGTCGTATACCCTTTGTAGGTTTCGAGTTGGATGTGATCTCTTGGACTTGTTGAGGACTGTTGACACGACCTACATATAAAGACGGGTACTTCTTATTTTGTTTCTTTAGTATATTAATCTTAGTGCATGAGCTATACATATTTGGATAGCTACCATATTTATCTTGACTCCACTCATATTTTTCCTGCGTTTGATACTTTCACTCAATCTTTGAGCTACTCGTTTCTATATCTATACAGTCTCTCGTTGCTATCTATGATATTTAGCAGATACCAGACACCAGATACTAGATACTGGATATATATAGATATCAAATACCATGTTTACGTGCTTTGACTGCTATTTATTCATGTTTCTTATTGAGCATGCTGACTTGATGTAGCATACCTGTTTCTATTTATATATATATATGATGACTGCTGCATTTTACGCATCATGTCATCGCATGCATGTCGGCGACCATGTCTCCCTTGTGGTTGAGAGGGTCGTTGGCTAGGGCCACACGCTCGGTCACTCATGGGTAGTGGTAGCTGGAGCGTGTTGCTTGTCCTGTCGTGCTCCCACTCGGTCACTAATAGATAATGACGGCTGGAGTTGTGAGCAACAGAGACCCTATTGCTACGTAGCTAGATAACTACTATATAAACTGTCCACTCGGTCACTCGAGAGTAGTGATGGTTGGAGTGTTGTACAGTTATCATCGATCCGACCTCTCAACCATACAGGGGTCGTGGTGCAGAGAGGTGAGCGGGGTGACCATCCGGGCATACGCTGTTGTTATTATACTTATGCTGTTGTTGCTTACTTATGTTATTGTTACTAGTTTATGCTGCTATTGCTTACCTATGTTGATATGCTTACATATGTTGAGATATACATCTGCTGTATGTGTCTAGACACTGGTTTACTCATTGGTATTATATATATACCTCACATGCTACCTTGTAGTTATGAGTAGTACTATAGCAGATCTTTGCTACTTCTGACCTTCTATTACTAGCCTAGGATATGATTTCAGGTATAGACACTTTTTATGATATCACTGTAGTATCTGCTATTTTCCCTACGAAACTGTATACCTTTGTATCTCTGGTTCTTTAGTATGTTCATGCACTATCTGTATATTACCCGCTGAGTCTTTATACTCACCATCCCGTAAACTGGTTTATTTCACCAGATAGCAAGTAAAAGATTTATGGAGACGCTTGGAGATTCTGTCCGCCAGTCTCATGTCACACCGAGCTTCTCGTACCGTTCGTGCTTCTATACGCTTTATTGGTTTTGTACTTGTTCGTGTATTTGTATCTTTTATATGGAGTTTGGCTTTGTAGTATCTTGTATTTGGTTTGATGTGGTGGTTGTTGTGTCAAGCCTAGCTAGCTCGCAATTAGTTGTATTGTGGTTTTGTGATCGTTATTTATGATTTCCACTGTGTTTTACTTTCAGCCGTGTGGGCTGTTTAATATATATATATAACTGTGTGGCTGTGTTTATTCTTGTTCCAGCCAAGTTGGCTGATTATATAACTACGTGGTGGTCTATATATTCCAATCGTATGTGGCTGATGTATTTTGTATGTATATATGCCTAAAATTATCACCGGTACAGAGGAGATGTTATCGAAATTTTTTTGGTAGGAACTCCTTTGGGGGTGTGACCGGTCTAGACTCTCAAACTCAGGTGGTTGACCTACATAAACTTCTTCTTTTATTAGCCATTTAAAAAGGTGGATTTTACATCCATTTGATAAAGCTTAAATCTTTTATGGGCTGCATAGCTAAGTAGCATTCTGATAGATTCAAGTCTAGCTACTAGGGCATATGTTTCTTCATAGTAAAGTCCTTCTACTTGAATAAACTCCTTAGCCACTAGTCTAGCCTTGTTTCTAATATTTTCTCCACTTGCACTTAGTTTATTTCTAAATACCAATTTTGTTTTTATTACATTTTTATTGTTAGGTGGTGGTACTAAGTCCTAGACTTCGTTTTTTTTTAAATTGGGCTAGTTCTTCTTGTATGGCTATGATCCAGTTTGGATCAAATAAGAATTCTTCTATTATTTTGGGTTCAATTTTTGAGATCAAAGATATTTGACTTGAATTTTAAAGGACGATCTAGTCTAAACTCTTAGGTCTGGGTCACCAATTATCTGGTCAATTTGATGGTTTGTGTTAATTCTTTCAGTTCTAGTAGGTTCATTTACATGAGGTTGATCTTCTTCTTCGTGACTTAGGTTTTTACTAACCCCCTTTGATTACTGCTACCTTGAACAAACTCAATTATTTGAATCTGGGTTTGTTCTAAGTTTTGGTTAGTCTCTTTAAATTTTACATTTGAGGTTTCTTCAATTCTTAGTGTGACTGTGTTATATACTCTGTAACCTCTACTATTTAATGAGTAGCTTACAAAGATTTCATTTTCTACTTTTGAGGTAAATTTTCCTAAGTGTTCTCTTGTATTTAGTATGTAAGTTGGGCATCCAAATACTTTAAAGTATTTAATATTAGGTTATTTATTATAATAGAGTTCAAATAAAGTTTTATTATAAGTTTTATTTATTATGATTCTATTTTGTACATAGCATGTTATGCTAACATCTTCTGCCCAAAAATATTTTGGTAATTTATATTCGTTTAACATTGTTCTAGAGGCTTCAAGTAGAGTTCTATTCTTTTTTTTCTACTATTCCATTTTGTTGGGGTGTCCTAGGGCAAGAACATTCGTGATGATACCCATTTTCAAAGTAGAATTGATTAAAGTTATGATTTTTAAATACACTTTCATTATCATTTCTGATTCTTTTAGTTTTTCTGTCTTTTACATTTTCAATTTGTTTGTAAAAATTATTAAATACTTCAAATGTTTCATCCTTACTTTTTAAGAATTTTATCCAGGTGAATCTAGAGTAATCATCTATTATTACTAGGCAGTAAAGGCTCTCATTTATTGATTTGATTCCATGGGAGTCAAATAGGTCCAAGTGCAATAGTTCTAGTATAGAATTTATTTGAAGTTGATTAGTTGATTTATGAGTTGACTTTGATTGTTTTCCTTGTTGATAGGTGATCATGTCCGAACTGTGAGTTGATGAAAGCTGGGGACGTGGCACTCTCTGCTGGCTCAGCGTAGACGCCGGGATGAGGTGGACCTCCGACGAACCTGCAACAAAGCCGGGCTGGGAAGAGGTTCTCGGCAACGACCCTCCGACGCTCAAGTCAGGCGAGAAGAAAGATGAAGCGAAATAAGGAGAATTACAGCTACAGTATAGTTGATTGCATACCTCTATCGAAGTTTGGGGTCCTTATATAGGCCCCCGGGGAGGCGGTGCACGCTTATCGACGCGTGCGCGCTTCCCCAAACATACCTCAAAATGGACGTGTCAGAAAAGCACGCCTGACGTCATACCGCAACCGTCCGAGCATATCTGCATATCTCTGACATGACAGTGGAAACTTCCACCGTACGATTCTCTGTCCGGTCCGGCCATCGACCATGCTGTCTGTCGGCGGCACATATCTCGAGAAGGATACCTCTAGCTGTCCCCTTTGTACTCTTCTACACCTTCTGTCTGTTATCGTTCCGAGTGGAAAAACTGCTCGGCCATACTAGCGTCCAGGAGGGACAGACACTGGACCGAGCGGACTGTTGGCTCGACCTCCAGCTCGGACGGGCATGTCATCTCCGCTGGTCCGCTGCTGGTGCTCTATTCGTCTGAGCTGACAAGTTGTTAATCTGTCACTTAGCCGGTCGGACCGATTGCTCGGCGCATCGACTCTCTTAAGCGGACCCATGAGCGTCGAAAACCCGACCTGCGGTCGAGTTATCTCCGGGCCGACCCGAGTACTGATGTGGATGCTCGGCCAAGTAGCCTCCTGTTCGGCCAGTTGGCCTTCCGCCCGGCCAACACTATACGTTGACCGCCTTGGCTTTGACCTCGACGGGCCATCGATCCCTATCCGTTCAGGACCCCCCTTTTACAACTGGATCAATAGGCATTATAAATTGTTGAGTCTAAGTTGGGTAATTTTGGTAAGCTTCTAACTAATTCATTTAATTTACTTAAATTTCTAAAGTTTGTGTGTAACATTCTTCTATGTCATAGTCAGGTTTCTTCTTTTTGTGTCAAGTGACACTTAAGTGAAGAACCAATTAGGTTGATTGCATAGATATTGTCCTTTCTAAATCCTCTTAGTTTTATGGTAAGGTTATCTATATGCTTAATTAAGCATTCAGAGGGTAAGAACTTAACCTTATATCCAGAATCACACAATTGACTAATGGTAAGAAGATTGTATTTAAGATCTTCAACAAGTAATACTTTCTTAATAATAAAATCAGTTTTGAGTTCAATATTACATGTCCCAATTACCTTGAGTTCACCGTTGTTTCCAAAGGCAGCTGTTCTTAAACTTTTGTATGTTAATTGAGTGAATTTGGTGTGATCCCTAGACATGTGTTTGGAACAATCACTGTCCAATATCCACTTAGTTTCCTATAACAGGTAGGAGTTAAAACCAATTTAGATTAACCTTGATTCGAAATTCTAAGTTTTAAATTTTAATTTGAGATTTTAAATTAACTTTGATTTTAATTTTAAGTTGAGTTAAATTTATGTTTTAAGTTTAATTTTAAATTTTAATTTTATTTTTGATTTTTAAGATTAATTTAAATTTAAAACTTTATGTTTAATTTTAATTTTAATTTTTAATTTTAATTTTAATTTTAAGTTTAATTTTAAATTTTAAGTTTTATGTTTAATTTTTTTAAAAAAATAAATAATTTTTATGTTATACGTTAATTAGTATACTTGAAAAAAATTTGTTAAGTCCTTAGTCATCTCACCCGATCTATGTTTTCAATCAGGGAATCGTATAATTTTGTGAGATGAGTTAGGTTTAATTTCAGGGTTTGGTTTAACTTTGTGTTAGATTCAGGTTTAGCTTTGGGTTCAACAAACATATATTCTTTGGATAAACTTCTGGACTATAGTGAGTCACTTGGACATCATTAGAGTAACCATGCTGTCAAGGTTTTTCAAATAATCCTATCCACTGAAATTAGTACAAAATCTTGGTCTAACTAATTATGATTCATAAAAGGTAGCTTCGATTAGTTATACTAAGACAAATGCACCAGGTCGAAGTTATATCTTCCTAGACATGCATAGACAAAGTTTCCATAATCTACTATCAACAAAACTTCACTAGTACTTTTGTCAAGTTAAACTGTTGTCCCTATTTAGACTATTCCTAACTACCCATCTGGGTAAGTCATTAATTTTGAAGGTGCCAACTAATTTGGAGTCTTCCCCTGAATTATTGAATATTTTAAGTTTTGGGTTTATGTCGATTATTTTTATAGTTATAGTTTACTAGATGATAATTGAATTTGAGTTGGTTCTGCAGCCTTTTGACTTAGTTTTTATTTTAGGTTTTATATTTTGGTTTGGGTTATTTGATTTTATTTTTTTTTTAATTTTGGGATTTAGATTTAAGGATCTATTTGGGTTTGAATTTGGTTTAGATAGTGGATTTCATTTTTTTTTACATAGTATTGGTTTATTCCTACTTGCATGGTTAGACACGCTTTTGGAACTCAAGCTTTAGTTTGATTTTTATTTTGACTTATGAGTGATATAAATATTTTATTTGTTGAGCTAGACTTGTATCCAAGTCCAGATTTATTGTATACAGCCTTTTGGATTTTCAGAATTAAATCCAAGTTCTTAGATCTAGTGGTAAAAGTTTCTAACAATCATTTGAGTTTGTTAATTTCATTCTTTAATATTGTGTTTTCCTCCTCAAGTTTTACGGCTTGATTTCGATTTGTGCATTCAATCTGTTCATTGAGGTGTTGATTTTTCTTAAGGAGCATTTCATTTTATTTTTCATATTTAGTTAATTTTGTATTTAAGCATGCGATGATTTTAAAGAATCTTTTGTTTAAAGTAAAGTATACCTCATCGGAACCTTTGGAAATGAGTGCGGACTCGTGGCTCGATTCGGGTTCGGACCCATCTTTCGATTCGCTCTTTGTTTCTGATTCGTAGGCCATTAACGCGAGGTAGTTGCTGTGCTTTGGTTCTCCATCGTGTGATTCATCTCCGGATGACTCATCCCAAGTTGTCTTGAGGGCCTTCTTTTTCTTCAGATTCGGGCAGTCGGTCTTGTAGTGCCCCTTCTTGTTGCATCCGAAGTAGGTCACATTCTTGTTGTTAGAGTTGGAGGTGGAGTTGATCTTTTACAGGTCTTTTTTGCTTAAATTCTTCTTTCTCCTAGTGAACATCTTTCTTACCAAGTTCACCAGGTGTTCTTCATCCTCTGAGTCTTGGTCAGAATCAACTTCAGGTTCAGGTTTGTTTCTAAACTTTTCTTTTGAGAAACCTATAAAAAGAGCAACACCTTTCTCGACGTGCTTTGAGTTAGTCTATTCATGGAGTTCAAATTCACAAAAAAATTCGTCCAATTTTAATTTTGACAAGTTTCTCCAAATCTTATAGGTATCCACAACGGATGCCCATAGTGCATTTCAAGGAAACGCGTTTAGAGCATACCTTATTAGATAGCAGTTCTCCATCTGGTGGTCGATGGTGTGAAGTCCATTAAGGATATCCTTTATCCTCGTGTGCAGCTGATTAGCGGTCTCACCTTCCTGCATTGTGACATTAAATAATTTATTTAAAAACAAATATCTTTTTGTTACCTTTGCGTTGTTAGTTCCCTTGTGCAGTTCTATGAGCTTATCCCATAGTTCCTTTGCATTTTCATGTGAGTCGGCACAGTTCAACTCTTCCTTTGTTAGCTCACACTGAATTGTGTTGAGAGCTTTGAAGTTGATCTGAGCCTTTTTCTTCATTTCTGCGTTCCATTGTTTCGGGTCCATTGGAATTCCGACGTTGTCGACGGGAGCTTTGTAGCCTCTGGTGATGCTGAACTACTAGTCGAAGTTGGTCTTCAGGTACACCTTCATCCACTTCTTCGAGTATGGGAAGTCATCACCGTTGAATAGGAGAGGACAAACGGTGATGTACCCTTCAAGTTGTGTCATTTCATAGCTGTAGAAAAAGAAAACTAAAATGAGATACCAAGACTTGGTATTGGATTAGCAATGTTTAAGATATATTTTAAAATGTAGAAAAAATTTGAGAGGTGTTATACTAATCTCAAATTAAAATTGAACAAAAAAAAAATATCTGAATAGGTAAAGTTTTACCAATTCAAATAGAATGTGAAAAACAAAAAATGATTCCCCCCAACTTAATTGGTGGTTGCACCAATTCAAAGCAAAACCTGTTCTGATACCAATTGTTGGATCAAGACGCATGTGAGAGAGTGGGGGTGAATCATGTGGCTTTCAAAAACTTGTCTTTTCAGTTTTAAAATTAAAGTACAAACACAGCGAAAAATTAGGAAGAACGAGAACATAAGAAGACACGAACGGTTTACTTGGTTCGGAGCCTTTGGCGACTCCTACTCCAAGACCAGTTCCCGCAAACCTATCAACGGGTAACCCACTAAAGGCCTCTTCCAGTACCTCCGAAAGAGGAAATCGAGTACAAAGAAAGTTAAACAAGTGTAACACAGTGCACTTGTCCTTTTGCAGTAATTAATTACAAAAGAAAATTACCGACATTTAAAGATTAAAGTAGGAGCGCTCGTGTTGATGTCGGTCTATCAGCCGTGATCGGAAGTCCTCAGACCAGTCATCGGGTTTAGAAGCTTTGCAGCAGAGTCGTATTAGGAACCCGAAGCAATCAGAACTTCGAATGAACGCGTAGTAGCTCGTATAGGTGTTGTATATTGAAAGCTTCTCGAGACTGCCATATATAAGGCATGGAAGGCGCCTCCAATGAGACAAGTTCAATCCCGAACAGCCCGGCACTTATCTGCTGCGAAGTCAAAACTTCATCCTGTGGAAGGAGCCTTCTATGAACAGTACTAAGGCATCTTCCATCTCCGTTGAAGGCACCTTCAGGCACTATTCATCTGAAGGTAATTTTCTCTTTTTTCCCAACAAAATAATGTTAGTCTAAAATACCCTGCAAAACAAGTATTAGGATAATAATATTGAATAAAAACTGTAGTAATTAGTTCCTGTCCTCCCAGGACTATGACCTAGTCAAGGTTTCAATTTAGGGATATTAAATGGACCTAAACTGGACCGACGCCTACTGTTCCTTCAACTGGGATGGGTCTCTACTTGGTCACTCTCCTCCAGTGACTTACCTTAACTTACCAATTTGCCAGACATCTGGTTAGTCCGTCGACCTGTCTAGACTTCATGCCAGCTATCCGATCGGCCTGTTGACCTAGCTGGACTTCTTGCCAAATATCTTTGTTGGATCGTGAATTTCAATAGAGGGGGGTGAATATCGATAAAAATTTTCGAGTACGAGTACGCAGCAGAAAACAAAAAGAGAGAGCACGGCTAACAAAGTCGATTTACTTGGTTCGGAGCCTTTGTCGACTCCTACTCCAAGGCCCACACACAAGAGTGCTTTCATTGGGCAATTCACTAGCAATTCGGAAGTTATTACAAACTAAGTATAGGAATGCCAATGAAAAATTAAAACAATACCGATAAAGGAAGAAAACTAAAAGAGCAGTGCGTTGTCGGAGCTTCGTAGTGTCGCAGGAGCACAGGAGAGCGGATTCTGAGTTGTTTTTGGAGCTTCAGCCTTGACTCTCCTTATATAGGAGGTTCGGGGCACCTGGAACCTTCAGGGTGCCTCGACCATGACGTAGCCAAGTCAACCAGTGAACTCCACATGGCATAGCGACGTTGGGGATAAGTTTTCGCCTCCGGGCGTCCGAACCTTGATTTCCAGCAGGCGTCCGGACCTTGATTTTCAGCAGCATCCTTCCTGCAAGAAAACGTTAGTCTGAAGCGCACTTATATCTCCTGCAAAACAGATTATTAGCACAGTTATAATGAACAGAAATAGTGTTAATTAGATTCCGTCTCTCCGAGACCGGAATCTAGTCAGGATCTCGACTTAGAGTTCCAAAATGGTTCTAAGTCAGATCGGCGCCTAAGTTCCCTTCCCGGGAACGCGTCCTCATAGTCACTCCCCTCCAATGACTTACCTTTACTTACCTGTCAGACGTCAGGTCTGCCCTTCGACTTATCTGGACTTCGTGCTAGCTATCCGGTCAGCCCGTCAACCTAGCTGGACTTCGTGCCAAACGTCCGGTCAGCCCGTCGACCCGTTTGGACTTCGTGCCAGCTATCTGGTCGGCCCGTCGACCTACCTGGGCTTCGTGCCAAATATCAGGTCAGCCCGTCGATCTATTTTAGCTTCTCCTTCACACTCGATCAGAGTGTTAGATCAACAACAAAACTAACTTAACCTATTTTGTCATTCATCAAAACTTGGGTTAGACCTTTAGTGCTAACCGCACCAACAATCTCCCCTTTTTTGATGGAATGACAACTTGGTTAAATTAGTGTAAAATACATGTGAAGCATTCATTAACAGGTTTTTAAGTTAGTTTTTATTTTCAGTTTGTTTTAGCTAACTTAACCACCTAACCAAGTTAGTTTTTATTTTCAGTCTGTTTTAGCTAACTTAACCACCTAACCCTCCCTCTTTGGCATTCATCAAATATAAACATGGATGAAATAATCATAAATACAAAAATGTTGTAAAAAGAGTGCAAACACAAATCAGATCGACTAGGGGAGTTAGATAATTGGAAATTTTGCTTTAAAGAGTATCTCTTATCCTTTTCAAAAATAGCTAAGAAAGATAATTTAGAAAGAGTAATTTTTAATAAGTTTTCTAAAATAGATAAATTTTGAAAAATGACTAAGTTAGAAAGCAATATATCTTAGTAGTAAGTTTGTCGATTAATTTTCAAAAGATAATTATTGCAATCATAAATATATAAAAGCTAATTTTTTAAGTGTATGTTCCAAAAATTTTCAAAATAAACTTGAACTTGAAACATTTTTCAAATATAAATTCTATAACGAAAATTTTACAAAAGTAACATTTTCAAAAATCAGATAAAATTCAATATTCAAAATCTAATTTTTCAAAGTTGAGTTTGTGAAATTTAATTTGCAAAACTAAGTTTCTATTTTCGTAAATTAATTTTCAACATTAAGTTTCTATTTGTGAAATTTCAAAACTAAGTTTGTAACATTTGATTTTCAAAACCAGTTTTCAAACCAAGTTTATAACATACAATTTTCAAAACCAAGTTTTTTTTAAAAAAAATTAACATAAAACTTAGTTTTCAAAGGTTAGGTTTCATCGATACATTTATAAAACATTTTTAGAAAAATATTTTCCAAAACCTAATTTCAAAAAAATATTTTTAATAAAAAATTATGAAACTACTTATTGCTCCCCTTGAACCTGACATTATTAAATTTGTTTTATCGGTTAGCTACTTACTGACTAATCAGAGGATAGTATCTTTCACTTGGTTAGTCAAGTTAAGTCTAAGTATCAGTTAGTGTTTGACTATACTGATTGACTTAATTTAATTAATATATATTTGGTATTTAACGCCTAGACTCATTTTGATGCACTGACATAAGCATCTTAAGTCCAGGCAATCTGCCTATGTATCTCACCCCTTTCTATGTTTGGCAATTACAAACAAGGGAGTCCTAGCGTGTTGGTGAGATGCTCAAGTATTAGCCCTAGGGGAACATGAGTTCTACGGAATTGTTCTAGTCTAAGGCTAAAACTGTTTTGAAATTTTAAAAATAGGAAATTTTGAAAACATAAGAATATTTTACCTTAGAATTTGAAAATAACCATTTTTTGAAAACAATTTTAAAATTCCTAATCTATTAGACACAATAAACTAAATCATTTTCAAAGTTAATATATACCTAAGTAAGTGTAGTCCAAAATATCATAACTCAATGTCAAAGTCAAGGTACAATAATCATGATGAAATATACATAGTGGTCGAGATGTCTATCAAGATGAGGAGGAGGGGTGTGGTCCGGGTGGTCTAGCTTCGAAGGAACGGAACATCTCGATCAGCTCAGCGTGACGGGTCCGGGCATCCTATCGAGAACTGGATAGGTCACGTCGAAGGTCTGAGATATCCTGTTGCACGTCTCGTCTAAGATCGGAGACCTCCTACCGAAGACTCGTCATGGATAGCTCGAGTCCAGCAACTCGATCGCCTAGAGTGCGATGTGCGGGACGAGGTGCTCGGCCTGGAGGTGGAGGTGGTACCGGAGCCGGAGCATCCTCGCCAAATAGTGCAACCATGAACTCACCCTGCTCTGCCACATCCTGGGCATCTGGGTCTGGCTGGTGTTGTGGCCCCCTCCGCCAAGACATGACACCATCATCATCTATGTGAACACCCACTAACGAGAAGCTCCTAAGTCCTATGACGTCGAACTCAGTCATGACTCGAACATTACCTCGGGTGACGTCAATATGTAGGTGGGCGTAATATGCCGTCAAAATATGACAATATGGCATATGAACTCGAGCGCTGGTGACATATCCAGTTGCGTAGATAATGGTCTGAAATATATGTAGACTAATATCTATATCTAATCTATGGGAAAGTGCGTACAAAAGAAAGGAATGGAATGGGTGCATCATCGCTATGTCGCAACTGGATAGTGGTAATATGCAGTAAACTAAGACCCTATAGAGTGCATAATCATGAACTCGAAGGTCAACTGACCTAAACATAGTGACGGTGGGTACACGCTCTCCTCCGAAAAAATACGAATAAATCGTATCTAGAGTGATGTGTGAGTAGGGATCACCAAATGGTAGATCCCTAGGGGGTAACACTGAAAATGACACGCAGATGGTCGTAACCCTAAGAAGTCCTGGATAGTGGTAGGAGATAGTGTAATATCCGCACCAGCTACCCTAATAACGTAAGTGAGATCATCTACCCTAACCAAGTTATTATAAAATTCAGCACATAAATCTATCACTACAACAAAAATGACTTTTCACAGCGTGCAAAATCACCTTTCGCGACGCGCATTGCACGCTGCATAGTTTAAAGCAGTTGAAAGTCATTAGTATTGACGGTGTGCATTGCACGCCGTAAAAATATCATCGACAGTGAGTAATGCATGTTGCAAAAACTATCAAAAACAACTATCCACAGCATGCAATGCACGCTGTGAAAACTATCAAAAACAACTATCGACAGCAAGCAATGCACGCTGCAAAAACTAATAAAAACAACTATCCATAGCATGCAATGCACGTTGTTGAAACAATTATCAATGGTGTGCATTACACACTGTGGAAACTATCATAATCAACTATCCACAACATTTAATGCATGATGTTGAAACAAGTATCCACAGTGTGCAATGCACGCCGCGAAAACAATCACCAACAGCATGCGTTGCACGTTGTTGAAACATTCAATTACAGCTCCATAATTCTCAAACAATCTTGAATTCAAATTTAACAAATACTTCAACAAAATAAATCCAAACCCAAAATATGAAATTAAAAAATAAAACTAAACAGAAATAAATGGCTAAAGACAAAACAGAATAAAAGTCACTAGTTTTTATCATCCAAATAGAAAGATTCAATACAAGTGGGATCGTGAAGTTTCGATAGAGGGGGGGGTGAATATCGATTAAAGAATTCGTTCAAAAAGAGTTATGCACAGCGGAAATAGAAAAATAACGCTAACACAAACCAGTTTTACTTGGTTCGGAGCCTGTGTCGACTCCTATTCCAAGGCCCGCACACAAGGGTACTTTCGGTGGGCAATCACTAGCAGTTCGAAAAATTATTACAAACTAAGTGCTGAAATGCTAATGAAAATTAAAGCGATACCGACAAGAAAATTAACCAAAGAAGAAAGAGCGCGTTGTCGGAGCTTTGTTAGCGTCACAGGAGCGTAGAGTAGCAGAGCAAGCAGTATGAGATCTCTCTTTTTCAGTTGTGTTTGAAGCTCCCCCCTGACCCTCCTTTTATATGAGGCTCGGGGCGCCCCGGATCCCTTCCGGGCGCCCTGGTGAGACGTGGCTGGTCCAACCAGCGAGCTCCACGTGGCGACGCGCGATCTGGATAAAAATTGCCTCGTGGGCGCCCGGACCACCTTTCTCCAGAAACCAGCTTTCCTGCAAGACAAGGTTAGTCCGAGGCAAATAAATAATGTATATCCTGCAAAACAGAGTGTTAGCACAGTTTATAAGTTTGACATAAAAAAGTATGACTTAGATTCCGTCTTTCCGAGACCGAAATCTAGTCACGATCTCGACTTAGAGATCCGAAATGGATCTAAGCCGGATCGACACCTAATGTTCCCTTCCCGGGAACGCGTCCTCACAGTCACTCCCTTCCAGTGACTTACCTTTACTTACCTGTCAGACGCCCGGTCAGCCCTTCGACCCGTCTGGACTTCTCGCCAGCTATCCGGTCAGCCCGTCGACCTAGCTGGACTTCTCGCCAAGCGTCTGGTCAGCCCGTCGACCCGCTTGGACTTCTCGCCAGCTATCCGGTCAGCCCGTCGACCTAGCTGG
The DNA here is from genome assembly GCF_018446385.1 of Zingiber officinale. Taxonomy (NCBI): domain Eukaryota; kingdom Viridiplantae; phylum Streptophyta; class Magnoliopsida; order Zingiberales; family Zingiberaceae; genus Zingiber; species Zingiber officinale. The sequence continues at coordinate 434,359 of NW_024589898.1, read as the reverse complement.
ACTTCTCGCCTAGCGTCCGGTCAGTCCGTCGACCCGCTTGGACTTCGTGCCAAACATCCGGTCAGCCCGTCGACCTGTCTGGACTTTGTCTGCACACTCGGTCAGAGTGTTAGATCACAACAAACCTAACTTAACCTGATTTGTCATTCATCAAAACCTGAGTTAGACCGTTACTGCTAACCGCACCAACAAAAACAAGATGCATAATCTCTCACAAACTAGCTAAAAACTTTCAATCCACAATTAAGTAGAATCTATATCAATCACACAAGACTATAAATTTAGATAACCATGCGATTGTACTTCCTATTGCATCATCGAGAAACTGCATTTCCTCCTTTGGTCGAATTCCACCTTCTCCACCAAAATCTTGTCAACCCAAATTTTCCAACAAGATCCACCAAGAACAACATGATGCATTTTTGTGTTTGGATCTGTGGACGCAATTCGACCTTCTGCAACAAATAATCCATCAACACACCAATGAAGCAATTTACATTTAGTATTAGCACGGATATCTCCACGACTCACATTCTTCAAATTTGACTGTAAATAAACAATACAAAGTTATTAATTCTATCATGCAAATTTTTGTAATAATTTTGTGGTTTAAAAATGCATATTGTGAAGATATTTACCTGAGCAGTAGCTAAATGTTTATTAACATTATGAAAATCACCACTTTTTTTTGCAGCATCATTGATATCACAATTGCTACCAACTTCGTTCCCAATACCACTACCAATTCCACCACTGCCAACCTAATTTTACAAATAAATTGTGTCAAATAATGTCAACATATAAGTGTAAATTCCAAATTAACTTATTTTATGTATGCTGTTTAATTACTAACCTATTCTTGTTGATTCTATTGCCTCATACTTTGTAAAAACATGGACTTCATTTCTTGCATTTCTTGTTGAAGGTTATGTATCATAGCTTAAAGTTGTTTAACAGTTTGATTTTGTTGCACAGAAGCTCCAACTTTTGATGGTGTAACTCCAAAACCCAATCCACGCACTCTACCCCTTGTTTCTTTGCCAAACACAATGTTAATTGCATCATCAACAATGTTAGTAGTCTTTTGAGATTCTGGTAGACATTCTTGTATTTCTTTCTACAAATAAAAAAGTTAATTTCTAAAAAAATAACAAATTTAAGTTACCTAATTTTTTTCTTATGAGCTTCTTCAAATAAAAAAGACATAATTTTATTACCATTTTCTCTCCAACAATCCAAACTTATGATATTGTAATTTGTGTATCTGGCAGACTTGTTTTTTCCTTAGATATAAAAATATTAGAAAAAAAATAGTTAGAAACAATATTCAATAATTAATTTAGAAATATAAAAAATAATATTTACCATAATGTGAGCCAAATGAGCATAACCTCTCCGGCTCATCGTGTGAATGTGGTCTTGTTTTTCTCTCATGACTCTAAATCTCTCACTCTTTTCCTGAGATTTACCAAACATTGAACGATCACAATATAGAAGAAGTGACATATAATTCAAGAGCCAGGCATACAACATCTAAAACACCACCAGAATATGATGTTCCAACATGCTACTGTGCTTATTTTCATGTTGTGACAATCTTGAAGTTGAGCTTCTCATATGTAATGCAACAAACAACATCAAGCTAAGCCATCACAATTTTCTTCTCAGTTAATACTCAAGAGGTAGCTAAATAGCTTCACAAATGTTTTATAATTTGGTAAATTGTTAGATTCTTCCAATGCAACAAGTCAAGATATGGAATTTGCACTAATTGAAGTGCTGATGAAAAAATAGTTTGGATACTATTTCCTATACTTTCAAAGGAGCAATATAAAATAACAAATATAAAGCAATGAGTCATGGCTTTCGATTATTGACCTGTAGAAAATATTTTTTGATTACAGTTAATTCTTCATTGGAATAGGATTATAGGAATTAACATAGATTAAACCTCTTTCCAGCTTTGTAGATGGCCAAATTGTTCACTGCCTATGCTGGGATCACATTGGTGTAGCATTCATTTATCCTTGTGCCTTGGCAGGCATTTTAGTAACGGATATTGCCATATTGGTATATTTAAAGGTTTCAAAATCCAAAATCTGGTCAGGATGTTGTTGGAATGCCAAACTCAAAGTCTGTCCTACAATTTTTGTATTCAAGTAGCAAGCACCTACTCAAACATGTCTATTGTCAATCCAATACACTGCTTGATATTTGTGTTTTTTTACAATTTCAGTTAAGTGAGAAATTCTCACAGCCACCAGCAGATGACATGTTCTACTCCCACACAAAAGAAATGTTAACAAGTAGATGACATGTTTAATCTCCGTGAGATTCATATAGTGAAAAAAAATAACTTGAGAAATAAAACTAGATAAGTTGGACTAAAGAATCTAATGCCCATCAACTAAAAGTGTCTTAGACAACTAAAGTGAATAAATACTTACTTGAAAGGTAATTGTTAGTGTCTTCTTCACAAATAAGTCCCATTGATTTTGCTCCATAAATTCAGGCTTCAAAAGATTGAGATCTCGTGAAGCCACTCGACCTGTATTAACTTCTCGTACAAGTATTTGCAATTTGGATTTTCTATCACGCCACAATTTAGCTAACTTTTGAAAAATTACTTTCTTTTCCCAATCTTCAACTTTATAACTCAGCTGTACATTAATAAACATGAAAATATATATACATTTTGTTATAGAAATGGAAATGAAAAATGTAGTGTCTGAAGATATTACCTGAAGACAACTCCACATCCTATCCTTTACTTCTTCACCTATTTCATACCATCCATCCAATGTATATGGAACAAATTCCTTTATCATGCACCCTAGAAAAGAAGCATACTTTACCGAATTATCTCCAATCGGTTGTCCTAACTCATTACGCTCCAGCTCTTTGCACTTATCTTGGCCATTAACCATTTTCAGTTTGGACGCACCCCTTCCCTTTTTCTTATGAGTTTTGTCATCATTAATTTATTCTTTATCATGCACATCATGTGATGCTATAGTTTCCTGTAAAATAACAAAAATATATATTGAAATGTACAAGTGTAGTTTATTTACTAAAACTAAGATTTTTGAAAGAGTAAAATATCACCTGAATTTCATTTGGAGATGCTAAGCTATGTTTTTTGCTCTTTTGCCCATCTTCTTGAATGCTATGTAATGAATTGATCAAACATATAATATGACATAATGAATATAAACAAACAAAGTAATTATGTAGACAAATATATTGCAACAATAATATAGAGTTATATAACTTGAGAAGAACATTTATCAATTGAAATAAATAACTATAAAATCTACATCTCAAAATTTCAGTCATGTCTCAGTCACATCAATTCTCTCACACTCATTCCTTGCATATGGTTCCTTCTCGGTAATGTTAATTTCAAGTTGGGACATGTCAAGAGGTGTTGATGATGTATAGGCATCCGCTTCAAGCACATTCATGTTATGAATACCCCGAGGCGGTGCTTTTAGCAACACATACCAATTTGATTCATCATTGTCCCTAGAATAAAATACTTGCTTGGCTTGTGATGCTAAAATGAAAGGATCATTTTCAAAAGTTTTTAGTCCTTGGTGTAAGTTAACCAGTGTAAAGTCATCCTTCATTTTGATACCATTTCCATGATTGACCCAATCACACCTAAAAATAGGTACTTTGAAAGAATAGTAATCTAGTAAAATAATGTCCCATATAACTCCATAGTATGATAGTCTTTCTACTGTATGTGAATAATCATTAGTATTAGATTGACAAACAGTATCGGCTTCAATCGAAACTCCACTATCTTGTGTCGACCTTCCAACATCAATTGTGTGGAACCGATGTCCATTTATAATATAACCAGTATAAGATGTAACATGCTTTCTTGGACCATATGCTAGCCATTGAATTTGGCCTAAAGAGTTAAAAGGAACATGTTTTGATAATCATTCAGCAAATGTTTCCATATGTTGCTTTTGTAACAATGTTTCATTACTTAAGAGGCGACTATCTGTTTGTTTAAGCTCCTCGATGTGCATCCTATTGAAAATCATTGAATGTAGATATTAGAATATACAAGATATGTAATACATCAAGACTAATATAGTATGCAATTAATTACACTCACTCTAAGTAAGGTTCAACTTCTGCAGTATTAAACAACACATATCGATGTGCGATTTGCAACATGTCATCTTGTAAAATCTTTTCTTTTCCTTGAGAAATTGGACGACCCTCCACTAATCCATTTTTCAAATCATCATTCCAATTTGAACGGACACCAATATTAGAAGCCTTTTTTATATAAGCACTACAAAATATCATTCGTTCTTCTGCGAGGAACACTCAGCTATGCAACCTTCTGGCCTTGCTCGATTCTTCACATACCCTTTTAGTGTTTTCATAAATCTAAATCATAAAAAAAAATTACATGAAAGAACCATTGATAGCAAAACTAAATTATTATTTATTACCTTTCAAATGGATACATCCAACGGAATTGGACTGGCCCACACAAACGAGCCACTCTTGCTAAATGAATTGTCAAATGAACTGAGATAGTAAAGAAGACAGGTGGAAAATATCTTTCCAACATGCATAAAGTTTTAGCAATATTCTCCTCTAGTGCTTCTAAACGATTCCTGTCTAACACTCTTCGACATAATTCATTGAAAAATGAACCAAGCAGAAATATAGCATTACGTGGACCTTTCGGTAGAATATTTCTCAATGCTACTGATAGCAATTGTTGCATTAGAACATGACAATCATGAGATTTCAGCCCATTAAGCTTACGCTCTTCTAAAGAAATACAGTTACCAATATTTGAGCTATAGCCATCGGGTAACTTTATTTTCTTCAACCTAGAGCAAAATACATCCATTTCTTTTTTAGACAACATGTACGGTGCAGCAGGCAAGTGATATTTATTTTCTCCTTTTTCTTGAGGATGTAATTCTTTTCTAATGTTTAAGTGCATCAAATCTTTGCGAGCATTCACACCATCTTTGGATTTTTTTTCTTTAGGTTTAATAATGTGCCTATGATATTCTCGGAAACGTTCTTTTCAACATGCATCACATCTAAGTTATGACGTAACAGGAGCCCCTACAAGTAACCATTAACATGTTTCATAATGTTAGTTATGGAAATTTAAAACAATTTGTGGACAAAAACTAATGAATAGAGTGCAAAATAACTTACACTCCAATATATCAAATTGAAAAAGATTGACTTTTTCTTCCACTGTTGAACAAATTTTTGCATTTCTTTTGAACTATCTTGTTTCTTCCTCTTTTTCCCTGAAGTATTGGCATTCACATCCTTTTTCTTTTTACCCCAGTCATTTTCAATATCTATCATTGCATTGAGAATTTCTAACCCATTCAAAGGTCTAGGTTTCCCTTTTCTTTCTTTCTTTTTCCATTAAACCACTTCTTTTTCTGACGAAATGGGTGATTAGGAGAAAAAAATCTTCTATGGCCCATATATGAAAACTTTCTGCTATACTTAAGCCACATAGAACATACGTCTTCCCTACATATTGGGCAACCAAGTTTCCCTTTTGTGGCACATCCAGCTAGGTTTCCATAAGCTGGAAAATCATTGATTGCCCACGTCAAAATAGCCTTTAGATTGAACATTGACTTACTGAATGCATCATATGCCTCTACACCTGTGTCCCACAACTCCTTTAAATCCTCGATAAGGGGTTCCAAGTATACATCTATATCATTTCCCGGTTGCTTCGGACCTGGAATTAGTAATGTCAACATAAGATTTTCTTTCATCATGCACATCAATGGAGGAAGGTTATAATTTACTAAAATAATGGGCCAACAACTATATCTAGAACTAAGGTCACCAAAAGGGTTGAATCCATCGGTTGTAAGGCCAAGGCGTAGATTTCTAGGATTTGATGCAAACTCTGGCCATTTATGATTTATTGTATCCCAAGCTACTGAATCAACTGGATGACACGTCATGTGATCTTGACTTTTGTGGTTGGAGTGCCAAATCAACTCTTCAGCTTTTTCTTTTGATTTAAACATCCTTTTAAATCTTGGTTTCGCCGAAAAATACCGTAGCACCTTTTCAGGAACCCCTTTAAAAACTTTGGTGGTGACTTTGTCCACCTTCCATCTTGATGAACCACACTTTGGACACGTATCTAGATTTTTAAGCTCCTTTCAAAATAGACAACAATCATTTGAGCAAGCATGAATCTTCTCATATGCTAAATCAAATGGTTTTAATAATTTTCTCATCGAGTAAATAGTTTCTGGAAGTGTGTTTTTTTTTGAAGCATGTCACCTAATTAAGATCTTAAGGAGCTCATTGAAACTATTGTCTATATAACCATTAGTAGACTTGTAATTGTATAATGTGACGACTGCTAATAACTTTGTATAAGCTGTGCAACTAGGGAAGAGAGGAGTTTCTGCATCTTCTAATAAACTAGCAAAGTCGTTATCTTTTGCCTCAGACATAGCGTATCCAACCTCTTCTTCTGGCACAAAGACATCCTTATATAAGTGATATGCCTCTCTACTTTCATCATCTTTTTGAAATTCTCCTGAACTACCTTCACCTTGATATTGTGGGTTATAAGTTTCTCCATGGAAGACCCAAATAGTGTAAGAAGGATCAAACCCCTTAATAATTAAGTGATCATACACTTGGTCAAATTTCATATACTTTTTGTTTTTACAATGCTTGCAAGGGCATAAGATTACTTCACGTGTTTTGACATAGTTCTTAGCTTGTGCAAGAAATTTTTGTACACCTTCTTCATACTCAGGTACAAGCCTTGAAGGCAAATGTATCCATTCCTTATCCATTTTGTTAATGACCCAAACCCTAACATACAAATATTTTATGTTTAATACAAAATAAGATTTATATATTTATTTAATATACATAAAAGAAAATGAAAGTCGAAAGAAAACAAAATGGGGAGAGTGCAAATTGCAATATTGAAGGTGAAATATGGCATATTAAGTGGGGCATTCGCCAAGGTAATGTTAGAGTGTATACTAAAAGTCTAGTTTTTTGTATAAATATATAAGAATCACATTGATCAAATGCCTACATTTATGCTAAGTGTAGTTGTCCATTTAATTTATATTGTAGATAACATGGTGTGAGGAGACACACAGAAGATCATGCTATCATATCATTATAAATTATAAACAGTTTCTCACAACCAAGATGGAATGGGACAAACCATTGGAGTGGTTGTAGTGTAATTAGGTATTAGTTTATCTTCACTAATAAATTACACTAGTACACTGTGAGTGTATTGAGCATGACCAATTGATGTAGTATCTTTTTATACTGACTATATAAAAGAATAATACCTCTGTTATTATGGAAGTGTGTACTCTTAAATAACAAGCACATATACTTAGTATTTATTTCTTTGATTTATCAAAGGGTGTGATTTAGCTCGTTAAATCAATAGGCCCGACAAGTTGGGAAATGATATTATTTATATGGTGTGTTGTTGATTATAGAATGAAACTGTGTCCTAGTAATCTAGGTTGATGATGTCCCCTTGAGGAGCTCATAAGGATTTTCATGTAAACCCTGCAGGTGGACTTAGTCCGACATGACGATAAGGTTGAGTGGTACTACTCTTGGAGCTAGATATTAATTAACTAAGTTATCAGTAACTCATTTAATTAGTGGACATTTAATATCTTAAGCACAAGGAGACTAACACACTCATGATAAGAAAGAGCTCATATAGTAATATGGGATTAGTGCGGTAGTTCAATAATAACTCTTTAGTGGAATGAGATATTATTGATGAACTTGAGTTGGGTGTTCGGGGCGAACACGGGAAGCTCAAACTCATCGGGAGACCAAAACCAATTGCCCCTCTCGGTCTCTATTGTAGCCTCTTATTTATAAAGTCTTATATCCACCCAAACCCAACTTCTTACCTGTTGGTGCAACATCCCTCAGGTCAAGGTTGACCTGGTTAACCAAGCTGAGTCTTGGTTTGGGTTTAGATGTTTGACAATAAGATATTGATTGGAGAAGAGTCAAGTAGGTCAAGGTTGACTGGATACTTGACTAAGAAGTCCTAACTGGCAAGCTAGGCAGAAGGAAATCCTGGTGAGTGAAGCCAGGTGAAAGTCCTAGTGAGTGAAGCTAGGCAGAAGGAAATCCTGGTGAGTGAAGCCAGGTGAAAGTCCTAGTGAGTGAAGCTAGGCAGAAGGAAATCCTGGTGAGTGAAGCCAGGTGAAAGTCCTAGTGAGTGAAGCTAGGCAGATGGAAAACCCTAGTGAGTGAAGCTAGGTGAAAGTCCTGGTGAGTGAAGCCAGGCAAGGAAGGAAATCCAGATGGATCAAGGATGATCGGACATCTGGTGTTGGGAAGTCCAAGTAGGTCAAAGGGATTGACTGGATACTTGGCAAGGAAGGAAGTCCAGATGGGTCAAGGTTGGCCAGACATCTGGGGGAAGTCCAAGTAGGTCAATGGAGTGACCGGATACTTGGCACGACGAGTAAAAGTCCAAGTGGGTCAAAGGGATTGACCGGACACTTGGTGGGGAGTCCTGGCAGGTCAAGGGAGTGACCAGATGCGAGGCATGATGTACCAACAGGTCAAGGTTGACCGGATGTTGGTTAGGGAGGTTTGGGACTTGGTTTTGGGCAAAAACCAAGTGCTGGATCGATCCGTGGATCGATCCAGGATGTGGATCGATCGGTGGATCGATACATCCTTGAAGCTCGGATCGATCCGTGGATCGATCGAGGTCCCGATTGATCAGCCGATCGATCGGGACGATGTCGCTTCGATAAGCGCCGGATCGATCCGTGGATCGATCCAGCGGCTAGTTCAGAAACTCGGATCGATCCGTGGATCGATCCAGCCTCCCGATCGATTCGGAACATTTGAATCGATCGGGATCCGACCGTTGCGTCGGGTTTAAAGCCGCAGGCGAGCGTGGTCTTCGGCATCTCTTCACGAGCTCTTCTCAGATTCATTCCAGCTCCTCCACAGCTCTCTACAAGCACGTGATCGCCAGTTCTTGAAGGTTCTTGGAGGCTTTCCAAGTCAAGAGGCGGATCTATTGCAAGAGGAAGAAGTTAGGGTTAGGGTTTTTACTGCACATCTTGTAAGCTTTTGCTTAACTTGTATTTCCCTTTCTTCTTCTTGTATTGAGAGTGTTGTAGGGCTTCTCCGCCTTCGGTAGTTACCGAAAAGGAGTGTTTCATAGTGGAGGGTGTGTGCGTGGTGTGGATCCTTGGATTAGTCACCTCCTTTGGAGGTGGATACCAAGTAAAATCCTAGTGTTAGCGTGGTTGTATTTGTTTCTGTATTTTCCGCTGCACATCCAAGAAGAAACAAGCAACGCCAAGCAACGAAGCGCACCGAGCGAACGCGACGAGCTATTCACCCCCCCCTCTAGCTACTTTTGGTCCTAACAAGTGGTATCAGAGCAAGGCCGCTCTTCACCGGAATCATCGCCGGAAGGGTCAAGCATATCAAGAAAAGCTAGAGGGTGAAGAAGTTGGAGCAAATTCTTCAAGTTCAAGATTTTATCAAGCTCAACTTCAAGATGCAATTCCAAGATGGACTTGGATTTGACACAAGGGTGGCTCCACCATACACTTCTACAAGTTTTGATTCTTGGAGATCAAGAATCGAAAACTTTCTTATGATGGAGATAGAGCAATGGTTTGCTCTAATGGAAGGCTTCAAAGCTCCAACGAACTCCAAGGGCAAGCTTCTAAAGAAAAGCAGATGGAGCTCGGAGCAAATTCAAAGGGGCGAGGCAAATGACAAAGTGACCAAGCTTTTGGTCAACTTATTGCCTAGCCACATCTTGGCTCAAGTTGGAGAATTCGAAGATGCCAAGGAGCTTTGGAGCAAATTGGCCAAGCTTCATGAAGAGATCCCCTCCACTGTACGAGATCAAGAAGAATCCAGAGAGGGAGACTCTTTGGAGCAAGACCAAGAGGAGGATTCCGAGGTTGAGAGATGCTCAACCTCCGAAGAAGAGGAAATCCAAGAAGCTTCATCCTCAAGGGAATGCAACGAAGGGAACAAGGAGGGAGCATACTCCTTGTTTCATATTCAAGATGATGAAGCCTCCACCTCTAGGATTGAGGGGGAGCAATCCTTGGTGACACCGGATCAAGAAGAAGGAGAAGCCTCTACATCCGGGTCAAGAGAAGAAGAGGAGGAAGAAGCTTCTACCTCCACAAGTCAAGAAAAATCAAATGGAGGAGAATCAAGGTCCGATCAAGAGGAAGCTTCTACCTCCGGATCCAAAGAAAAAGATGCCACCCCTACAAGCAAAGGTATAAATATTTCAATTAATAATAAAAATCATATTATATGCTTTGAATGTAGGGAACATGGGCACTACAAGAGCAAGTGCCCTAAATTAGCCAAGAAGAAGGGCCAAGTGGCACAAAAGGGCAAGGTGAAGCCCAAGGAGACCATCCCCAACACAAAGAAGAGCAAGGAGCATATTATATGCTTCTCTTGCAATCAAAAGGGGCATTATCGTAGTCAATGCCCCAAGGGGAAGAAGAAGGTCAAGGCTCAAGGAGGCACTAGTCAAGGGGGAGCCTCCAAGGTAAAAAGGAAGGTAACTTTCATTGAGCCTATTCCTTTGCAAAATGGTAAAAAGCATGATAGTTCAAATTTTTATCATTTTAATGCAATTTACCATAAGAATAGAAATCATGAGGGCTTTAAGGAAAAGCATGTGGCCCTACATGCTAAGACTATCACTCCTAGGGTTAGGAATGTAGGTAAAAGTCTAGGCAATAACTCTAAGGATTTTAGATACAAGCCTAAAAACCAACATGCTCATGGACTTAATGAAAAACCAAATCCTAAGGATTTAATGATAGAAAATCAAGTCTTAAGATCAAGACTTGATAAAATGGAAAAGACCCTAAAAAAGATGGAAAATATCCTAAAAGGGCAAAATGAGCAAAACCTAGGGCTAGGAAAGTCAAAGCCATCAAATAGCCATAGAGGTTTGGGATACAAACCAAAGGCTAAGAAGGATGTGCCTAGTTATCATAGGGTTCCATATAGTTATGGAACAAACCCTAGGTTTAGTGGTCAAGTCAAGAATACTAGGAAAGTCATCCCTAAGAGTATTTTTGCAACCAAAGTGACTAAGACTTCTAAGAAGTCTAAGAAAGTCACTAACAAGGTCACAAGGGAGGCTATCCCTAGGGTTGACCTAGAAAATGTGACCAAGGCTTCTAAGAAGCCAAACAAGGTCACTAGGAAGGTATCTAGGGAAGTTATCCCTAGTGAGTACCTAAAGCATCCAAGGAGCACCAATAGGTGTTGGGTTCCTAGGAGCATCTTCTCTATCCCATAAATGGGTTAGAGAGTGTCAACTCCAATTAGAAGGGTAGTTAACCCAACTTTGAGGAAATTGACACTCAAGGAGCATTTTCAAGGTTTTTGTTAACCTTTGAAAATGAAATGGAACTATTATTTACTCCTTGAAAGAGTAAAATGTGTCTAGTGGTGAAAATTTGATTTTAATCTTAAAAGGCACATATTGGGAAATTCATAAGAGCTACCAAGTTGGGGTTTTGGTATGTTCTTAGAAAATTTAAGGCAATCCGGGCCTTAACTTTAAAGTGCTACTCTTGTGGAAAAATGAAATATGCCAACATTTGAGGAATATGCTTAATTTCAATTGGCATAAATTAATCAAGGGAATTAGAAATGCCAATTTAGGTTTTGGCGTTTTCTTGACGCACTTAAGGGCAATCTAGGTTTAAGTTGTAAGTTTAGCTAGGGTTTTAAGGATACTTAGATAGCTAATCTAGGTATATTTTATTTATGCTAAATCTTGCCATGATTGTTTGCTCATCATATGCCATGACATCATGTCTACTTTTGCATTCATGACTTATCATGAAAAATACAAAAATACCATGTCATGACATTCATACATCATGTAGTTATAGGATATTTTCTTTTGAAAATTATTTCCTTTTGATGTATGCCATAACATTATCATGCATTAGTTTAATTCCTTGTAATTAAGGATAAATGGCATTTAACAACACTTATTAACAAGTGACATCCTAGGTGGATGTCTAATATCTTTGAAATGCCTAGATAGATATGCATGATCCCTAGATTAGGGCAAAACCAATCTCTACATCTCACAAAGACTATAAGGTGACTTGTATGTGCTTTAGTGCACATTAGATACAAGTGAGATGTTAGGATGATGAACAAAGCTCAAGATGTTGATTTAGTGCATTCTTTTGAGTTTTAGGTTCATCAAAACACATAGTTATGTGTTTTCCCATCATTGGGAAAGCTAATGTACAAGTCATGTGCATTATGCCCAAGGAACATGATGGGATATTGGTTTTGAAAATGTTTTTAAAATGTTTTTGGAAAACCTTGGTGAAGGCTATCTTTTGATAGTAATCACCATTGAATAGTTAGACACAAACTTGAAGAAAACACTAAAGTTTTTGTAAGTTTTTAAGTTTGTGTCAATCTTTGAAAATATGATGTATTTTCATAGAAAACTATTTTTCCTTGATAATATATGCCCTAAACAATGTCTACACGAAATTTCATAATTTTTGGATTTTTGTAGAATTTTCTAGGGGTTTCTGAAGTTGACTGAAATGGAATTTCAGCAACTATCAGAGCTCCGATCGATCCATGGATCGATTGGAGTGCCTGAATCGATCCATGGATCGATTCAGAAGGCATTTCCCGCGAGCAGAAGCTCGCTGGATCGATCAGCCGATCGATCCAGGGTGTCTGAATCGATCGATTCGGAAAGGTTCAATCGATTGGAACCCAACTCCAATCGATCCAAGTTGCTGATTTTGGCTGGGAAAGCCTGATTTCAGCACTTTGAACCTATTTTAGTCTAGGTAACCATTCCAAACCCTTAAAATACATTTGTATACATAAAAAGGGTGTTTTCGTGTTGAAAACAAGGATGGAATGGTAAAGGAAGGCTAAGTTGAAGTTTAGGTTGAGGTTTGTTTCAAATTTTGAACATTTGAACCTCAAAACTTCTAAATCTGGGTTTCCTAAAGGTTTAGGGATTCCAAGTCATTGTTGGTGCAATGACAGAAGTTACCACCATGTCTTTAGGGGGAGGGACTCTTTAAAGGCATGAAAATTATTTTTCATGAACCTTGGAAGGTGGTTAACCTTCTGTTGTGAACTTGCTCAAGGTTGAGCATTTAAACTTGAAATGGGGATAAATGGGGAGTGGATATCCTCATCATTTCAAGTGGCAACTCAAGTGGTTGAAAATGCTCAAGGTTGGGTATTTGTCAACATTGAGGGAGAAGTTAAGGATAATGAAGGGTATGGGACCTTCAATATTGAGTTGATCACAATGAGTAAAATTGTGATCACGATGAGCAACTCTTCAGGGGGAGAGTCTTCAACAAATGGAGTTGTTGAAGTGTGCCCAAAATTGGAGCATAGGTTGATGTTTTTGTAGGGGGTTGATGTGTGCCAATAGGGGGAGAATGAAAGGAAGTAAGTTAGGTTTTCATTACCTAGAGGGAGTTTGCCCTCTTAGGGGGAGAATGGAAAGCTTAATTTATGGGTTCATTACCTAGTGGCATGAAGAATGAGGCTATAGGATTAGCCTAACTTACATGTGGGATTGTAAGTGTTATTGTGGTATTGTCAAACATCAAAAAGGGGGAGATTGTTGGTGCAACATCCCTCAGGTCAAGGTTGACCTGGTTAACCAAGCTGAGTCTTGGTTTGGGTTTAGATGTTTGACAATAAGATATTGATTGGAGAAGAGTCAAGTAGGTCAAGGTTGACTGGATACTTGACTAAGAAGTCCTAACTGGCAAGCTAGGCAGAAGGAAATCCTGGTGAGTGAAGCCAGGTGAAAGTCCTAGTGAGTGAAGCTAGGCAGAAGGAAATCCTGGTGAGTGAAGCCAGGTGAAAGTCCTAGTGAGTGAAGCTAGGCAGAAGGAAATCCTGGTGAGTGAAGCCAGGTGAAAGTCCTAGTGAGTGAAGCTAGGCAGATGGAAAACCCTAGTGAGTGAAGCTAGGTGAAAGTCCTGGTGAGTGAAGCCAGGCAAGGAAGGAAATCCAGATGGATCAAGGATGATCGGACATCTGGTGTTGGGAAGTCCAAGTAGGTCAAAGGGATTGACTGGATACTTGGCAAGGAAGGAAGTCCAGATGGGTCAAGGTTGGCCAGACATCTGGGGGAAGTCCAAGTAGGTCAATGGAGTGACCGGATACTTGGCACGACGAGTAAAAGTCCAAGTGGGTCAAAGGGATTGACCGGACACTTGGTGGGAAGTCCTGGCAGGTCAAGGGAGTGACCAGATGCGAGGCATGATGTACCAACAGGTCAAGGTTGACCGGATGTTGGTTAGAGAGGTTTGGGACTTGGTTTTGGGCAAAAACCAAGTGCTGGATCGATCCGTGGATCGATCCAGGATGTGGATCGATCAGTGGATCGATCCAGATACTTCCCGCAAGAAGCTCGGATCGATCCGTGATCGATCAGGTCCCGATCGATCACCCGATCGATCGGAGGATCGCTCGGCTGAAGCGCCGGATCGATCCGTGGATCGATCCAGCGCTTATCGCGGAGCGCCCGGATCGATCCGTGGATCGATCCAAAGCCTCCCCGATCGATTCGGAACATTTGAATCGATCGGGATCCGACCGTTGCGTCGTGTTTAAAGCCGCAGGCGAGCGTGGTCTTCGGCATCTCTTCACGAGCTCTTCTCAGATTCATTCCAGCTCCTCCACAGCTCTCTACAAGCACGTGATCGCCAGTTCTTGAAGGTTCTTGGAGGCTTTCCAAGTCAAGAGGCGGATCTATTGCAAGAGGAAGAAGTTAGGGTTAGGGTTTTTACTGCACATCTTGTAAGCTTTTGCTTAACTTGTATTTCCCTTTCTTCTTCTTGTATTGAGAGTGTTGTAGGGCTTCTCCGCCTTCGGTAGTTACCGAAAAGGAGTGTTTCATAGTGGAGGGTGTGTGCGTGGTGTGGATCCTTGGATTAGTCACCTCCTTTGGAGGTGGATACCAAGTAAAATCCTAGTGTTAGCGTGGTTGTATTTGTTTCTGTATTTTCCGCTGCACATCCAAGAAGAAACAAGCAACGCCAAGCAACGAAGCGCACCGAGCGAACGCGACGAGCTATTCACCCCCCCCCCCCCCCTCTAGCTACTTTTGGTCCTAACATTACCCACCTTAAGGTGGCTGGCCAAGCCAAGCTTGAAGCCCAAGCTAGGGCTGGCCAAACCAAGGTTAGATGGGTTCAAGTTGTGGTCGGTCCTAGCTTGGAGCCCAAGCAAGGGTGGTCAACCACATTGAATTCAAAAGGAAATTTTATTTTGTAAAATCTTTCCTTTTATAGAGATCCATTAAAAGAATTTAAAAGAATAATTTTAATATAAAACTTTCTTTTTTTAGATTGGTCATAAAAGGAAATAAAAGGAAGTTTTTATTTTGTTGAAAACTTTCCTTTTATGTTAGTTTTAAAAGAGAGTTTTAAAATTTTAAAATCTTTCCTTTTATAGCTTTCTAAAAAGGAATAAAAGAGAGATTTGAAATCTTTCCTTATTTATAGTTATCTATAATGTGAAAGAAAGATTTTAATTTTTTGATAAAACTTTCCTTTCTTGAAACCATGTTTTATTTTAAAACTTATCTTTTATAGATATCCATAAAAGGATTTAAAATAGAGAGATTTTAATTTATAAAATATTCCTTTTAGAACTATTCACAAAAGGGATTTTTAAAAGAGATATCTTAATTTTTGTTTAAAATCTTTCCTTGCTTGGAGAACAAGCATGTAGCCGGACATGACGAGAAGAAAAGGAAGTTTTAATTTTTTGTCATTGGCAATGAATATAAGGAAGTTTTAATTATGTTTAAAACTTTCTTTATTTACCAAGACCAAGGAATATAAAAGAGAGGGTAGAGGTGTCTCACCTCACAACAATACATCTTCTATTCCTCTCCTCTCTTCCTTAGTGGTGGTCGGCCCTTACTCTTTCTCTCTTCTCCTTTGTTTTCCCTCTTGGTGTCCGGCAGCATATTGGTGTGGAGATCCATTGATGGCCGGTTGCTTGAAGGAGAAGAAGAAGAGAAGGATGTTCTCTTGTCTAGCATCCCTTGGAGGAAAGTTGGTGGCCGAATTTCATCATCTCTTGGAGAAAGTTGGAGACCGAAACTTGAAAGGAAGAAGAAGGCTTGGGTGGATTCTCGTCTTGGTAAATCGTCGCCCACACGACGTCCGAGATAAGAAGAGGAATACAATAGAAGATCAAGAGGTCTATAAGTTACAAGAGGTATAACTAGTTATTAGTTTCTGCATCATAACTAGTTCATCTTTTGTATAGATCTTGAAAAACCAAACACAAGAGATTATCGATTTTCATTTTGATTTCATGTTTCGATAATGTGTTTCTATTGAGGTCTCTATTGTTAAACCTTGTTTACTGTGAGAAGTTTAAATATCCGATTTCTTTGAAAGACTTTGTCTAGGCAGTGGTGGATGATCTCATACCCAAGAAGGCCTAGTGCCTCACCACGTTTGACCTGGAAGCCGATCCTTGAAATAGATATTTGATCAACTTCTGTAATATGGTTTAACTTAGGAAAATCACATCGGTTGAACTTGAAGTAAGAATGTTAAGTTTCGTTCCCAATTCAAGTTTAACTTCTAAAGGGAAAATTTGGATTAATAATGCTAAACATCGTTTACAATCCAAATTTAACTTTAGTAGAACACATGGGTAGCTAGGATAGTTCTATGCTTGTACAAATTTTTGTACAGGGAAATTAGGAAGATATTTCGAGTAGCAACCAACATGTAAGACATATACCAACTAAGTGGATCATTCACCAAGGTAAAACTTTGTTAGTTTGCAATGCAGATCAACTACAATTGTTATTATTTGATAATGGAAAATATAGAAAGGATTTGCATTGGATTTTTATTTATTTAAAAATATACTAAAATTTATAAACAACTATTGTGGGGGATCTTTGGGGAGAAAAGAATTATCTTATTGTTTATTAATGCAATAGAAGTTATTGGGATATTGTCATTCTTGGTGTTAGACTATGGTATAAGAACTACAGTTGGATACATGACATGTAGTTTCAACAACAATAAAGAAGTGAGAGGATATTTAAATTGAATGAACAAGAATTTTGGCAAGTAAGAGATTTAAATCTATACAACATTGTGAAACACTTAAACGACAACTTCCATGAAACTAGAGATTTCATTCTATTCAACTATCAACTATTTGGAGAAAACAAACAGTAATTTCAGCCTAATGATAGCATAGACTAGCTTAAATAATAGTACTTCAACAAACATCCATCTTCATTCTATTCTAAAATAGACCTTTAAACTTCATGTTCATGCTGCTTCAACAAAAGAGTACAAGAAGACAATTATTTATCTTCTACAACTAAAGCCAATGAAAGCCAATGCAACTAAATCAATTAGGGTCCCATTACTAAGATGGAGAATGCCGGGAAGAGGAAGGAAAGTAAATACAAGAAAGAGTTGAAGATGTTCAACATAATACAAGAAAAACAAAAAGAAAATTCAACCTGAGAAACGGAAGGATCGACGAAGATGTTCAATTCAGTGGAGAGCTTCAAACGAAAGGGCTTCGGATGAGAGGGCTTCGCCGGAGACCTCTTCGTCTAAGAGAGGATGGGCGGAGATGTTCGGCAGAGAGGAGTTTACGGTAGAGAGGTTTTGGCGGAGGGAGTTCGCGTGAGGAGGACTTCGGTAGAGAGGGCTTCGGTGGAGAGAGTTCGCGTGAGGAGGGCTTCGGCTGAGAGGGCTTCGCCTGAGAGGATTTAGCCGGAGAGGGCTTCAACGGAGAGAGGATGGGCGAAGATGTTGGCGAAGAGGTGTTGCGACAGGGAGGTTCCGGAGACAGGAGTTACGCGTGAGGAGGTGGTGGCGAATTTAGGTTTTGTGGGCAGTTTGGGCGTGAGGAGATGTTTCGGGCGTGAGGATATGTTTCGCGGGCAGAAGAGGGTGCGCGGAAAAATATTCGCGGGAGGTTTGTTTCGGCGTGAAAATTTTTGGCTAAATATTTAGAAAATTTTGAAGATTAATAACGACGCATATTGCATGCTGCTAATATTTTATAATATTTATTCATAGCATACATTTTTGTACGCCATTATTTATATATATAATAATTATTAACAACGTGCTTCGCACGCTGTTAATATTAAATTTTAACAGCGCACTTTGCACGCCTTAGAAAAGTTTATTAACAGCGTACTTTTTCTGAACGCTGTCATTTATAATATTTATTCACAGCATACATTTTTGTACGCTGTTATTTATATATATAATAATTATTAACAGCGCGCAGAGCGCACTGTTAATATTAAGTTTTAATAATGCACTTTGCACGCCGTAGAAAAGTTAATTAACAGCATACTTTTTCTGCATGCTGTCATTTGTATAAATATTATACTATCCGTAGCACATATAATTAGGCGCATCATAAAAACTATTATT
This sequence comes from Zingiber officinale, assembly GCF_018446385.1. Taxonomy (NCBI): domain Eukaryota; kingdom Viridiplantae; phylum Streptophyta; class Magnoliopsida; order Zingiberales; family Zingiberaceae; genus Zingiber; species Zingiber officinale. The sequence goes on along the minus strand of NW_024589898.1, from coordinate 415,823 downwards.
AACGGTGTGCTTTAATTAATTGCACGCCATTAATGATGCGCTGCAGAAAGTCACTTTTGTTGTAGTGTATGTTTACTGAATTGGTACAGTAAACAAGGTTCCGTAAGTTATAGTGGCTAATAACCTCTATAACTGGAACACAAGAACGTAAGAACTCTCTATCTAGACACTTAGTCCTAATAGCTACATAAATGGTTGACTCAAACTTAATCTTAAGTTCGTCAGTGGGGAACCTAAGGTCTATACTAGCAGTCGAGGGCCCAGCACAAGATCTAGAACGTTTTCTACAATAATAAGTAAAAGGAAACTATAATAGGCACGAATCAATGAAATATTTAAAAACTTAGGAGTAAAGGTTTTACCGAGGCATCGTGACAAGAATTTTTAGAGATGACGACCTCGGTTGAATCGCACCAGCATACTATAACCGCAGAATAAAATTTTAAATTGGATCACTCTCGTGGTAAAGCTCGGAAAGAGCCTTAGTAAGTGTAACGACCACCCTTCTCACTACTCTCTAAGGTGACCGTTACTTAACTACTAACTCTACCTAACCGGTATGATTGAAACCACGAGGAGTCTCTACCGAAAAATTTCGACAGCATCTCCCCTGTACCGGTGACCATAAACTGAGGTACATATATAGTATACATCAGTCACAGGCGGCTGGAACATATATCAACACTCACGCAATTAAATAAGTGTCAAACTCCTCTCAGCATACAATCTAAAACAGAATAATCTCCAATGACAAGAGATGTAAGATACAATCTTAAATATTTATTAATCACTAAAATGCGGAAACTTAAAAATGCCCAAGTCTCTCTCATAGTCCTGGCATCACACACCATCCGCGCCACCTTGTCGTCTTCCTTTGCTAAAACTTTTCCTTTCCTGTATCTGCAGTAAGAGGAAATGCAAACTATAAGCGAATGCTTAGTAAGCGTTGTCTAACTCACAAAAACTCAAATATGCATGTAAATATACTGAAATCCAAGAACTGAAAGCTCTAAAGAAAATACTACACATGCTCATTTAATAGCAAAAGAACAATGCATACTGGAATGCTAAACATGTAAAGCTAATCAGAATAACATGCTAGCATAAGGAAAACTAAAGCTTGCTGAATTTTAAACACCTTCTGAATATTATTTCACTTGCTTAAAAACTTATTCTTTTTATTTCACTTATTTAAAACTTATACTTTAATACTTCAAAATAATAATAAACTTTCTTCTTGGGCCCAGGCATAGTACCATCTTATGCGCGTTCCCTAATAGGTTGGGGTAGCGAGCCACCAATCCTAAAAGAGCAGACCTCGGTCTACCAGGGCCAAGACCTCGGAATTGGACACCTGGATTTGTTTAACGACAACCTCGGAAGTCGGGTACTAGCCTCTTAAATAAAGTAAAATACTTGTTATCTTTTATTACTTCTAATATATAATGCCTCGGCATTTTCTTTAGCACCTTGTGTGCCAAAATCCCTAAAGTCTTGACTTTGGGATCTACTTAAGGCCTTGGCCATTTTATTTCTTTTCTTTATCTTTCTTATACTTGTTAATACCTCTAATAGGAGGATGTCTCATACAAAACTGCACTAAAATGCTTATTAACATTGCACTGAAATGCTTAACAGAATTGTATGGAAATACTTAATAAAGCTGTACTGAAATGCTTAACAGAATTGCATGAAAATACTTAATAAAACTGTACTGAAATACTCAATAAAAGTGCATATTATGCTAATCAAAATTCTGCATATTTAGCTAACAGAAATCTGCATACTGTGCTAACAAAACTGCACTATAAACTTAACAAAACTGCACTTGAATGTTAACTAAAAATTTGCATATGAAATGCTTAATAAAATCTGCTCTAAGATTGGAGTTCTGCATATTGAGGTAACAAGGAAACTCAAATCTGTATGCTTAAATGAATGGTAGCAAAGAAGCATATCTAAACCACATGCTAGAATAAAGAAACTCAAATCTGTATCCTAGAATGAGTATAACTAGAAAACATATCTAAACCTCATGCTAGAATAAAGAACCTCAAATCTGTATACTTCAATGAAAGTAGCATATCTAAACCTCAAGCTCAGATTTAACATAAGCAAATTCTGAAATTGAAACTTCACTATACAAACAATGGCTCAAAACTACAATCCGAACACTTCCAGATATCCATGCTATCTCAATCCACAAACCAAGATTTGCAAGGCTACAACCAATTAAAGCTTGCTGGAAAACTAAAACAATACCTATATAAAACTTATTCACAGCTAAGCTTTTATAAGATAACCGTAATCTTTTAACCATGCTTTAATAGAATTGCAAAGGAAACAACAAAATCTTGGGGCTATTCTAAAAATCCCTAACAATCACAATCCTTTACCACAAAATCCAGAAGCCAAAAGACAAACCACAGCATGCTACTGGAAACCAAAACCAAGGCATCTATTCTTCATGCTCAATGCTACGGTAAGGAAAAAGTCCCAAAGTATAACCATACTTCATGCTACACAAAGCTATTCAAACCAAAGTGCTACACATAATTCTCAAACTAAAACCTATTCATACCCAAATCTGATAAATTCTGAATATGGCAGCAAACTTCATAAACCCATCGAAAATGGCACACATGCTCCAAATCCACTCACCTCATGCTCATTGTTAGCAACAACCCGAAACCGAAACCTCAACATCCCCTGTTCAGTGCCACGGCAGAAACCAAAGGAACAAAATACTCTACACACTTATCCTTTTCATGTACTTCCTTTGAAACTCACGGCAGCAAGCCCTAAACCATAACTTTTACAGCATAATTCGAAAACCAGAAGAAATTAGATCCCTAGCACATCCAAAAATTCTTCACGGCGAAATCTGAAAACCAAAAGAAACTCTATCCCTAGCAACCACACTTCTTAACAGCATGTTTTAAAAGTCATAAAGGAAACCTAAATCCTTAGCCAATTCAAAAATTCCTCACGGCAGCAACTTAAGAAAAGAAAACCTCCTTAATAACATGCTTCGAAAACAAGAAGAGGAACAAGGAATAAATCTCAGAGCTATCCTACTACAGGTGAGTAGCAACTTACCACGGTTCCTTGGACTCACAGCCGAAGAGGGGTAGCTAGGGCTTCGGAGAAACTTGAAATCTCGGCCCCTTCTCTACGCCAACAAGTTCCCCTCAACGAGAGGATCACGATGGTGTGAAGACCTCACGGAGGAAGGTGCTCGCCGGCCGTCGGAGACACCCTAGCTTCCTGCTGCGGTTTCGCCCGAGAAGAGCCCGACGCCGCGCGAGAGAGACGAAGAGAAACCTTAGGTCACGGAATTAAAACTCTCTCCTAACTTATCCCTTTTATAAACTGGTATTTCTGTTTTAAATAATTTTGTTATCTATTCTAAACAGATTTGGCCGCTTAGATTCTTGGTCAGTCGCGCTTTGACCAGGTCAGAGGTCGCCGGTTCGATTCCTCAGCCGAACTCTTTTTCTCCTATTTAATTCCTATTTACTAACCACTGCTTAAATAAATTTTTCTCCTTCTTTAATTAGCAATGCTCGTTGTAACACTTGGTTAGCCGGATTCGCTTAAGAGTTGGTTCGGCCGGAGGTCTCCGGTTCGAATCTCGACTTACACATTTTTTTATCGAAACTTCTTTCGTTTAGTAAAAATACCAAGCGACCTCCAAAAATTATATAACAATACTCTAAAAATTTCTAAAAATCCCTAGAATATTTATATAGTATTTTTAAATATTTTTAAATTACTTTTAGGACTCTAATTGAGGAAATTTGGGGCGTTACAATTCTCCCTACCTTATAAAAAGTTCGTCCTCGAACTTAGAATAATTTTGGATATCTCTGTCTCATACTGTCCTCACGCTCCTAAGTAACTTCCTCGTGCTTCTGGTTATAAATGACTTTCACTAATGGTACTCTTTGTTCCTTAGTCTCTTAACTTCTCGGTCCTCTATTATTCATATCGCATCGTACCCATTAGTGGTCCTTGGAAGGCTTGTTATAAAGTCTCTGGAGACCATAGGTGCATTAGTCACACCAAATGGCATGACTACAAATTCGTAGTGTTCATATCTGGTCCTGGAAACTGTTCTGGGTGTATCACTTCCTTTCACTTCCAACTGATGGTACGCAAAGCGCAAGTCTGTTTTAGAGAACACTATTGCCCTCTTTAGCTTATCAAATAGATCATCTATTCTGGAAAGAGGGTACTTGTCCTTAACTGTTACTTTGTTCAGCGCTCTAAAATCTATGCACATCCGCATAGATCCATCTTTCTCTTTAACGAACAACTCTTTTAGCTCTGCTAGAGAAATTCGGTACGGAGCTTTTGAAATTGGGCTGGTGTCAGGAACCAATTCAATTTCAAACTCCACTTCTCTGTTGGGAGGTAGTTCAGGTAACTCTTCTGGAAATACTTCCGGATACTCACAGACTACCCGAACGTTTTCCTGCTTGGGTCTTTCTTGTTCTTCTGTGCTCGGTCCTCAGTACGAACGTACGGGGACATTCTCTTCTTGACATCTAGTTATGTAGAAAGAAACTAAGCAGAATTCTTAACTTTATATGCACTTCTAAACATTCCCCTATTCTGTACATATAATCTAATACTTCTAAGGATTTCTCTTTACTGTAAAGAATAAAGAAAGCATACTAAAAATTTAAATAAAATTTAAATACTTTCTTACTTGAAGACGACAAGGCTGGTGCTGATGTGTGATGCTGGAGAATAGGAACTGCTCTGATATCAACTGTAACGACCACCCTTCTCACTACTCTCTAAGGTGACCATTACTTAACTACTAACTCTACCTAACCGATATGATCGAAACCACGAGGAGTCTCTACCGAAAAATTTCGGCAGCATCTCCCCTGTACCGGTGACCATAAACTGAGGTACATATATAGTATATATCAGCCACAGGCGGCTGGAACATATATCAACACTCACGCAATTAAATAAGTGTCAAACTCCTCTCAGCATACAATCTAAAACAGAATAATCTCCAATGACAAGAGATGTAAGATACAATCTTAAATATTTATTAATCACTAAAATGCGGAAACTTAAAAATGCCCAAGTCTCTCCCATAGTCCTGGCATCACACACCATCTGCGCCACCTTGTCGCCTTCCTTTGCTAAAACTTTTCCTTTCTTGTATCTGCAGAGTTACCAATTCAGATAAAATGCAACGGAAAAAATTCCCAAAAAGGTAATAATACCAGTTTGGAATAATACGAAAAATTGAAAGCCGACAAGGAAAGAAAAGAAGAAAAAAATTGCTTCACCCCCTGTCTAATTGGTGGTTGCATCAAATCAGAACGGTACCAAGCTCTGATACTACTTGTTGGATCGTGAATTTCGATAGAGGGGGGGTGAATATCGATAAAAATTTTCAAGTACGAGTACGCAGCAGAAAATAAAAAGAGAGAGCACGGCTAACAAAGTCGATTTACTTGGTTCGGAGCCTTTGTCGACTCCTACTCCAAGGCCCGCACACAAGGGTGCTTTCATTGGGTAATTCTCTAGCAATTCGGAAGTTATTACAAACTAAGTACAAGAATGCCAATGAAAAATTAAAATAATACCGACAAAGGAAGAAAACTAAAAGAGTAGCACGTTGTCGGAGCTTCGCAGCGTCGCAGGCGCACAGGAGAGCGGATTCTGAGTTGTTTTTGGAGCTTCAGCCTTGACCCTCCTTATATAGGAGGTTCGGGGCGCCTGGAACCTTCAGGGCGCATCGACCATGACGTATCCGAGCCAACCAATGAACTCCACATGGCACAGCGACGTTGGACATAAGTTTTCGCCTCCGGGTGCCTAGGTACCTCCCGGGAGCCCGAGTACCTTCCGAGCGCTCGGACATTGATTTCTAGCAACATCCTTCCTGCAAGAAAATGTTAGTCCGACGCGCACTTATATCTCCTGCAAAACATATTATTAGCACAGTTATAATGAACAGAAATAGTGTTAATTAGATTCCGTCTCTTCGAGATCGGAATCTAGTCAGGATCTCGACTTAGAGTTCCGAAATGGTTCTAAGTCAGATCGACGCCTAAGTTCCCTTCTCGGGAACGCGTCCTCACAGTCACTCCCCTCCAGTGACTTACCTTTAGTGCTAACCGCACCAACAATCCGGTCAGCCCGTCAACCTATCTGGTCTTCACATCAGCTATCCGGTCGACCTATTAGCTAAATTTCTTGCCAGATATCTGATTAGCCCGTCGACCTATCTGGACTTTGTACCAGCTATCCGGTCGGCCTGTCGACCTAGCTGGGGTTCCTGCCAGATATCTGGTCGGCCCATTGACCTATCTAAACTTCGTACTACACACTTAATCATGTGGTTAGATCACAACAGAACCTAACTTAACTTATTTGTTATTTATCAAAATCTGAGTTAGACAGTTAGTGCAAACCGTACCAACAGTTTTAAGCCCCAGTCTATTGTAGAATACGGAGGCAACAATGATCCGGAGAATTATCTCCAAAAATTCTAGAATGCAACTTTGCTACACCAGTATAGTGAAGTAATAAAATGTCAAGTGTTTCTGACCACTCTTTCTAGCTCGACACAAAGATGGTTCAATAGATTGTCGGTCGAATCTATCACTTATTTCCAAAAATTCAGAAACGCTTTCCTGTTCTAATTTACCAGTAGAAGAATATTAATCATAGTTTATTCGTGCTCAAACAAGGAGCCAAGGAGTTCTTGAAAGCGTATATTAATCGTTTCAACCAAGTGGCGTTGGGCGTCCCATCCACCACCTCAGATATATTAATGAGTGCTTTCTCTCAAGGCATGTTGTATGGGGATTTCTTAAGAGCCCTCATCAGGAAATTGGCCAAGGACTCTAATAACCTATTGGGGAAAGTGGCCAAATATATTAATGCGGAGGAAACTTAGGCCACCCAGAAGAAAGAAGCAACGACCCCCGCTCTAACCGGTCAAGCCAATCATAAACCACCACCACCCTCAATCCACCCTAGAGACCCCTGGCCTAATCCTCCATTGGTTCGGGAAGCAAGAATAGCATAGCAAGTCAAGGTAGTTTGGGCCTCTTCCAACAAGCTTTCCTTGTCGGAACCCCAGTACTACACTTACCACTAGTTCCATACGATATGGGAAATTGTTTCTAGTTTGCTCGGGATGCTTGTCGAGCAACCGAACTAGGTTTGCCTCTACCCCAAATCGTGCCTCAACTCCTGAGGTAGCAGGCAAATAAATCCAGTGCCCCTGGCTGCCCGACCAACTTCTGGCTGTCCAACCAACCTACCTCAATGAAGAGAAAATCAAGATAGTCAATTATCTGGCAAAGGAAAGGAACCAATGGAAATCCGATAAGAAGAAAACCAGGGAAATGCCGTCATATGAGACATATGCATGATTGTTGGAGGCCCCACTGATGGGGATTCTACTAGAGCTAGAAAAGCTCACAAACGTCAATTGGAGATCCATGTAGTTGGTTATAGCTAGACATGAGTGTCGGGCGCCGAATCATCTTCGGGCCTCAAGATCTAGAAGGGGTTGAGCTCCCCCATGATGATGCGCTCATCATCAAGGCAGTCATCGCCAATAGTCGGGTGGCCAGAGTTTTTGTTGACACCGAAAGCTCTATCAATGTGTTGTTCAAAGATGTGTTCGATAATATGAAGCTTGATACAGTGAGCTCCAACCGGTGTCAACCACTCTGTATGGGTTCACCGGGAATGAAGTGCAACTGATAGTGCCTATCAAATTGGTCGTCTCCCTGGGAACTGAACCCCTAATAAGGATTCAGATGAGCACCTTCATTGTGGAGGATTCTCCATTCTCTTACAACGTTATCTTGGGAAGACCCGCCCTGCTTGAATTATAGGTGCCCATTTCTACTTTCCACCAAAATATAAACTTCTCAGTGGAAAACCAAGTTTGCGAAGTAAGGGGAGAGCAACTGACCACGTGGAGGTGTTATGTAGATATAGTAAAAATTGAAGCGTGTAAGGCTCAAAAAATCCAAGATGGAGGGGTGCACGCCATCCAGGAGGAGCCTCTACCCCTAGCCGAGGAGCCAATTCAATAGAAGGAAGTGCAGTTGTACCCTAATCTACTCGAGAGTATTACAAAGACCACAGCTGACCTGCCACCAAAGACTAAGAAAAACTTGGTGGGTTGTCTAACACGAAACTGGGATGTTTTCACCTAGTCTCCTAAAGAATTAACAAGAGTAGCCCCGGCGATATTACAACACAAGCTCCACCTTATGCCTAACTCTCGGCCTGTCAAGCAAAAGAAGAGAGACTTCTCAATTGATCAGAATAAAATTATTCGAGCAAAGGTGGACTAGCTTCTTGAAGCAGGACACACCCGAGAGATATAGTTTCCTTCCTGACTGACCAACGTCATCCTGGTAGCCAAACCTAATAACAAGTGGCAAGTCTGCATTAACTTTCATGATCTCAACAAGGTGAGTCTCAAAGATTGTTATCCGCTCCCACAGATCAACCATATGATTGTTTCAACTTCAGGGTGTGGTCTAATCTAGATGCTAGATGTTTATCAGGGATACCATCAAATTTCTCTCGCCTCAGAGGATCAAGAGAAGGTTAGTTTCATCACTATATATGGTACTTTCTATTATATAGTTATGTCATTTGGACTAAGAAATACAGGAGCAACATATCAACGGATGATGGATAAGTTCTTTTGGAAATAAATCAGGAGGAATGTCAAGGTCTACGTAGATGGCATTCTCATCAAGTCTGCTCATGCAGTAGTTCATATTGCGGATGTGGAAGAGACTTACAGCACCTTACGACAGTACAGGTTGAAGCTAAACCCCTTGAAGTGTATATTTGGAGCAAAGGGGGACATTTTCTAGGATATCTAGACACCAAGAGGGGGATTGAAGTATACCTAGAGAAGGTACAAGTACTTTGGGATAGCAAGCTCCGCGAAGTCTCAAGGAGGCCCAAAAGCTAGTAGATTGGATCACGGTACTCTCAAGCTTCATATCTCGATCAACTGACCAAGCTCTCTTGTTCTTTTAAGTACTCCGTTGAGTAGCAAAGTTCTAGTGGAATGAAGAGTGTAACAAGGTCTTTGAAGAATTGAAGTGGCACTTGGAAGCCCTGCCTTCCCTCTTTACGCCTATCATGGGAGAGACGCTCTAGTTATCAGCCACCCAAGAGGCCTTGGGGCAGCTTTAGTCAAAGAGCATGATAATATACAATGACCAATCTATTTTTTCAGTCATCTATTGAAAGGATCCGAGTCCCACTATACCATGTTCTAGAAGTTGGCTTATAGGTTAGTCGTTGTCATTCGCCACTTACAAACTTAATTCCTTGCACACTCAGTAACAGTACTCACCAATAGCTCGCTAGGAAGAGTCCTCACCAACCTTGAAGCAGTCGACCAACTCATTAAGTGGACTATTGAGTTGAGCGAGTAAGATATATACTATCAGCCTTGGACGGCAATCAAGGCCTAGGCCTTTACAAATTTCTTAATAGTGGTCCATCAACCTGAGTTTGAGGGACCATCAAAAATTTATGTAGATGGGTTTACCACTGGGGAAGGAAGCTGTGTAGGTGTTCTTCTTGAAGGTGTTGGAGTGTATACTAAAAGCCTAGCTTTTGTAAACATTTATTTTTGAAATAAAAGAATCACATTGGTCAATATGTGCATTTATTTGTTAAATGTAATTGTTCAATTAATTTATATAGTAGATAACATGGAGTGTGGTGTCACACTCAGAAGATCATGTTGTTGGTTCTCTATAAATTAAAACAGTTACTCACGACTAAGATGGAAAGGAACAAACCATCAGAATAGTCATAATGTAATTAAGTATTAGTTTATCTTGACTAATAAATTACACTGATACACTTTAAGTGTATTGAGTAGGACCATTTAGGTAAGTACTTTTTGTACTGACCTAGTAAAAGAACTAAACCTTAGTTATTATGAAAGTGTGTGCTCTTAATCATAATATAATAACAAGCACATATATTTAATATTTATTTCTTTGACTTATCGAAGGGTGAGGTTTAGCTCGATAAATCAATATGCCCGATAAGTTGGGAAATAATATTACTTATAGTGTGTGTTGTTGATTATAGAAGGAATTTGTGTCCTAGTTATCTAGGTTGAGAATGTCCCCAAGAGGAGCTCATAAGGATTGTCATGTTAAACCCTGCAGGTGGACTTAGTCCGATATGACAATGAAGTTGAGTGGTACTACTCTTGGAGCTAGATATTAATTAAGTGAGTTATCAGTAACTTACTTAATTAGTGGACATTCGTAATCTTAAACACAGGGAGACTAACACACTCATGATAAGAAGGAGCCCATAATGTAATTTGGGATTGGTGCGGTAGTGCGATAATAACTCTCTAGTGGAATGAGTTATTATCGATGAACTTGAGTTGTGTGTTCGGGGCGAACACAGGATACTCAAGCTCATCGGAAGGCCAAAACCAATTTCTCCTCTAGGTCCCTGTCGTAGCCTCATTATTACCTCAAGTCCATCCAAATGTAAGGCTCTTCTTAGTGTCCAAAAAGTGGGTCGGTCCAATGCTTGGTGACCAAGCAAGAGCCGGCCAAATCCTCTTTATAGGGGTCGGCCCTATTGCTTGGTGACCAAGCATGTAGGGGCCGGCCAAGATTAATTCAAATAAGAGGGGTGTTTTGAATTTTTAAAATCTTCTCTCTGTAGAAAACTATAAGTTTTAAAAGAGAGATTTTAATTTTTAAAACTTTCCTTATTTGAATTTGGCCACATGTTTTAATAGAGAGTTTTAAAAGTTTTAAAACTTTCCTTATTTAACCATCCTCATGGTTTAAGAAAAAAAAGGGAGATAAGTTTTAAAATTAAAATTTTCTATCATCATGTTAAAAAAGAAAATTTTGTAAGAGAAGTTTTAAATTTTAAAACATGTTTTTAATTTTTAGAACTTTCCTTTTTTAACTCCTACTTTAGGAAAGAGAGCTTATAAAATTTTATAAGATATTTTCTTGTAAAATTTTATAAAAAAAAATATATTTTCTTTTTCCCTTGATGAGGTGGCCGGCCACCTTGCTTGGTGCCCAAGCAAGTGGCCGGCCATATTAAAATTAATTAAAATCATCACAAAATTAAAATTGGTGATTGATTCAATCAAGAGGAAAGATAAGGAAAAATAAAAGGGAAAGGAAAAACTCTTGGATGATTTTATTTTTTGTAAAATGTTTTTCCTTATTTGCCTTGGGCAAGTAATATAAAAGAAGGGGTGAGGGGGCTTCATGAGACACAACTTTTATTCTTTTGCTTAGAGATCTCTTGGTGGCCGGCCCCTCTCCCTTCTCTTTTCCCTTTTGCTCTCTTCTCCTTGGTGGTAGTGGTGGTCGGATTTCAAAAGAAGAGGAAGAAGCTTTTGGGTGGTGTTCATCTTGGAGGATCGTCGCCCACACGACGTCCAAGGCGAGGCGAGGAATACGGCAGAAGATCTCGAGATCATTAGCTTACAAAGAGAAGGTATAACTAGTAATTTTCTTCCGCATCATACTAGTTATTTTCTTTGTAAGAATTCTAAATACAAGAGGCAATTAGATCTAGTTTTTCGAATAAGTTTTTCGAGTTTGTGTTTCTTCTTTTTCGAATTTGTGATTCGATTGTTCTTTTTAGTTAACCTAAAGTTATTTAAGGAAATTAAATATTAGCTTTCCTTAAAAGGCTTTGACTAGGCGATGGTGGTTGCTCCCGTATCCAAGAAGGCCATGTGTCTCGCCATGCAATCTTGGAAGCTAATTTTGGAAATTAATATTTAATGGAATTAATAACATAGGTGGATTTGAATCAATAGTGTTAAGTTTCGCTTGCGATTCAAATCTAAACCATTAAGAACAGATAAGTTAAATTTGGAATCAATGATGTTAAGTTCCGTCTGCGATTCTTAATTTAACTTCTAAAGAACACAATAGGTTATTTAAGGAAAGGTTCAACACTTGTATAAAAAAATTTTATACAGTGGAACCGGTATGTTTTCCTAGGATTAACCAACAATTGGTATCAGAGCTAGGATTTGCCTCTGTGTGTTTAGAATTCAAATAGGTTATGCATATGTCATACATAATTTACGCAGGATAATAGTAGGATGTGTTAACTCTTTGGTTATAGGCTCCAACTATTATGGCTTATTGATGTTGTGTGTGATTGGACCCTTGGACATGTCAAGGGTAATATTTTGTATGTGCATGATTGTATGTAACTAATACAGCAGGAGTTGTATTAGCCCTAGGATTTTAGAATTTTATTTTCGATCTAGATTACATGTACATTCCCTCGTGGAATATAGGATCGATATATGTAAAATTCTATTTTTGTCGCGGATCGGATTCTTGCGAGGCATGGTACTTATGGAGCACCAGAGGTGCAGCGGAATAAGAGGCAACATGGATGCAACGACTCGACCCGATGGCGGTGGCTAAAGGTGGCAGCAGCTAGGGTTGGTACACATGGAAGACAGTAACAGAAAAAGGCCATAATAGATGAAAAATAATTTTCATATTTATTGTTTTTATTTACTGTGATGTGTGTGTATGCATTTGATGAATGCTAGGATAGTTTAAAATTCCTCACTTTAAATAACTAAGTGAGAGAGGGATTTATTTTAGTAAATTCCACGGTCTCCATTACTGGTTTGTAAGTGATGCAAACAAACTTACGCGTTGGCTCTGAGTGCCTTCCTCCATATCGGTTGAGTTTGTTTGCGGATCACTAGATCAAACTTCCATTTTGGATGACTATAGGAAATTAATTAAGAATGTGTGATCTTCCCTATCGGAAGGGACACAATCTTATTAATGGACTTAGTGTCAAGTAATGGTATACACTTAGGCACGTCTAATAGTATCCTTCCCATCGGAGTCACTGCTATTATTTGTGTGACCAAAGGAAACCAACTATTAATTTTATTTGTCAAAAAGTTAGGTTGACAAGATAATAAAATTAATGGGTTACACCCTCCTTTTACAAATGTTGAATTTGTATACGTCCACACTATCATGACATACAAAATTCATGGTGTTTTGAGGTGTTGGTTAATTTAAAATAGTACTATTTGAGGAATCAATATTATTATAAATTTAGAGTCTTGACCAAAGTTATTTTTGTGATTCTTAGGATGACTTTCAACACACTGGCCATTATACTGAAAGAGAACAGACTTACTGGACCCAACTACATAGATTGGAAAAGAAACCTGGACATTGTCCTTACTGCTAAAAGCTATAAGTTTGTACTTACTGAGGCTTGCCCTGATGCACCTGACGGTGACTCTACCCCAGAAGAGATTGAGTATCATAAGAAATGGGTAAAAGCTGATGAGATGACACGATGTTACATTTTGGCATCAATGTCAAATGTATTGCAACATCAGTATCAAGATTTACCAACAGCTTATGATATAATGAACAATCTCAAAGAACTCTTTGGGCACCAGAGTCGGACTACAAGGCAAGAGGCAATGAGAAAGCTAATGACAACCACCATGTCTGAGGGGACACCCGTAAGGGATCATATCCTCAAAATGATGGCTTATCTAAATGAAATACAAGTCCTTGGAGAAATCGATGGGGACACTACAAGAAAAACTCTCATAGACATCGGTGGAACAACAGCGGTTTTAAGTAAATTCCGATGTCTTTGAGTATTTTACACCAGTTTTTCTAAAAACCGGTGTCTATGAGCGTAGATTTTCGTTCATAGACATCGGTTTTTTTAGCCGATGTCTATGAGAGCTTTTTTTCGTTAATAGACACCGATTTTAACAACGGTTTTTAAAACCCGGTGTCTATGATAGCTTCCTTGTTCTATCTACGAAATCGGATAGTAAAAAACCGTTGTTAAAAGTAGTGTTAATGAACCAAAATAAAATAATTTAATTTTTCCACCAACACTTAGCCAAAATTTACAACACTTCACACTTCCCTCCAAACCTAAACCTATATCGCGTCATCCACCGTATACCATCGCGATGCCACCACTTTCCTCCTCGCCTCATCTCCCTCTTCCCCTTCCTAGATTTATAAAAGATGGCGTCTTTTTCGTGGATGAAGGAGGATGTGCTACTGTGCTGCGGCAGCAAGCTTTTCGCCAAGGAGCTCGCCTCCGCCTCGCCGTTTTCTGACCTCCACCATGCAATCCAGTCCGCCTACGGGATCTGGTTCAACAAGGTCGCACCTTTACCTCTCTTCTCTACTCTCGATCACCCTCGTCGACCCCTTTCCTCACCTTCTAATTCTTCAGATCGACGTTGTCGGATGGCTCTAGGCCTTCGCAGCTCACCCTCCGATCGGATCCATCTCTCCCTCCGTCTCGCAGTCACGATTCTTCCAATCCCTCTCATTCCTTTTTCTATTCTAGAATCCTTTTAACTTTTTATTGTTGGCCGGATTAGGTGGTCCAAGGAAGAACTGTAACGCCCGAAAATTCTCGAAACTACATTATAAATATTCTATGATTTTTCTAGAATTTTTAGATATTTTTCCGGAATTTTCTGAGTAGCGGAAGCAGCAAAAATAATTAGAACCGTAAAATAGCTTAGGCGGGAATCGAACCCGGAACCTCTCGGATCCGATAACTTTTAGTTAGCCTTAGTAACCGGTGAACCCAGCAGGGCCGTGCTGAAAGAAAGAGGAATCAATTATATTTATATTAGAGTTGGGTTCAATTATCCACTTAATATAAATAGAAGAGTTAGGTTGGGTTTGGTTTATTTGAGAATTTGGTTCGGCAAACTCCTCCCCTCCAAACCCTCACGCCGAACACCCTTCTTCTCTCCTTCTATCGGCGCCAACCACAAGGAAGACCTAGGGTTCTCTCCCTATGGCCCCAAGGACATCTTCCGGCGATAACTCCGGCACGAGGACGCTCTCCTTCGCGAGGAGAACGCTTAGACGCGAGAAGATCGTCGAGAAGTCGTCTCCACCGGAATTCTAGCGAATAGAATTGTAAGGAAATTAGCGTACGAGGTAAGAAACCCCTCACCTGCAGTATAAGTAGCTCCATTTTGGTTTTCTACGCATTAGTTTAACTATATGCAGATTTTTATCAACGCATAGCGTGAAATTGACCCTCCTCGCAGGTTTAGGGATTTAGTGAGCACTTCTAGATGGGCCAGACACGTAATCCCTCTTCAGTGGGGGTTTCTAGACGTTGTCGGGTGCCTAGAAGTGGTCTCCCTAATAGAGAGGAGAGTTGGGGCACACTAAGTGTTCGATAAAATAGCTAGTTAAGTAAAAATGCAAACTAGGCATTTTAACAGCTCAGTTGAATGCATTAGAAGCATCTAAATCAGTAAATCAGTTTATTCTAGCTTATATGGGACTACGGTCCAATGGGTGGGCTCCCACAGTCGCCTCTGGGTTCAGACAACCTAGCTCTAGGTTCAGATAACCTAGAAACAGCAAATTAGAACAGTTTAGCTATATTCAGTATTTTACTTTTCAGTTGGCACTGTACCGGATTAGATATCCATTGGGTTGGACTCCCACAGTTGTCCCTAGGTTCAGATAACCTAGTAAACCCTACTAAATTCGGGACTTGCAAACCCGGGTTTAGTTAGGGATGCGCACACAGTAAGTACAGTTGCCGGGCCCAACAGCACATGATTATTATTTTGATCTACTATGCTATTAGTTTTCAAAACTCATAAAAACAGTTATGTTAGTTGAGTTTGATTTCAGCTTCAGGTTAGCTTCAGTTAGCTTAGTTCTCTATTATTGTTCTATGTGATTAGCCTGCTATGCCATGTTTCAGCTTACATGTTTAGTTATTTCAGTTTATGCTTGCAACCATAGTATGTCATGTCAGTACATGTTTTCAAATAGCATTCTTTAAAAGCATGTTTGCATCGTTGCATGTTTTAGTGAGGTAGTTGGTTTCTTACTAAGCTTTAAGCTTACAGATTCTACTTTCCTTATACTGCAGATAAAGGTAAAGGGAAAATGGATTAGCAGAGGAAGCTGGAGTTCAATGCAAAGATGGTGTGTGTGGCAGGAACTGGAATAAAAGATCCTTAGGGGATCTAGCAAGCTTAAACAATTGAACCTTTAGTATTTCTATTTTCACGCACTTTTAATTGTTAAATGCTACGAACTAGTAAACCATGCTTTATATCCAGTTTAGAATGCTAGCTTTATGTCATTAGAATATATTCTATGGATTGTATAAGTGAAATGTGAGATTTTGGCACGAACAAGTGCTGAAATCAGAGTTGATCGATCGAAATCCTAGATCGATCCACGGATCGATCGTAATCGAATAGCATCGATCGGCCACCGACCGATCCACCGCGAATATAGTTTATGGATCGGTCACCGACCGATCCAAATGACGAGGGTGCGCAACTCACCGATCGGTCTACCGACCGATCAGTGCACTCCTGGATCGGTCGGTAGACCGATCCAGCTGCATACAGAAGCGTTGAAGCTTGTGGATCGATCAGCCGACCGATTCAGAGCCTTCTTCCGTGTCAGTATCAAGCTGGATCGATCACGGGATCGATCCGACAGCCCAACCGATCCATGGATCGATTGAAATACCTGATTACAGCTAGCAGGACATCCAAAAGGCATAGAATATCTCCCCTAGCATGTGTACAACTCCTATGTACACCTAGAATATTAAGTTCAATTTACAGTAATTAGTTTAGTAAAAATTTTAATCAATCCAGATTTTCCGCAATAGTAATTTAGCACAGCATTACGTAAAGATCGGTCTCGCAGCCTAGTCAGTAGGAGGCGGGTCGTTACAGAGTGGTATCAGAGCAGGGTTCCATACTTCCTACACACACATCAGCATTGAACCTGCAGCTTCCAAGTAAGAATACTTCTACTTTATTTATGTTCCTTGCTTTCTTGTTATAGTTCATGTTTATAGATAACTGATGCATGTTAGTATGTGATAGTAGATAACATGATAGCAATAGTTATACAATTATAATTGTATTAGTTATACATGTCCTGTCCTCTATGTCTTTAGAAATGGCACGAGGACGCCCAGCTAGAAGGACACCACCATCGAGCCCCAAAGACGAGGCGCTCGGCTGCCTCCTGCACCTTACATGCTAGTGGCTCATTCTGACAGCAGCCTAGCAAAGAATAGGAGATAGCCACCTCGTGGCTAATCAGATAATACCCCACAACACCCGGAACCAAATCGGACGACTCCAGTGGTCTTAGAGGTTCCACCATCCCAGCCTACAGCGCCAGCACTAGCATTTCCCAGCAGCAGAGGCAAGGAGAGAAGCTTATCCGATCCAATGGCAGAGAGTCAAGCCGAGAACTTCTTAGGCACTAGTGAACCATGGGATGCACAAGCCCGGTTCAAAACACTGGAGAGTACGATGGAGCTTCGGGACGCCATAACACGAGAAGGTGAAGTGTGCCTCCTTTGCTCGCTGTGGGATGCACGATGTGGTGGAGAGAATCGAGCGGCGCCCAGTGAACCGATGTTATGGGGTCGACTTCGAAGGAGTTCTTTGAGGAATTCTTTCACATGCAGTTACGAACCGCCACTACGACGAGTTCACGAAGTTTCGTCAGGCAACCTTTCAAAGGAGGAAGCCGTGAAGAAATTCAACAGTTGGCTCGTCTATGCCAGTAAGTACAGAAAAAGAACGAGTCCGTTGATGCTCAAGATGCCGAGGCCGGAAATAGCAATGAACGTGGTCAGCGGCATCCACAGGCCGACTAGTCAGCAGCCCTTAACCACGGAGCACTACCGAATAGTATCAAGCGAAGCAAATCCCCTCGTAACCTAAGGGTCAAGGAGGCTCGGTACCCGTAAGCAGGCCACACTCATGGCTCTAATCGAAAGGGAACCCCAGAACAAGCGCAAACCAGGAGTTACCCAAAAGGAGGACCACCATTATCCAAAGTGTGCTACTTGTGGGAAATTCCATCCTGGAGTTTGTCGTAAGGGCACACGAGGATGCTTTGAATGTGGACAAGAAGGGCACATGGCTAAGCAATGCCCAAACAAGACCAGTCTTCCTCAGCCACAGCCAATTCAGTACGGAGGCCAGCTGCAGGCCGCTTTAGATGGTCCACATATCAGCCAGGGCAGATTAGAAGCCCCTCCAGCTACGACCAATGCGAGGATCTACTCACTCACCCGAGAGGACGTAGCAAATGCCTCGACAGTTGTTACAGGTCAGATTAGTATTTTTCAGCAAATAGCAACTGTCTTATTCGATACTGGGGCAACCCATTCTTATATAGTCAGGGCATTCGCAAACAAGTTAGCAATACCTCCAGAGGTGCTCAGTAGTCAGTTTCTGACGACATTACCTTCAGGAGAAATTATGACATCCACACACTGGCTTAGAGCAGTGCCAGTCATTATAGCAGACAAAGAACTCTTCTGTGATTTGATCGTGCTAAATATGACTGACTACGACGTCATTTTTGGAATGGACTTCTTGATTAGATACGGTGCTTCCATCGAGTGCCGTAAGCAGAAAGTCATATTCCAACCTGAAGCAGAAGCACAGTTCGAATTCGTCGGAGAACCCAAAAGAAAGGCCAAGAGGTTTCTCTCAGCTATGAAGGCACAGAGATTAATGGATTCAGGGTGTACGGGATTTTTAGCACACGTAGTCAGTACCAGTCAGGACAAGGACCAACAGCTAGCAGAGGTCCGAGTCGTAAGTGACTACCCAGCAGTCTTCCCTGAAGAGTTACCAGGATTAGCACCAGACAGGGAGATTGAATTTGAGATAGAGCTCATTCCCGGTACCAACCCTATTTCCAAAGCACCCTACCGCATGGCTCCAGCCGAACTGAAGGAACTTCATGAGCAATTACGGGAGCTACTTGACAAAGGCTTCATACGCCCTAGTCACTCACCATGGGGAGCGCCTGTATTGTTCGTGAAGAAGAAGGACGGAAGCATGCGCCTGTGTATAGATTACCGGGCACTGAACCAAGTCACAATCAAGAACAGGTATCCTCTTCCCAAAATAGATGACATGTTCGATCAGCTAAAGGGAGCAAGTGTTCTCTAAAATAGACCTCAGATCAGGTTATCATCAGGTGAAGGTTAAAGAAGGGGATATACCCAAGACAGCATTCAGGACCAGATACGGACATTATGAGTTCGTAGTCATGCCCTTTGGCGTGACAAATGCTCCAGCTACTTTCATGGACCTCATGAACAGGGTATTCAGGGAATATTTAGATAAGTTTGTTATCGTGTTCATCGACGACATCCTTATCTATTCCAGAACTCAGGAAGAACATGCAGAGCACCTGAGGACAGTATTGCAGACCCTTCAGCAGAATCATGAAATGTGAATTTTGGCTAGATCAGGTGTCCTTCCTGGGTCACATCATCTCAAAGGATGGTATCATGGTAGACCCCAGTAAGATAGAAGCTGTGAGCAATTGGAAAAGACCCAAGAACGCCAGTGAGATCAGAAGCTTTCTGGGATTAGCAGGTTACTACAGGAAATTCATAGAGGACTTCTCCAGGATAGCCTCCCCACTGACAGCTCTTACCAGAAAGAATAGAAAATTTCAGTGGACAGAGGACTGCGAGAACAGCTTCAGCGAGCTGAAAAGGAGATTGACCAGTGCACCTATTCTGACTCTGCCAGAGAACGCAGATAGCTTTGACATATATAGTGATGCCTCGAAGTTGGGACTAGGAGCAGTGCTGATGCAAGATGGCAAGGTGATCGCCTATGCCTCCAGACAACTCAAGGATTATGAGAGGAATTATCCTACCCATGACCTTGAGCTTGCAGCAGTAGTGTTCGCTCTCAAGATTTGGAGACATTACTTGTATGGAGCTCAGTGCAGGGTGTATACAGATCATCAGAGTCTGAAGTATTTCTTCACTCAGAAGAATCTGAATTTGCGACAGCGCAGATGGCTAGAACTGGTCAAAGACTATGACATAGATATCCTCTACCATCCAGGAAAAGCAAATAGGGTAGCGGACGTCCTCAGCAGAAAGTCCAGTGTTACCCTATTATCTTTAGCAGCCATGTCACCGCCCCTACAGAAGGAGATCTCAGATTTCGGTCTCGAACTCATAGTCGGACAGCTCTCTACTATGACATTAGAGTATACCTTGCTTGGGGACATCCAGACAGCTCAGGAGCAGGATCCTGAAATTCAGAGAATCAAGCAAGGTATAGCAGAATCAAAAGGTGGAGAGTTCAGAATATCAGATAGCGGGGTGTTGTATTTCGGTGACAGGCTATGTGTTCCAGATCAGGAGGAACTACAGAGGAAAATCCTAGATGAGGCTCACAAGACTCCCTATGCGATGCATCCCGGCTCCACCAAAATGTACCAGGACTTGAAGAAACATTTTTGGTGGCCTGGGATGAAGAGGAGCATCGCTCGATATGTCAGCACCTGCCTAACCTTTCAGAGGGTTAAGGCAGAACATCAGAGACCAGGAGGAGTTTTGCAGCCCATTCAGATTCCAGAATGGAAGTGGGAAGACATTTCTATGGATTTTATAGTGGGACTACCCAGAACCACGAATGGTTTCGACACCATCTGGGTAATAGTCGACAGGTTGACTAAATCAGCCCACTTCCTAGCTATCAGAATATCCTATTCCATGGAGCAGTTAGCTCAGTTGTATCTCAAGGAGATCGTCAGGCTGCATGGAGTCCCACGAACCATTATTTCAGACAGAGACAGTAGGTTCACATCACACTTCTGGGAGTGTGTACAAACAGCTTTGGGCACAAAGTTAAAATTTAGCACAACTTTCCATCCTCAGACAGATGGTCAGACGGAGCGAGTAAATCAAGTACTCGAAGATATGCTCCGAGCATGTGCCCTAGACTTCAAGGGAAGTTGGTGCAAATATCTGAGCTTAGCAGAGTTTGCATACAACAACAACTATCAGGCCACTATCGGTATGGCACCTTACGAGGCTCTCTACGGGCGGAGGTGTAGATCTCCAATCTGCTGGTATGAGAGTGGTGAACAGAAAGAACTAGAGCTTCAGACAGATCTAGTAGCAGATACCACAGCAGCTATACAGCAGATCCGCCAGAAGAGCTATGCTGATACACGGCGCAGACCCTTAGAGTTTTCAGTCGGGGATTCAGTGTTCCTCAGAGTAGCTCCCATGAAGGGAGTAATGCGTTTTGGGAAGAAGGGCAAGCTAAGTCCCAGATATGTGGGGCCATACCTTATCAGCAGAAGAGTGGGCAAGGTAGCATATGAGCTAGAGCTACCCCAGGAAATGTCGGTTGTCCACAACATATTTCATGTCTCTATGCTGAAGAAGCATACCCCAGATGCCACCCAGGTGATTGAGCCCCAGTCGGTACAGATCCGCGAAGACCTCAGCTATGATAGTCGGCCTATTCAGATAATAGATCGAGCAGTTAAGAAATTGTGGAACAAGGAAGTACCATTAGTCAAAGTCATTTGGCACAGTCACACATCAGAAGAGGCAACTTGGAAGACAGAAGCAAGCATGAGACAGAAGTACCCAGAATTATTCTAAGTTCGAGGACGAACTTTTTATAAGGTATGGGGGATTGTAATGCCCGAAAATTCTTGAAACTGCATTATAAATATTCTTTTTCTGGAATTTTTAGATATTTTTCCGGAATTTTCCGAGTAGCGGAAGCAGCAAAAATAATTAGAACCGCAAAATAGCTTAGGAGGGAATCGAACCCGGAACCTCTCGGATCCGATAACTTTTAGTTAGCCTTAGTAACCGGTGAACCCAGCAGGGCCATGCTGAAAGAAAGAGGAATCAATTATATTTATATTAGAGTTGGGTTTAATTATCCACTTAATATAAATAGAAGAGTTAGGTTGGGTTTGGTTTATTTGAGAATTTGGTTTGGCAAACTCCTCCCCTCCAAACCCTCACGCCGAACACCCTTCTTCTCTCCTTCTCTCGACGCCAACCACAAGGAAGACCTAGGGTTCTCTCCCTATGGCCCCAAGGACATCTTCCGGCGATAACTCTGGCACGAGGACGCTCTCCTTCGCGAGGAGAACGCTTAGACGCAAGAAGATCGTCGAGAAGTCATCTCCACCGGAATTCTAGCGAATAGAATTGTAAGGAAATTAGCGTGCGAGGTAAGAAACCCCTCACCTGCAGTATATGTAGCTCCATTTTGGTTTTCTACGCATTAGTTTAACTATATGCAGATTTTTATCAACACATAGCGTGAAATTGACCCTCCTTGCAGGTTTAGGGATTTAGTGAGCACTTCTAGATTGGCCGGACACGTAATCCCTCTTCAGTGGGGGTTTCTAGACGTTGTCGGGTGCCTAGAAGTGGTCTCCCTAATAGAGAGGAGAGTTGGGGCACACTAAGTGTTCGATAAAATAGCTAGTTAAGTAAAAATGCAAACTAGGCATTTTAACAGCTCAGTTGAATGCATTAGAAGCATCTAAATCAGTAAATCAGTTTATTCTAGCTTATATGGGACTACGGTCCAATGGGTGGGCTCCCACAGTCGCCTCTGGGTTCAGACAACCTAGCTCTAGGTTCAGATAACCTAGAAACAGCAAATTAGAACAGTTTAACTATATTCAGTATTTTACTTTTCAGTTGGCACTGTACCGGATTAGATATCCATTGGGTTGGACTCCCACAGTCGTCCCTAGGTTCAGATAACCTAGTAAACCCTACTAAATTCGAGACTTGCAAACCCGGGTTTAGTTAGGGATGCGCGCACAGTAAGTACAGTTGCCGGGTCCAACAGCACATGATTATTATTTTGATCTACTATGCTATTAGTTTTCAAAACTCATAAAAATAGTTATGTTAGTTGAGTTTGATTTCAGCTTCAGGTTAGCTTCAGGTTAGCTTCAGTTAGCTTAGTTCTCTATTATTGTTCTATGTGATTAGCCTGCTATGCCATGTTTCAGCTTACATGTTTAGTTATTTCAGTTTATGCTTGCAACCATAGTATGTCATGTCAGTACATGTTTTCAAATAGCATTCTTTAAAAGCATGTTTGCATCGTTGCATGTTTTAGTGAGGTAGTTGGTTTCTTACTAAGCTTTAAGCTTACAGATTCTACTTTCCTTATACTGCGGATAAAGGTAAAGGAAAAATGGATTAGCAGAGGAAGCTGGAGTTCAATGCAAAGATGGTGTGTGTGGCAGGAACTGGAATAAAAGATCCTTAGGGGATCTAGCAAGCTTAAACAATTGAACCTTTAGTATTTCTATTTTCACGCACTTTTAATTGTTAAATGCTATGAACTAGTAAACCATGCTTTATATCCAGTTTAGAATGCTAGCTTTATGTCATTAGAATATATTCTATGGATTGTATAAGTGAAATGTGAGATTTTGGCACGAACAAGTGCTGAAATCAGAGTTTCAGTGCGAAATCAGAAACTCCGATCGATCCACGGATCGATCAGAGTTGAGTTGTGCCACTGGATCGGTCAGCTGACCGATCCAAATGCGAACAGTGTGCACAAAACTCACTAATCGGTCAGCCGACCGATCAGTGAGCCACTGGATCGGTCTACCGACCGATCAGTGCACTCCTGGATCGGTCGGTAGACCGATCCAGCTGCATACAGAAGCTTTGAAGCTTGTGGATCGGTTAGCCGACTGATCCAGAGCCTTCTTCCGTGTCAGTATCAAGCTGGATCGATCACGGGATCGATCCGACAGCCCAATCGATCCATGGATCGATTGAAATGCCTGATTACAGCTAGCAGGACATCCGAAAGGCATAGAATATCTCCCCTAGCATGTGTACGACTCCTAGGTACACCTAGAATATTAAGTTCAGTTTACAGTAATTAGTTTAGTAAAAATTTTAATCAATCCAGATTTTCCGCAATAGTAATTTAGCACAGCATTACGTAAAGATCGGCCTCGCAGCCTAGTCAGTAGGAGGCGGGTCGTTACAAGAACAATCTGCTGCAATGGCTATTGCCAATGATACCACGTTGCAGGTGGATCTGATCATGTTCCCTTCTTTATTTTAGAGATCATTCTTTTAATTTGAGATTTGAATTCTTCTAGATCTCTTGATCTCTCGACAATTACATCTTCTTGATCTCTTGATTGCAAGTATTAATTGATTGATGCATGCAATGTGTTTGATAAATTTCCTCAAACACTACCCTGAGTTGATTTTATCATTTTTGTTTACTAGATTAAGGAGTTGTTATTTCCTGTAATTTTTAAATTTAATTAAAAAAATAAAAAGAAAATAGCTAATTAAATGGTAAAATACTAAAAAAACATTATGAAAAATTAGAGATTTGTATTAGTAAAATTTTAAAACAGATTTGTCAAACTATTTCTCCATGGATTCTGATTTACGTGGATTAATTATTCTATTTTTGGATTCTTATTTTTCGAAACAGATCTGTTCTGAAAAAATATTTGTCAGATTATTTCCTATAAATATTTTTACATGGAGTCTAGAAGTCGATCATCCCCGAACGCAGCCGCTGCCTGCATTAACTTTCTCTATGGTCAACCTTACATAACAGAACTTGTAGATTCCTACTCTGTGTTGTTTGCTATGAAGAAGAGTGTACTGTAATCATGTGTGAACTGTGGATATTGTAGATTTCATAGTCAAAGTCATTAGTATGCATTAACTTTAGCATCCAAATATTAGATGCTAAGTTGTTAAGATTAAACCTCCAGGGGCCCTCCTCACCTTTTCTTGCACCTGACCTTTCATAAGACTTCAACTCCTAGTGTGTTTAGCATTTGCATTCCAGATTCATTAGATTTCATGCGTAGCAAGCTTAGATTCTTTACCACAAATAAATTCTTAGATTTAGTGTTTTTAGAATGTTTAGGTTCTGTGAACTGTTGTGATAATAGAACATGTTGTCTACTTGTTTATTTCTTCACTTTGATTATCATTTGTCATTGATTTAATTTGTATTTTAGTTGAAATATAATTTGACTTCAACTCTTAAGGATTTTACATTGACTATATTTTACTTGGTTCTTCTCCATATGAAAATCAATTGACCTGTTATTATACAAATCAAGAATATAAAATTCCTTAAATTTGTTCTATTTTAATTGAAATCTCATTGCTTCCCAAAGATGACAGTGATTGAATGATTCTTTGTTGGGTTTGATATGAAAGAAGAAATTGCATATTTGCTATCCACACTACTACTTTTTGTGAGAAGACTTTTACACTGTTTGTCTTTAGGTCTCCCTAATAGTTGTAACTCAGGGTTTGATGTTGTTTCTCCATGTCAAAATGTATTAATTGGCTGCTATATGAAACATGTCTATTTTTTCCTCTAATTATTTCTACTTTAACTAATATCTTACTCATTTTTAAAGTACATGATGATTTATTGTTGACTTGCATACAAAAGAAGAGAAGTTTATTTACTATGTGTAGTTCTTGTTTGTGTGAACCTTAATCATTTTCTATTTATTTCAGGTTCTTCATAACATTGCTGTTGTAGAATACTTTTGAGATGGTTGCACTGATCCTAGGAATCTCCTTGATGCATTAAACAAGGTTAAAGTAAGTTGACTGAATCACAGGTAATTGATTTTTTGAATTAATTTATGAAGATAATTTCTCATCTTCATACTGACATTCTTGAGGAAACAAATTATTAAACAATAAAGCTATAATCATATTAAACATATGATATTATATGACATGATTATACTTAACTTGTATGATAAGGTTAAACATGATCTTTAGAATCATCCGTTCTTCTATAGCAGAAAAGTTTGATGTTCCTTGGGAATCATGTCTTCTCCAAATCATGGGATTTTGAATATTGCTAATATTTTATTATCTATTTCATGTAATTTCACCATTTTCTCTATCCTTTTTTCAAAGTTGGAAATAATTTAATCCATGTTTATCCATTCAGTCAATATTCCATGATTTCTTAAACTAGCATTGTTCTTACAACTGAAAAGATATTTTACGTGCACTCTTTGATTAATAACTATATTGATTATAGGAGCAGAGTGAAGAGCTTGCGCATACTTTTGTGGACCAGATTGACTATGAGAATAGCTGCCTAGGCTATATGGTTTCAGGGTCTAAAGCTAATAGTGCTTCAATTCATCAAAGTGCTGCTATAAATAGCAGTAGAGTTGTCCATGCCCAAGAGTTTGATGTTTCAGTAACAATGCTGAATATTGTATGTAGTTCAACGCATTTTGTCAAAAGTTTTCTTTCCATAATTAGAATGAGTTAATAAATTGCTCTCTTCTTAGTATTTTTGTTAATTTGGTTCTTCACAGGCAATCATTCTCTACCATATCCATGAGTATGCATAGTCATTATCTGTTCTCAAAAAGCTATTCCAGAATATCGAGACAATTGAAGAGAGGTATGCCTTAATTTAATCATCTTATGAGTTATTGATAAGATGATTCTTTTTATTCTGCCTTGCTATTTTTCCTATGCAGCAAATAGCTCTCCGTGTATGCCTTCTTCTATTGGATGTTGCATTAGCTTGTGAAGATATTTTACAAGTCTCAGTAAGTTTCTTTGTAATCAACACCTTTTACTTTTTTATTTTCCTCAATGATGTCTCTTTTATTTTTTTAAAAATTCACAAAATGAAAGTACTGCAATATATGTTTTTATGTGTTTTTACGATTTACAAATCTCAAGTACTCCAGAGTTGAAATTGATGAAGTACGGTTCGAGTGGGCTGAATGCATGCTAGATTACATTTGAGTAGGAAAGGTATTTGATTTTTGAAAACTTTGGATGATGCATGTATTAGAAACCCAGGTCGATATAATTCTTCAAACGCTACCAAGAAGTTTTGAGCAGTTCCGCCTGAACTATAACATGAACAAAATAGAGTATACGTTGGCGAAACTTCTGACAGAACTACAGGCAGCAGAAGGTATATTTCGTCAAAGTTCTCAGATTCACTATGCTGAAAATGGTTTTACTTCTAAGCCGAAAGGCAAGAAGAAGAAGAAACAGGTCCTTTCAGCAAAGAGAGTGAATAAACCTTAGGAAAAAAAAGCTGGAATGAAGAAGCCAAAGGGCAAGTGCTTCATCTACAAGCAGACAGGGCATTGGAAGGCAGACTGTCCTCGTAGGAATCAGAACAATAAAGGTATATCTCATGCTCTAGTAGTTGAAACATGTTTAGCGGTGTTATCTATCAGCACCTGGTGTGTAGATACGGGAGCCACTGATCATGTATGCAATTCTTTGCAGGGGTTCCAAGAAACCCGGCGACTATTTGATGGAGAGATAACTGTCTACATGGGCAATGCTACTAAGATAGCGGCTGTTGCAGTGGGAGATGTCTACTTATCATTTGATTGGAATAGGAAATTTGTTTTAAGAAATTATCTTTATGTACCCAGTTTTAGAAAGAATTTAATTTCAATTTCAAAACTGTATTTGGATGGATATTCAGTTTCCTTTAGTAACAATGTGGTTATAAAGAGAAATAAAGTGATTATCTGTTCTGGTGCATTGATTGGCAATTTATATACTTTAAACTCAATTTCTCCCACAAAGCAAAATATGAAAATTAATAACACATTTTCTAACTCTAATAAGATAAAAGAACCTTCGGAAATGAACCAAACGCATCTTTGGCATCTAAGGCTTGGTCATATTAACTTAAGTAGGATTCAAAGACTTGTAGCCGATGGACTCTTGGGTCCATTAGAGTTGGAAAACTTTCCAACATGTGAATCCTGCTTGGAAGGTAAAATGACCAAGAGACCTTTTAAGGCCAAGGGGTATAGAGCCAAAGAAGCGTTAGAACCGGTTCATTCTGATTTGTGTGGTCCTATGTCTATCCAGGCTAGAGGTGGTTTTGAATATTTTGTCTCTTTTATAGACGATTATTCAAGATATGGATACATTTACCTGATGCGCCGCAAGTCTGAGTGCTTTGATAAGTTCAAAGAGTACAAGGTTGATGTGGAGAAATGTCTAGGTAAAAGTATCAAGACACTACGGTCTGATCGTGGTGGCGAATACCTCTTAGGAGAGTTTAGGAATTACTTATCAGAGGCCGGGATTTAATCCCAATTGTCCGCACCTGGTACACCCCAACAGAATGGTGTGGCAGAACGAAGGAATAAAACTCTTATGGAGATGGTTAGATCGATGATGAGTTATTCAGAATTACCAAATTCATTTTGAGGATATGCTCTGGAAACAGCATCGCACATTCTGAACTTAGTACCTTCTAAATCAGTATCTTCTACTCCCATAGAATTGTGGAATGGGCGGAAGCCCAGTCTAAAACACATTCAGATTTGGGGTAGTCCAGTATATGTGCTGAAACCATATGCTGATAAGTTAGAATCTCGTACAGAAGTTCGTGTGTTTATGGGTTATCCCAGAGGAACGAAAGGTGGTTTATTTTATAGTCCTAAAGACCAGAAGGTCATTGTTAGCACCAATGCCCAGTTTTTAGAAGAAGACTATATAATAGATCACAAGCCCAGTAGCAAAATTGTTCTAGAAGAACTTAGAGAAGACACGTCTACTTCAGTACCAATAGTACAAGATGAAGTACCACAAGAGACTGCAACATGTGTCACACATGATACACAACCACAGACGGTGCCTCGTCGTAGTGGGAGGGTTGTAAGGCAGCCTGAGAGATTCATGTTTTTGGATGAGTCTTCGGACTTGATCCCGGATAAACATGAACCTGATCCCCGGACATATGATGAAGCACTCCAAGATATAGATGTAGTATCTTGGCAAAAGGCAATGAATTCTGAAATAGAATTTATGTATTCTAATAAGGTCTGGGAGCTTGTAGAACCACCTGATGGTGTAAAAGTCGTTGGATGCAAGTGGATCTACAAAAGGAAAAGAGAGACAGATGGGAAGGTAGAAACCTTCAAAGCAAGGCTTGTTGCGAAAGGGTACACTCAGAAAGAGGGAATCGATTATGAGGAGACTTTTTCGCCGGTAACTATGCTTAAGTCTATCCGGATACTCTTAT
The DNA here is from genome assembly GCF_018446385.1 of Zingiber officinale. Lineage (NCBI taxonomy): Eukaryota > Viridiplantae > Streptophyta > Magnoliopsida > Zingiberales > Zingiberaceae > Zingiber > Zingiber officinale. The sequence continues at coordinate 386,854 of NW_024589898.1, read as the reverse complement.
CCATTGCCGCTCATATGGATTATGAGATTTGGCAAATGGATGTCAACACAGCTTTCCTTAACGGAAGTCTTGAAGAAAACATCCATATGAAGCAACCAGAAGGGTTCATTGAAAAGGGTAAAGAGCATCTAGTGTGCAAGCTCAATCGGTCCATTTATAGACTGAAGCAAGCTTCAAGATCTTGGAACATCTGGTTTAACGAAGTAATCCAGTCTTATGGATTTATTTAGTGTCCAGATGAGTCTTATGTATACAAGAAGTGTAACGAAAACGTGGTGGTATTTCTTGTACTATACGTAGATGATATTTTGTTAATTAGCAACAATGTCAAGGTATTATCAGACGTAAGGGTATGGTTATCCAAATAATTTGATATGAAGGACTTAGGAGAATGTGCACACATTCTTGGGTTCAAAGTTATAAGGGATCGCAAGAAAAGAATGTTGTACCTATCACAAGCTTTATATATAGATACGATCCTTGCTCATTTTAGCATGCAAAACTCCAAGAAAGGTTTCTTACCTTTTAGGCATGGAGTAGCCTTATCTAAAGAGATGTCTCCGAAGACATCATAGGAGATAGAGGACATGAAGGCAGTTCCTTATGTCTCGGCTGTAGGAAGCCTTATGTATGCAATGCTATGTACGAGACCTGATATCTGTTTTGCTGTGGGTATGGTTAGCAGATATCAGAGTAACCCTAGACAAGGAAATTGGACTACAGTAAAGCATATATTAAAGTACCTGAGAATGACTAGAGACTATATGCTAGTTTACCAGGCAGATGATTTGCTCCCTGTGGGTTACACAGATTTGGACTTCCAATCAGATAGGGACAACAGTAAGTCTACATCAGGTTATGTGTTTACTCTAGGAGGTGGAGCCATTGCATGAAGGAGTGTTAAGTAGAAATGCGTCTCAGACTCAACCATGGAAGCTGAGTATGTGGCAGCTTCTGAGGCAGCCAAAGAAGCTGTGTGGCTCAGAAACTTTCTAATGGACTTAGATGTGATTCCTGGTTTGCCCAAGATCATCACAATTTATTGTGATAATAGCGGTGCAGTTGCAAACTCGAAGGAACCACGAGCCCATAAGGCAATTAAACATATAGAGTGCAAGTACCACCTGATACGAGACATCGTCAAGCGAGGAGAAGTTGTCGTCGCCAAGATTACATCAGCAGATAACCTGGCAGATCCTTTCACTAAGGCCCTTCCGGCGAAAGATTTTGATCGACATGTGGAGGGGATGGGAATCAGATGTATGGCAACAGATATGGCAGCTTAGTCTTTTAGTATAATTGGGAGATTGTTGGAGTGTATACTAAAAGCTTAGCTTTTGTAAACATTTATTTTTGAAATAAAAGAATCACATTGGTCAATATGTGCATTTATTTGTTAAATGTAATTGTTCAATTAATTTATATAGTAGATAACATGGAGTGTGGTGTCACACTCAGAAGATCATGTTGTTGGTTCTCTATAAATTATAAACAGTTGCTCACGACTAAGATGGAAAGGAACAAACCATCAGAATAGTCGTAATGTAATTAAGTATTAGTTTATATTGACTAATAAATTACACGGATACACTTTAAGTGTATTGAGTAGGACCATTTAGGTAAGTTCTTTTTGTACTGACCTAGTAAAAGAACTAAACCTTAGTTATTATGGAAGTGTGTGCTCTTAATCCTAATATAATAACAAGCACATATATTTAATATTTATTTCTTTGACTTATCGAAGGGTGAGGTTTAGCTCGATAAATCAATATGCCCAATAAGTTGGGAAAAATAATATTACTTATAGTGTGTGTTGTTGATTATAGAAGGAATCTGTGTCCTAGTTATCTAGGTTGAGAATGTCCCCAAGAGGAGCTCATAAGAATTGTCATGTTAAACCCTGCAGGTGGACTTAGTCCGACATGACAATGAAGTTGAGTGGTACTACTCTTGGAGCTAGATATTAATTAAGTGAGTTGTCAGTAACTTACTTAATTAGTGGGCATTTATAATCTTAAACACAGGGAGACTAGCACACTCATGATAAGAAGGAGCCCATAATGTAATTTGGGATTGGTGCGGTAATGCGATAATAACTCTCTAGTGGAATGAGTTATTATCGATGAACTTGAGTTGTGTGTTTGGGGCGAACATGGGATACTCAAGCTCATCGGAAGGCCAAAACCAATTTCTCCTCTAGATCCCTGTCATAGCCTCATTATTGCCTCAAGTCCATCCAAATGTAAGGCTCTTCTTGGTGTCCAAGAAGTGGGCCGGTCCAATGCTTGGTGACCAAGCAAGGGTCGGTCACATCCTCTTTATAGGGGTCGGCCCTATTGCTTGGTGACCAAGCATGTAGGGGTCGGCCAAGATTAATTCAAATAAGAGGGGTGTTTTGAATTTTTAAAATCTTCTCTTTGTAGAAAACTATAAGTTTTAAAAGAGAGATTTTAATTTTTAAAACTTTCCTTATTTGAATTTGGCCACATGTTTTAATAGAGAGTTTTAAAAGTTTTAAAACTTTCCTTTTTTAACCATCCTCATGGTTTAAGAAAAAAAAGGGAGATAAGTTTTAAAATTAAAATTTTCTATCATCATGTTAAAAAAGAAAATTTTGTAAGAGAAGTTTTAAATTTTAAAACATGGTTTTAATTTTTAGAACTTTCCTTTTTTAACTCCTACTTTAGGAAAGAGAGCTTGTAAACTTTTATAAGAGATTTTCTTGTAAAATTTTATTAAAAAATATATTTTCTTTTTCCCTTGATGAGGTGGCCGGCCACCTTGCTTGGTGCCCAAGCAAGTGGCCAGCCATATTAAAATTAATTAAAATCATCACAAAATTAATATTGGTGATTGATTCAATCAAGAGGAAAGAAAAGGAAAAATAAAAGAGAAAAGGAAAAACTCTTGGATGATTTTATTTTTTGTAAAAAAAAATTCCTTATTTGTCTTGGGCAAGTAATATAAAAGAAGGGGTGAGGGGGCTTCATGAGACACAACTCTTATTCTTTTGCTTGGAGCTGTCTTGGTGGCCAGCCCCTCTTCCTTCTCTTTTCCCTTTTGCTCTCTTCTCCTTGGTGGTGGTGGTGGCCGGATTTTAGAAGAAGAGGAAGAAGCTTTTGGGTGGTGTTCATCTTGGAGGATCGTCGCCCACACGACGTCCAAGGCAAGGCGAGGAATACGACAGAAGATATCGAGGTCATTAGCTTACAAAGAGAAGGTATAACTAGTAATTTTCTTCCGCATCATACTAGTTATTTTCTTTGTAAGAATTTTAAATACAAGAGGCAATTAGATCTAGTTTTTTGAATAAGTTTTTCGAGTTTGTGTTTCTTCTTTTTCGAATTTGTGATTCGATTGTTCTTTTTGGTTAACCTAGAGTTATTTAAGGAAATTAAATATTAGCTTTCCCTAAAAGGCTTTGACTAGACGGTGGTGGTTGCTCCCATATCCAAGAAGACCATGTGCCTCGCCATGCAGTCCTGGAAGCCAATTTTGGAAATTAATATTTAATGGAATTAATAACATAGGTGGATTTGAATCAATAGTGGTAAGTTCCGCTTGCGATTCAAATATAAATCATTAAGAACAGCTAAGTTAAATTTGGAATCAATGATGTTAAGTTCCGTCTGCGATTCTTAATTTAACTTCTAAAGAACACAATAGGTTATTTAAGGAAAGGTTCGACACTTGTACAAAAAAATTTTGTACAGTGGAACCGGTACGGTTTCCTAGTATTAACCAACAGAAGGATCGAAAAGAAGTGATAGAGGAGGGGTGAATATCACTCATTAAACTTTTTCTTTTATCGAAATAAACATATCAAAGTAAAGCAGCGAAAAATAAAAGAAGACTCAAGTGGTTATTTGGTTCGGAACCTATGTTGACTCATACTCCAAGACTCGCAATTCTTGATCGCACCGTTAGGCAATTGACTATAATTCTTCTTCTTGAAATTTTTAGAAACAAGCAATTCATACAGATGAAAAGATAGTAACACACTTCTATCTTTTAGAAAGTAATAATGCAAGCATAACTAAAATATACTGACAATAGAAATAGATGTTGAAGTTCATCGACATTTCTCGATGTAGTAGTTTGCACATGAAGTTGAGGTGGTAAATGACAGAAGCACGAGCAAAGTAGATTGGAGAATTTTCACCTTAGTAGTTATCCGTAGGCTTAGATCTCGAGGTCTTTTTATAAGCTAGGTTCGGTCGACCAAAAAGCCCTTCGGACGATTGATTCGTTCGGTCAACCAAACCCTCTATCGGTCGACTGAAATGCTTGCCTTCCTTCTTCACCGAGATCTAATCTTCACGCATTTATGAGCAATTAATATTCGGTTGACTGATCCCCTTGATCGGTTGATCGATCAGTGCAGTTTTCCTGTTCGCCAAGATTCTCCATCAATTAGCCTTTAATTGTATTTAATGTTTAGTTGATCGATCCTTGGGTTCAGTCGATCGATCCGACTAACTTCCAACTTTGATTCTGATTGATCTGATTTGTGCAACATTGACTTGGTTCAGTCAACCGATCTGCTAGTTCGGTCGATTGATCAGTCAACTTACCAACTTTACTTTCGAGTTGATCTCTGCTTTGTATCAACCTTATTCGATCGATTGATCCCTATTTAGTCGACTAATTTGGTCGGTTCCTGTAAAATAGTGTTAAATAAAATATTTCTGTAAAATAAAGTTAGGGCAGTAATATAAGATGCATGAATAGAAAATAACAGTAGAACTATCTTGATCTCAACTTAGAAACCTTCCCAATTTCTTCAATTGGATTAAGGACCTGGGTTTGTTTCTTTCTGGAACACGACCTCACTTCACTCCTCTTCAGTTGCTTACCTCAACCTACCTGCCAAATATTAGTCCTCCAGACCTGTTTGGACTTTGCCGCTTAACATCAGATCGGCTCACCAGAACTTCCTCTTGTTCTTCAGTCCTCTAAACCTATCGAGCTTCCTTGCCAAGTGTCGAGTCCTCTCGACCTACTTAGGCTTTTGCCTGGCTTCACAATCTGCTAAGAATTTTCCAGTCGAATAAATATCCTACACACTCAGTTAACATGTTAGACCACAATAAGACTTAACTTGAACCTTTGACAACATCAAAACTCAAGTTTAATTTTGGTGCACCCTGCACCAGCACTTATCATATCTCCCCACAAGAAGACATCATGTAGTTGCTCATACGGCTAAACTTCCGAGCCTCTAATAATGAGGTTGAATACAAAGCCTTGTTGGTCGGAATAAGCAGCCAAACATGAGGGGGTTGTTAGTCCCGGTGTGACCGACAAGAGGGAGATGAATTGACCTAAAATTATAAATATACTCATTTCGTTCTTTCAACTTAAGTTAGACAAACACTTAATTAATAGAAATAAATTGCATAAAAGAATAAACGAGGCTACTAAATTTACTTGATTTGCAACCGAAGAGGTTGTTAATTCAAGACAAGGGAAGCATACTATCAAAACTTCTTCTTCGACAAGGTTGGAAGGAGATGTTAGTGCGGGAAGCATCAGACAATCGAACCCGAATTTTGATAATGACAAAGGGTTCAAAGTTAAGGTTATTCTTCTCACTGGTGGGCGAGAAGAACGTACGTGGTGTTCGAGGGACGTAAAGCCGAGACAGAAAACTGCTCGAGGAGAAGGCCGGGAATTGGGTTTGGGTGAGCCCTATTTCGGTTGGCCGGAATCACCCAAACTCATGAAGCTTCGGAAGTCAAAAGCAAGGAGAAAGCAAGCTAGTATTGGAGGCGCCTCCACCTTGGAGGCGCTTCAATCAAACATTGGAGGCGCCTCAAGCCAGTATTGGAGGCGCTTCCACCTTGGAGGCGCTTCAATCAAACATTGGAGGCGCCTCCACATTAGAGGCACCTTCAATCTTGTTTGAGGCGCCTCCGACTGGTCAAAGATGACCGTTTGAGCACGGATAGAGTTTTATCTGCTTGACTTGGTTAGAGGCGCCTTGAACCTTGTCGGAGGCGCCTTGGACCTTCGAGATAGGATTTCCAGGAGCTATTTAAAGGCCCCTGGAGGTAGGAAATATTCATCAATTGTTCAATCAACTCTGTATTCATTCCTAACAATAGTTCTGAGCTGTTAGAGTGTAAAAACCTTCTCCGCCTTCAGTAAAGGAGACTTTTGCTAGTGCGTTTTTCCTCGCCCTGGATTAACAACCTTCTTAGTTGTAATCAGGTTAACTGCTGAGTCTCTGTTTTATTTCAGTTTCTTTATTTCAGTTATTTTATTATTGCTATTGCATTTTTGACTTGAAAGCACGAGGAGGGTATAATTTTTATTTTTTAGGCAATTCATCCCCCTCTTGCCGGCCTTCGCTGCACCAACACATATTTCTCATAAAGTCGAGAGGCAAGTGGGTTCGATAATTAACATATCATATAGAGTCTATATTGATCCAGTTTCAAATCATGTCACCTATGTTAACTGGATTAAGGGTTTGATCACGTGGATCCGTCCCTACCTCTACATCAGTCAATCTTAAGAGCGTCTCCAATGGGGAATATTTTTCCAAATATGCCCCCCCTCAAACATCTCCCGTTGGGGGGGATATTTTTGGGGTGATTAGAAATTATCAGACACAAATTATGTCCGGTGATTTCTCTTTTGTGGGGCCCATCAAAAGGTGGGCTACCATATTTTTCTTTTATTTATTTTTAAAAATATAATGAATATTTTTGGACCTTTTTAGCGATAAAAAAATCAAACTGAACGTCGGAAAAAAAAAATCAAAATCGAATGTTAATTAACGTTCATTTTTTTAACGTTGAACAACATTCGTTTTCCCCCTATATGTACATTGTCATTTCATCTATTTTTATTAATTCCGTACTCATTGCATACTGAAAATTTAGAAAGAAATGAATAAAACTTTCGGTCATTATTTTAGGGATTTATTTAACTCTTCAAATATCGACGAAAATTCTAGTAAAAAAAGTTCTCGAATTTATCCTAATTTTCTCAATCCTCAACTTCCTTAAATGTAAGATAATAAAATGGTCGTGGGACCTATAAATATTTGGTTGGTGAAATATTTAATTATGAAATTAAAAATATTTTAGAATGAATATTTGCTGAGTGAGATCCATAAATATTTGATTGATCGAATATTTATTGTGAGATTTAAAATATTTAACAGTAAATTATTGTGAGATTTAAAATACTTAACACTAAAATATTTAAAGAATGATGTAGGAATAGAAGATCATCGAAGGAATATCCCCCTAACCGCTTGATGCTCTTAAGGATTTTGTTTTTCCTTGCAGCTTTAACGTACTTCAAACCCAATGGCTATGATTGATAAGCAACTGTAACTTGAGAGGTAAATTTGAAAAATGAACACAAACATCTACATTTAGATTCCATTGGCAAGTTGTCCGCCATTGCACGTGCCTTTGGTGAAGAAAAGACTAGAAAAGAATTGATATCTTTTTCTTAGTGGGAATTGTGATGATGATGCCGATGTAGTGCTTCTTACCCTGGCTGAGGAATTGGGCTTGTATATTTTATATGTGGGTGGGATGAGTAGGCTCATGTTTTGCTCCTGAACATTATGCACTATGGAGGAAACTTGTGTTAGAGATAATGCTGTTGACACTCTGTAGAATTGGGATTCAGATGGAAGGAAAGTAATGTGTTGCGAGTGGTTCACTCCCATAGCAACACACACACACACACACACACACACACACAAATCCATCTTTTAAATAATTGTTTATTAATTATTGTCAGTATGATTTAATCGATCATTAGACTGGTGTGCATGTCATTCTATTGCATGAGTTTTTCCTTAGAGGTTAATTTTCAATCTCGAAGAGGGATGTGCTTTCATCAATTGTTCAGTTGAAGAAGTAGATCAAGTATGCAACAGGACTGAGTAAAACAGCTTGTGAGCTAAATGGAAAGGGTTCTTCAGAAGATTTGTCTTCTCAGATTCTTTGCTCTCCAACTGTTTGATCTATTGCAACCTTCGACAGCTCGTCCACAAGGTCGGCCAAATCTCCGGCCGAGCTGCCGCCTTCCGACACCGCTTCCGCCGCCTTTCTCCCTAACTCCTGCGCCTTCTGCCTCCGCGCCCTCCCCGCTTCGCCCACCGCCTCCGCCACCAGGCGCGCCAGCTCCTCTGGTTCTGGCACGGCTTCCTCGCCGCCCTCGCACGCCCTCACCGCCGTGCCTATCTCCTCCTCCAGCAGCCTCGCGTTGAAGAACTGGTCGGCGGCCATCGGCCACGTCAGCAGAGAGACCCCCGCCGCCACAGCCTCCAGTACCGAGTTCCACCCGCAGTGGCTGATGAACGCCCCCACCGCCGCGTGGTTCAGGATCGCCACCTGTGGCGCCCACCCGGTGAGCACGAGGCCCCGCCCCGCCACGCGCTCCTCGAACCCCATCGGCATCGCCACCGCCCCCCTGGTCGCCCACACGAATCGAACCCCGCTGCCCTCCAGCCCAGCAGCCAACGCCTCCGCTTGCGCCGGCGACAGCTTGGCCACGCTCCCGAAGGCCACGTATACGACGGATCCCTCCGGGGATCTGCCGAGCCAAGCTGCCAGCTGCTCGTCCAATCCGGCCGAGGTCCCCGGCGGCAGGGCGACGGGTCCCACGGCCCAGACACGGGCGTGCCCTGGATCACGCCGGAGGTGTTGGAGGTAAGTCCTCTCGAGCTCGGCGAAGGTGTTGAAGACAAAGCCCCAGCTGCGGGCGTTGGCGAGGTACATTTCCTTCGCGAACTCCGACAGCGAGTCGCCCTCGACGTACGGGCGGTAGATGGTGGTGATGTGGCGCCACGGGTAGAGCGGCGAACCAGGTAGATCGGGGAAGAGTAAGGGCTCGACGGGATCCTTAGGGTTGTTCCTCTTTGGCATCCGGCGCCAGAGCGAGTGGACAAGAGAGAGGCAGAGCGCGCCGGAGGGGCAGAATACGAGGCGAGGAACGCCGAGCTCGGCGGCGAGGCGGTTGGTCCAGCTGCAGAAGTAGTCGGAGAGGAGTGCGGTGGGGTGATGGTCCTGGCCCCAGCGGAGGAGGGGGAGATGGAGGCCGGCGAAGGCGCACATAAGGAGGCGAATGTCGGTAGATGGATCTTCGTGAGCGTTCTCGACGCCTGGAAGGATGGCTGGGTCGGAGGGGAAGGGGAGGACGAAGGGGGCGGCGGCGGGGCAGCGGGCGGCCAGGAGAGAGACGTTTTTGGGTGTGACGGCGACTGTAACGATGACAGCGGGATGGAAGCTTTCTGAGAGGAGGCGGGCGAGGTCTAGAAGAGGCAGCATATGACCCGCCGCCGGGAACGGGACCAACAGGAGATGAACTCGCCGCTCGTCCGCCATCTCTCTGTCTCTGGTGGACTTCTTGCTGAACTGGCCCAGCATAGCAGCATTCGACGGAAGGATATTAAAACACAAAGCAAAAAATTACAATTTTGAGAAATGAGAGAGGAAGAAATGGTCGTCATGACTGACGTCAATATCTAATTAGTAAAATATATTGATATTTTATTATTAAAAGTAGCTTAAATTCTATTTTAAGAGGTGGCAATTAGATTAAAATTGTTTTTTTAACAATATTGGATATCAAGATATTTTTAAAGTTAAAGATAAGATAAGGTGACTTTTGATATATTTTTTTAATGCAAGATTGTTTTTTACAATAATAAAAGTAAAAAAACGCCTTTAAAAAAAAATCTACAAAAAATATTTATCTTTCTATACATAATTGTGGGACCCACCGAATGATGCTTGCCATGCAGTATCCGATTCATATGTTTGGTTGATTCCATTCAAGTTGTTAAAACTTGTTTAAGTTTAATTGATGTGACAGATCAAAATCAATATCAGTATAACAGGTCAAAAGTATGGCTGATTTTGAGTAAAAAAATTAGGAGAAAGTGCCTTCTTTTGGTGTTATTATACGATGGGTCAAAATAAAGAATAAGTTATGGTTCAATAAATTAACGATGGGATGAAGCTGAGATTATGTAAGAAAAAAGACACAGATGTTATTGGTATAATAACTAAAATATGAAATATTATCATATAAAATTATAGGATCAAAATTTAATGTGTCTAGTATATCTCTTCTATATCTTATCATTTGTACTAAAAATTTATAATCATCCATTAATTTAGAGATGGATTAACGGAGACGTTAGGATGAACAAACCTTTTGTCATATTATATATAGAAGTTTAATTACAAGAGTTAAGATTAAAATCATGTTAAAAAATATTTAATGTTAAAATGATGTTATGAAATATTTAATGTGCTAATTGAAAATATAAATATAAAGGTCAAATTTGTAATTGAAATAGATTTGATCATGAGTGAGTCTTACGATTTAGTCGATCTAATTCGAACTATAAATGAGTTTAATTCGTCACCTACGTCTCATTTATGAACAATTCTCGCATATAATGTACCTATGCCCTTTTTAAATGAACTTCCTTTTTCTTCTTGATATCTTCTAGAGTTTTTTAAGTTTACTTATAGTTATAAATAAGCGGGTGACGAACGCACATATAACTTTTAACTTGTTCAATCTAAAGACTCTCATTTATTGATTTTTTATTGAACTCGAATTTACAAAGAAAATCTCTGATGGCATTATCAACTTAAATCAAAATGGGCCTAATTTATTTTAATAAATCAGATTTAATCCAAATTAGATCAGATTGGTTAATAGATCAGAATTGATTAAATAGACTTAGGTTTAAATAAGAAGAACATAGATAAAGTATCTCTGTTCAATTAAATTAGTTCTAATCAGAACATTAGACTAAGTTTAGGGTTAGTTTCCTAATCAACTGATTTGTTTGTGTAGTTAGCACTAACGGTCTAACTCAAACTTTGATAAATGACAAAATAAGTTAAGTTAGGTTTATTGTAATCTAACATTTTCATTGAGTGTGCAGGAGAAGTCCAGCTAGGTCGACAGGCCGATCGGATAGTTGGCACGAAGCCCAGCTAGGTCGACGAGCTGACTTGATAGCTGGCACGAAATCCAGCTAGGTCGATAGCTGATCGGATAGCTGGCACGAAGTCCAGACAGGTCGACGGGCTAACCGGATGTCTGGCACGAATTCCATATAGGTCGACAGGCTGACCGGATGTCTGGCACGAAGTTCAGCTAGGTCGACAGACTGACCTGATAGCTGGCACGAAGTTCAGACAGGTCGACAGACTGATTTGATGTCTAGCAGGTAAATTAAGGTAAGTCGCTGGAGGGGAGTGACTTGGTGAGGGCACATTCCCAATCAGGGAACTTAGGCATCAATCCAACTTAGAATCATTTCGGGAATCTAAGTTGAGATCGTGACTAGAGTCCGATCTCAGTGAGACGGAATCTAATTACTACTCTATAATTGTGCTAACACTTTATTTTACAGGATATTATAATTTACATTTGCCTCAGACTAACATTTTCTTACAAGAAATTGAGTTGCTGGAAAATGGTAGTCCGGGTACCCGGAAGAGATCCAGGCATCCGGAATGCAAATTCTATCCCGACGCAATGTGGAGCGCGTTGATTGGCTAGCTGACGTCACGCTCCAGGCGCCCGGAAGGGATCCGGGCGCCCAGAGCTTCCTATATAAGGAGGCCACCACCTGGAGCAAAGTATGACAACTTCTGGTACGATTGATCTCGTGCGCGCTGCTTCCAAGACGCTCTTACTACTCTACAAAGCTTCTCCAACAACCAACGATTTGGTCTTTACTTTCTTGTTGTCGATAATTTCATTTTGCAAGTTCCTGTACTCATTTTGTAAACATCTCTTCAAATTATTAGTGATTGCCCAACGAAAGCACTCAACAAGTGCGGGCCTTGGAGTAGGAGTCGACGAAGGCTCCGAACCAAGTAAAATTGGTTTGTGTTAACTTGTATCTTTTGTATTTCCACTGCGTACTCGACTTGATTTAATTATGAATTCTTTGAATGCTATTCACCCCCTCCCTCAACGTTTTTAACGATCCAACAAGTGGTATCAGAGCAGGTATCATCAATCAGACAGAAGGGGTGAAATTCTTTTTCTTTTTTTTCGGCTTTAAGTTTTTCGATACAATCCAAACTTGTATCGTTACCTTTTTGAAATTTTTTCGTAGTAAATTAAACTGAATTGGTGCAACACCAATTCAGTCTTAAATTTCCTTTTTCTCTCCCGCACTACTAATCCAAGACCAAGTCTTTGCACCTCTTTTTAGTTTTCTATCATCAGTACTTAATGGCTCAAGTCGAAGGACGAAGCATTCACGAATCACCTCCATATGAGATGTACAAGCGACATGAATTCAATCTGTGGAGGATGCAGATGGAAACTGTTGGAGCAATCCCAATGGTCCGTGCGACCATGTGTTTTGGTGTTTGGGCAAAGGGTTTAAGTTAGGTTCACCCTTGTATTTGATATGTGTATTTGAGTTGTGCAGGTTTGCAGGATACACATGTGACTCAGGTTGATGGCTTCGGGTCTGGTGAAGGATGGAGCATCTGAGGGACCATGGACAAGGCAGCGAGGACAAGGGCCGAGGGAAACGACTTCGAGGCATACGCGAAGGATGGCATTGGGGGCGAGCCGCGGGCTTGAATGCATCCGAGGGACGAGAGCCAAAGGAAGTAGGCTTGAAGGTAAAAGGTCAAAGCTGCAAAGGAAGCATCAAGTGAGTCATAAGGGTGAGGGTACGAGTGCATGAGAGATTGTACTCGGAGTAAAATCCTAGTTTTTAGGGTTTTATTGTAACGATCTTGTAAGGCCATCGTAGCGATCTTGTAGCGCCTTGTAGCGATCTTGTGTGATCATGCATGTTTTGGCGGTCAGTGCGATCGGCTGAAGCGATCATTGTGACGAGAATGTGTGGAATCGAGCCGTTGGGATGTAACGATCGAATTTCCACACGACTGGTACTTTTAGCAGTCGACTGGTAGGGGGTTTTCAACCGTGGCCTATAAAACCAAAGCTTGGGAGCTTGGTTTGAGTTGACGAAATAGAGGTGGTTAATCTCTATTAGTAGTCTACTTGTGCCCTAGCGTCAAAAGAGCTCTTGTGAGGGTTGTGGTGAGGTTTCTCCACCCACAAGGAGGTTTGAGCTAGCCGGAAGTTTTCCGGGGAGTAATCCACCGAAGGATCGGGATCGTCCACCTTACGGACACGCCGTGGAGTAGGAGCTTTATCTCCGAACCACGTAAATGATCGTGTAGCTTGGTTTGAATTCTTTCCTTTAGTATTTAGCTTTCTACTTGTTTTGTTTGCATTTCCGCTTGCGCACTAACGTTGTAGAAAGAAGCGATTATTTGGGGGCGCCGTCTATCCAACCCCCCTTCAAGCCGGCCGTCCGATCTCCAACAAGTGGTATCAGAGCGAGGACGCTCTCCGTTGGACTAACCGCCGAGGAAGCAAAGATGACCGGCTTGATAGATCCGCCAAAGTTCGAAGGAGGAAGCTTATGGGATATCACCTTTTGGATGGTGAAGATGAAGAACTTCTTCGAGACGGATTGGAACACAATGATGGTGGTGGAGGAACCATTCGAAGTCCAAAAAGACAAGAAAGGGAAGAAGCTCCGACCACGACATTGGACGGAGGAGCAAATCACACGGTCAAAGGCAAACGATAAGGTAATATCAATTTTGGTAGATATTTTGCCTTCTAACGTGTTAAGTGATGTAGGTGAGTATGAAAATGCCCATGAATTATGGAGCAAAGTGAAGAAATTTCCATGGGAGGAATTTTTGCCTGCACAAGAAGAAGAAGAAAAATCCGAAGAATGTGATGAAGTGGTCCAAGAGGAGAAGAAGGACCAATCGGATGTGGAGCCCAAGGAGTTGGGTTTAGTAGCTCAAGAAGAGGAGGTGGAGCAAACGGAAGTTGAGTCACGCTCAATATCCGAGGAGGAGAAGGAAGATGAGGTATCATCTACATCCTCAAGAATTGAAGAAGATTCCAAGACAAGTGAAGAAGGTGAAGTCTTGGAAGTAAACATAGCAAGCACCTCCACCGAAGTGAAGTCAAAGAACAACATAATTTGCTTCGGATGCAATGAGAAGGGACACTACAAGAGTAGATGTCCAATGAGTAAGAAGAAGGTATCTCCTAAACTCAATTCAATTCCTTTAGAATCTAATTTGAGTTGTAGGAAGAAGAAGGAGAAGAAGCACATTAGATGCTTCACGTGTGGAGAACTTGGACACTACCACACAAGATGCTCAAGGAAGGGAGAATTCAAGAAGTTGGAGCATCTAAAGAAGTGGGAGAAGAAGAAGAGGAGCTCAAGTCAAGGGGGAGCTTCAAGGGTAAGGGAGGTATACCCTAATTTGAAGTGTAATTCAAATTCAAATTCTTATGTTCCCATGCATGTTAGGAAAAATAATGTTAATCATTATATGCCCATGCAAAATTTTGGTTTCAAATATCATGATAGGAGTAGGGTAATTGTAGATCAAAACCCTAGAAGACCAATGCATGATAAACAAAGAAATAGTAGACCTAAGGAGACCCAAGGCATTAATCCTAAGAAGGGGAGACATATGCCTAGAAAGGGTAGGTCTAGGAATGTCCAATTTGGACAAATTAACTCTAGGGTTAGAAACCTAGAGAAGGAGAATCAAGCTTTAAGGGGAAAGCTTGATAAGTTAGAACAATTCCTTAAGAGATTCAATGTTGGATCTAAGGAATTAAGGATGATGTTGGGTAGCCAAAGACCCAACAATAATAGATCGGGCTTGGGATACCAATCTAGTTCCTCTAAGGCTAATGAGAGATCATGTACTAGGGTGGCAAATGATCATGGCAAGAGAGAGTCCTCCAAAGCTAAGGGAAAGTCTTATGCTAGGGTTGCATATGACTATAGCAAGGAGAAGCCAATAAATGGCAAGGGAAAACCATTTAATGGTAAGGAGAAATTAACCAAGGACAAAGTGTCCAAGGTTAAGAAAGTTAGATTTGTAGGCCAAGTTTCACCGGGGGTGGACCGATGTGGCCTAGCCATTGTGAATGAGTCACCTAGGGAGGTGACTAAGGTAAAGAGCTCTAGGGGGAGCTCCAAGAGTCAATTTGGGACCCATGGCCAATGGATCTCAGGTGGGTTCTACTTGGGGGTCTAGAGGAGCCATGGAGTGTGCCAAGTGGTTTAGAGACGGACTTGAGTCTCAAACCTGGGGAATTGGCACACATGGTTTGTATTTCATGCAAGAAATATGACAATTGGGGTCATATAGCATGATAATTGGTTTTGGATGTATAGATGCCATATAAATCAATGCTAGGGATGCATTATGGGTTAGTATGGGCAAATACATCAAGAGGAAGCCAAAACTAGGACTTTAGGTCAAGGTTCAATTGAACTTTTTAGCTAGTTTTGTGTTTTGTGTCAATCTTGGGATTGGTGATAGATATATTTTTATATATATTTTTCCCAAGTAGATATTGATATAATAGACCTCTCCACAAAATTTGGGGATTTTTGGAGGTCTGTGGAATTTCTGGCGCATTTCTGAAGTTGGCCAGAAAAGGCTGATTTTTTCATGAATAGTGTACCAGTCGACTGGTACAGTTACCAGTCGACTGGTAACACTGTTCACGAGCACAGAATGTCTCTGTAAGCTCGTTTTCATGGGGGCAGTCGACTGGTACTTCTTGCAGTCGACTGATACCAGTCTGAAAGTGTTTTCAGCACTGGATTTTGACCGGGTCAGCTCATATAGATGTATGGGATCCATGGGGGATACATACATGAGTTTAGGGTCATTTGGATGACAAGTTTTCAATAATTGGGATATTGTTGGAGAACTTTTTGGATGTTAGGCAAAGGGGGAGAAGTAAGGTTTAGTTAGGAAAACCTGAAAGTACCTTTGTGTAGGGGGAGCCTTGGGATAGGTTCTTAAAAAGCCCGTTGTAAAAATCCTAGCTCAATGGAGAGCTTAGGTAAAGGGGGAGCCTTGGGATAGGTCCTTCAAAAGCCTTATGTGGAAAATCCTAGCTCAATGGGAGCTTAGGTGTAGGGGGAGCCTTGGGATAGGTTCTTAAAAAGCCCTGTGCACCATTCGGCGGTTGCCAAGTGTGTAGCCTTGGCAACGTAAGTCCATTCGGCGGTATAAGTCCAAGTGTGTAACCTTGGCAACGTAAGTCCATTTGTTTTAGCATGTTTATTTGCTATATGTTTTCCCTAACTTAAACGTATTGCCAAACACCAAAAAGGGGGAGATTGTTGGAGCAATCCCAATGGTCCGTGCGACCATGTGTTTTGGTGTTTGGGCAAAGGGTTTAAGTTAGGTTCACCCTTGTATTTGATATGTGTATTTGAGTTGTGCAGGTTTGCAGGATACACATGTGACTCAGGTTGATGGCTTCGGGTCTGGTGAAGGATGGAGCATCTGAGGGACCATGGACAAGGCAGCGAGGACAAGGGCCGAGGGAAGCGACTTCGAGGCATACGCGAAGGATGGCATTGGGGACGAGCCGCGGGCTTGAATGCATCCGAGACGCGAGCCAAAGGAAGTAGGCTTGAAGGTAAAGGTCAAGCTGCAAAGGAAGCATCAAGTGAGTCATAAGGGTGAGGGTGCGAGTGCACGAGAGATTGTACTGAGTAAAATCCTAGTTTTTAGGGTTTTATTGTAGCGATCATCGTAGCGATCTGTAGCGCCATCGATCTTTATGTAGCGCCGATCATGCATGTTTTGGCGATGCGATGAAGCGATCGGGCGTGAGAATGTGGAATCGAGCCGTTGGGATGTAACGGTCGAATTTCCACAGAGGGCAGTCGACTAGATGGCAGTCGGTAGGCGGGGTTTTCCAACCCGTGGCCTATAAAACCAAAGCTTGGGAGCTTGGTTTGAGTTGACGAAATAGAGGTGGTTAATCTCTATTAGTAGTCTACTTGTGCCCTAGCGTCAAAAGAGCTCTTGTGAGGGTTGTGGTGAGGTTTCTCCACCCACAAGGAGGTTTGAGCTAGCCGGAAGTTTTCCGGGGAGTAATCCACCGAAGGATCAGGATCGTCCACCTTACGGACACGCCGTGGAGTAGGAGCTTTATCTCCGAACCACGTAAATGATCGTGTAGCTTGGTTTGAATTCTTTCCTTTAGTATTTAGCTTTCTACTTGTTTTGTTTGCATTTCCGCTTGCGCACTAACGTTGTAGAAAGAAGCGATTATTTGGGGGCGCCGTCTATCCAACCCCCCTTCAAGCCGGTCGTCCGATCTCCAACAAGGAAACTTTTATCCTCATGAACGACTTCGATGGTGGCATGGTACTGAGAAAATCAACAAAAAAACTCGAAAGCAAATCAAAAGGTAATAAAGTTAGTTTCAGATTTATTACCTAACAAAGTTACTTGCAGGAAAAGGTCAAGGATGCCCACGAGTTTTCGACCTACCTGACCAAGCTTCACGAGGAGCCGTTGGAGTTAGACGATCAAATCAAAATCGAATCCGGACTTGAGTCAGATCCAATGGAAAAGCCTATTTAATTAGGGGTTGCGCTCAACGTTAGTAATATTTACCAGAATACCCCTGCTAGTAGTAGTTTAAAAAACATGCATGTTAATTTGTATATTTCTGAAAATATACGTGAAAATAATGTATTTGGCAATACATGCAAAAATATCCCTAGGAAATTATCTGATAAAATGTAACGACCCGCCTCCTACTGACTAGGCTGTGAGGCCGAGCGCTACATTATGCTGTGCTAAATTACTATTGCGGAAATCTGGATTGATTAAAATTTTACTAAACTGATTACTGTAAAATCTGAACTTAATATTCTAGGTGTACCTAGGAGTTGTACACATGCTAGGGAAGATAATCTATGCCTCTCGGATGTCCTGCTAGCTGTAATCAGGCATTTCAATCGATCTATGAATCGATTGGGCTGTCGGATCGATCCAGTGATCGATCCAGCTTGATACCGGCACGGAGAAAACTCTGGATCGGTCGGCTGACCGATCCACAAGCTATCTTGCTTCTGTATACGGCTGGATCGGTCTACCGATCGGTCGGCTGACCGATCCAGTGGCTCACTGATCGGTCGGCTGACCGATCAGTGAGCTTCTGTACTCTCTGTTCGCATTCTGGATCGGTCAGCTGACCGATCTAGTGGCACAACCCAATTCTGATCGATCTGTAGATCGATCTGGGTTCCTGATTTCGAATCAAAACCCCTCATTTCAGCACTATTTCGTGCCCAATCCTATTACAAGTTCTAAAATGACTAGAAATCACTCTACCACTAACAAATAACATTCTAACATCATAAAAGAAGTGTTCTAAGCATGATCAGGTGCATGGTTAACTAATTCATGGAAATTAACATACTGAAGTGCAAAATACTAAAACACTGAAAAGTTCTAATGTTTAAACAACTTGCTAGAGTTTCCTAAGATCTTCTTTCTGTTGGTTGCTACTCGGAAAGCCTAGAGGTTCCACTGTACAAAAATTTTGTACAAAGGTCTGAACCTTTTCCTAGCTACCATGTGTTCTTTTAAATTAAATTTTGGATCGCCTGCGGAACTTAGCACGTTTGATCCAAAACTTAATCTATTCGTTCTTTTAGGTTTTGACTTGGGTCTCCTGCGAAACTTAACACGTTCGACCCAAATCACCTTAAGTTATTAATTCCATTAAATATTAATTTCCATAATTGGTTCCCAGTACTGACGTGGCGAGGCACATGGCCTTCTTGGATATGGGAGCAACCACCACCGACTAGACAAAACCTTTTATGGAAAGCTAATATTTAATTTCCTAAAATAACTTTAGGTTAACCGAAAAGAACAATCAAATCACAAGGATAATAAAAACAAAAGAACACTATATCGAAAACAAATTCGAAACTCTAGAATCGTATGCCTCTTGTATTTAGTATTATTTCCAAAAATAACTAGTATGATGCGGAAAGGAAAAATACTAGTTATACCTTTTAGAAAGACCTCTTGATCTTCTATCGTATTCCTCTTCTAACCTCGGACGTTGAGTGGGCAACGATCTTCCGAGATGAGAACCACCAAGCACCTTCTTCTTCCTTGCAAGTTTCGGCCATCAAAACATCTTCTAGGATGAAGAGGTTCGGCCACCACCACCATGCTCCAAGGGATGCTAGAAACAAAGCTTTCTTTCTCTCCTTCTTCTTCTTCTTCTCTAAACTTGATTCGGCCACCATATGAGTCTCCACAAGAAGGATGAGGTTCGGCCATCAAAGAGAAGAAAGGAGGAGAGGATGGCCGGCCACACCAAGGAAGAAAAAGAGAAAGGAAAAATAATAGAGTTGTTAGCCTTGAAGCCTCCTCTACCCCCTCTTTTATAATCCTTGGTCTTGGCAAATAAGGAAATTTAATTAAAAACTTCCTTAATTCTTTTGCCATGAAAAGGAAAAATTTATTTAATTAAAAACAATTTTCCTTTTCTCAATTTACATGGTCGGCCACACCAAAGCTACAAACAAGGAGAGTTTTAATTAATTAAAACTTCCTAATTTGTCTCCAGAAATTTATAAAATTTCTTCAATAATTTAATCCCTTCATGATTGGTTTATAAAAAGGAAATTTAATAAATTAAAATCTTTCTTTTAAACATGTGGATAAAAAGAAAGTTATCTCTAAAATTAAAATCTCTTTTAATCTACAAATAAGGAAAGATATCAAATCTTTTCTCAATCTTTGTAGAAACTAATAAAAGAGAATTATTAATTTTAAACTTTCTTTTAAATCATAAACATGGTTAAAAGGAAAGTTTTCTTAAAATTTAAAATCCTCCTTTAATCAACAAATAAGGAAAGATTTCAAATTTTAAACTCTCTTTTAAACATGTAGATGATTTACAAATAAGGAAAGTTTTTACCAAAAATTAAAACCATCCTTTTAATCTACAAATAAGGAAAGATATTGATCTCTTCTCTTAATCTTTTGTAGAAAGTTATAAAAGGAAATTTTTAATTTTTAACCTCTCTTTTAAAATCATGATATCCACATAAGAAATAATTTTAATAAAAATCCTTTTAATATTCTAGTGGCCGGCCACCTAAGCTTGGGACCCAAGCTTTGGCCGGCCACCTACATGACTCATCCACTTGGTCTTGGCCGGCCCTAGCTTGGGTTCCAAGCTAGCTTGGCCGGCCCCATTGGATGGGTAAGAATGTGGGTATGCGGTGGGTATAAATCTCTATATACTAGAGGCTACGATAGGGACCGAGAGGAGGAATTGGTTTTGGTCTCCGATGAAATTAGCATCCCGTGTACACACAACTTAATTTCATCAATAATAATTCATTCCACTAAAGAACTATTATTGAACTACCGCACCAATCCCAAATTACATTTTGGGCTCCTTCTTATTATGAGTGTGTTAGTCTCCCTGTGTTTAAGATAACAAATGTCCACTAATTAAGTAAGTTACTGACAACTCACTTAATTAATATCTAGCTCCAAGAGTAGTACCACTCAACTTCATCGTCATGTCGGACTATGTCCACCTGCAGGGTTTAACATGACAATCCTTATGAGCTCCTCTTGGGGACATTCTCAACCTAGATCACTAGGACACAGTTTCCTTCTATAATCAACAACACACACTATAAGTGATATCATTTCCCAACTTATCGGGCTTATTGATTCATCGAACTAAATCTCACCCATTGATAAATTAAAGAAATAAATATCAAATATATGTGCTTGTTATTATATTAGGATTAAGAGCACACACTTCCATAATAACTGAGGTCTTTGTTTCTTTATAAAGTCAGTATAAAAGAAACGACCTCTAATGGTCCTACTCAATACACTCTAAGTGTACTAGTGTAATTATATAGTTAAGATAAACTAATACCTAATTACACTACGACCTTCCAATGGTTCGTTCCTTTCCATTATGGTCGTTAGCTACTGTTTATAATTTATAAGGTACCGATAACATGATCCTCTGTGTGTGACACCACACACCATGTTATCTACAATATAAATTAATTGAACAACTACATTTATCATAAATGTAAACATTTGACCAATGTGATTCTTATTTCTAGATAAATGTTTATACCAAAAGCTAGGCTTTTAGTATACACTCTAACAATCTCCCACTTATACTAAAAGACTAAGCTGTCATATCTGCTGCCATACATCTGATTCCCAACCCTTCAAAATATCCATCAAAAGCTCTCGCCTTAAGGACCTTAGTGAAAGGATCACCTGATGCAATCTAGGCGGCAACAACTTCTCCTCGTTTATACGATTTCTCGTATTGGGTGGTACTTGCGCTCTATTGTATTTACTTGCCTTATAGACTTATGGTTTCTTCGAGTTTGCTACTGCACCAACATTATGACAATAAATTGTAATAATCTTTGGACAAACTAGAAATCATATCTAAGTCTATCTTGAGGTTATTGAGTCATTTAGCTTTTATAGCTACCTCAGAGGCTTGCCATATACCAAGCTTCTATGGTGGAGTCCAGAAAAATACCTATGCTTATCACTCTTCCATAGTTATGACTTTACCTCCTAAAGTAAACACCAAACCCCGAGGTTGACTTATTATTGTCCCTATCTGATTGGAAGTCAAAATCCATGCAACCCACAAGGACCAAATTAACTGCCTTGTAAGCTAGCATATATTCTCTAGTGCCTCTAAGGTACTTCAATATATGCTTTACTGCAATCCACTGTCCTTGTCCAGGGTTACTTTGATATCTGCTAACTATGCCCTTGGCAAAACAGATTTCTGATCTCGTGCATAGCATACATTAGGCTTCCAACAGCCGAAGCATAAAGAACTGCCTTTATTTCCTTTATCTCCTTTGATGTCTACAGAGACATATCTTTAGATAAAGTTACTCCATCCTGAAAAGTTAAGAAACCTTTCTTGGAGTTTTGCATGCTTAAAACGAGCAAGGATTTCGATATATGAAGCTTGGGATAAGTAAAATATTCTTTTCTTGCGATCATTTATTACTTTGATCTTAAGAATATATACATTCTCCCAAGTCCTTTATATCGAATTGTTTGAACAACCATACCCTTACTTCTGACAACATTTTGATATTGTTTCCAACTACCAAAAATGTTATCTACGTATAGTACAAGAAATACCACCACGCTTCCATCACACCTTTTGTATACACAAGACTTATCCGGTTACTAAATCCATAGATCTGGATTACTTTGATAAACTAGATGTTCCAAGACCTTGGAGCTTTGCCTCAGTCCATAGACTGATTGAGCTTGCACACAAGATGCTCTTAGCCCTTTGTAATGAACCATTCTGGTTGCTTTATATGGATGCTTTCTTCAAGACTTCCATTAAGGAATGCTGTCTTGACATCCACTTGCCAAATAGATAAAAGAATCCGGATAGACTTAAGCATGACTACCAGTGAAAAAGTTTCCTTTTTCATCAAGTCTTGCTTTGAAAGTTACTACCTTCCTATCTATCCCACTTTTCCTATTATAGACCTTTTTACACCCAACGGCTTTTACACCATTTGGTGATTCTACAAGCTTCCAGATTTTATTAGAATACATATATTCTAATTCTATTATTCATTACTCTTTGCCAAGATGCTGCATCTTTATCTTGGAGTGCTTCATCATATGACCGGAGATCAGGTTCATGTCCTCCAGGGATCGAGTCCAAAAACTCTCCCAAAACATGAATCTTTTTAGGTTGCCTAACAACCCTCCCACTACGACAAGGCACTTACTGCAATTGTGTATCATTTGTGATACGTGTTGCAGTTTTCTTGTGGTATCTCATCTTGTACAGTTGGTACTAGGTTAGACATGTCCTTTATTATTTCCTTAAGAACAAATTTAGTTATGAGCACGTGGTTCATTATATAGTCCTTTTCTAAAAAATCAGTCATTGATGCTAACAATGACCTTCTGATTTTTAAGACTATAAACCTACTTTTGTTTATCTAGGATAACTTATAAACAAGTGAACTCCTATCCAACTTATCATTGTCTCTCTTTAACATATGTGCTGGATTACCCGAATCCGAATATGTTTCAAAATAGGTTTTCACCTATTCAGCAATTCTATATGAGTAGAGAGTTCTAACTTGGAAGGTACTATGTTCACTTTCGTTTTCAGAGTTTATCCTTAAAATTAATTTGGTAATTTTCTGAATAACTCATCATCTATCTAATTATTCCATAAGAGTCCTTTACCTTCTTTCTACTACACCATTCTGTTGGGGTGTACCAGATGCAGTTAGTTGGGATTGAAATCCAACTTCTGATAAGTGACTCCTAAAATCTCTCAAGAGGTACTTGCCACTACGATCTTCCATAGTGACTTTTTACTTTAACATTTCTCCGCATCAACCTTGTACTCTTTGAACTAATCAAAGTACTTAGTCTTGCGGTACATTAAGTAAATTTATTTGTATCTTGAATAGTTGTCTATAAAATAGACAAAATATTCAATACTACCTCTTGTCTGGATAGTCATAGGATCACACAAATCAGAATGAACCGTTTTCAACATATCTTTGACTCCATACCCCTTGGACTTAAAAGCTTCTTGGTTATTTTCCTTCCAAGTAAGACTCGTAGGTTGGAAAGATTCCCACTACCAATGAACCCAAAAGTTCATCAGCTACCAATGAATCCTACTCAAGTATAACCTAGCTTTAGATGCCAAAGATATAATTGGTTCATTTCCGAAGGTTGCTTTCTCTTAAAATTAGAAGATGTGTTACTAATTTCCATTTGTTGCATCGTGGGAGTTATTGGATTATAAATTGTCAACCATCATACCAGAATAGATAACTTCCCTATTTTTCTTGATAACAACTTTGTTATCAAAATAGACACAATATCTATAATAGTTTAGAAACTGAAATCAGGTTCTTTTTAAACTTGGTATGTAAAGACAATTACTTAAAATCCATATTTTATTCTTATCAAAGGATAAACATCTCCCACTGCAACAGCTACCACTTTTACAGTAGTGCCCATGTGGACGGTGATTTACCTTTCATTTAGTTGTCGGGTTTCCTGGAACCCTGCAATGTATTGCAGACATGATTAATGGCATCTTGTATCTACACTCCAGGTTCTGGTAGATAACACCACTAGACATGTTTCAACTAATGAATTAAATACACCTAAATTGTTCTTAGTTCTTAGAAGACAGCCTACCTTAATGTCCAAGTCCTATTTCCAATCATTACAATTGGGACTACTAAGTCTTTTCTATAGTATGACTACTAGGGAATTGACAAATATTTAAATCCTAAGAATCACAAAAAATATTTGGTCAAGATCAACTCCTTAAAAATCCCCATGAATTTTGTATGCCACGTTAGTGTGGACGTATACAAAAGCAAAGAGGAGATTTTATCCATTAATTTTATTATCTTGTCAACTTTACTTTATGACAAATAAAATTAATAGTTGATCTGTCTTTGATCAAATATTTGGTCAAAAACTTTTGAATTTTAAAAAATATTGATTCCTCAAACAATATTATTTAAATTCACCAACACCTCAAACACCGTGAATTTTGCATGCCACGTTAGTGTAGACGTATACAAATTCAACATTTGTAAAAGGAGGGTTTTAACCCATTAATTTTATTATCTTGTCAACCTAACTTTTTGACAAATAAAATTAATAGTTGGTATCATTTGGTCACACAAATAATAGCAGTGACTCCGATGGGGAGGATACTATTAAATGTGTCTAAGTGTATACCATTACTTGACACTAAGTCCATTAATAAGATTATGCCCCTTCCGTTGGGGAAGATCACACGCTCTTAATTAACTTCCTATAGTCATCCAAAAATGGAAGTATGTTCTAGTGATCCACAAACAAGCTCATCCGTTATGGAGGAAGGCACTCAGAGCCAACGCGCAAGCTTGTTTGCATCACTTACAAACCAGTAATGGAGACCATGGGATTTACTTAAAAATCCCTCTCCCACTTAGTTATTTATAAATGAGGAATTTTAACTATGCTAGCCTACTAAATATGTAAACTAACATGCACACACAACACAATATAAAAGCAATAAATAGAAAATCTAATTTTCAACTATTATGGCTTTTATCTCTAGTTGTCCTCCGTGTGTTGTCATCCCAAGCTGCTGCCATATTTGGCCACCGCCACCGGGTCTAGCTGTCGCATCCATCTTGCTCCTAGTTCCGCTGCGCCTCTGGTCCTTAGAAGGTTCCACGCTTTGCAAGATTCGATCCGCGACATAAATAGAATTTTACATTTTGATCCTATATTCCATAAAAGGAATGTACATGTATCTAGATCAAAAATAAAATCCTAATAAAACTAAATACAGCTCCTGCTATATTTTATAATACAATCATGCACATACAATAAAATGCCCTTGACATGTCCAAGGGTCCAATCACACACATAATAACTATAAGTCATAATAGTTGGATCCTGCATCCACAAAGTTAGCACATCCTACTATTATCCTGCCTAAATTATGTATGACATGTGCATAATTAAACTAATACCAAATACACAGAGGCAAAACCCTAACTCTGATACCAATTGTTGGTTGCTACTCGGAAAGCCTAGAGGTTCCACTGTACAAAAATTTTGTACAAAGGTCTGAACCTTTTCCTAGCTACCATGTGTTCTTTTAAATTAAATTTTGGATCGCTATGAACTTAACACGTTTGATCCAAAACTTAATCTATTCGTTCTTTTAGGTTTTGACTTGGGTCTCCTGCGAAACTTAACACGTTCGACCCAAATCACCTTAAGTTATTAATTCCATTAAATATTAATTTCCATAATTGGTTCCCAGTACTGACGTGGCGAGGCACATGGCCTTCTTGGATATGGGAGCAACCACCACCGACTAGACAAAACCTTTTATGGAAAGCTAATATTTAATTTCCTAAAATAACTTTAGGTTAACCGAAAAGAACAATCAAATCACAAGGATAATAAAAACAAAAGAACACTATATCGAAAACAAATTCGAAACTCTAGAATCGTATGCCTCTTGTATTTAGTATTATTTCCAAAAATAACTAGTATGATGCGGAAAGGAAAAATACTAGTCATACCTTTTAGAAAGACCTCTTGATCTTCTATCGTATTCCTCTTCTAACCTCGGACGTTGTGTGGGCAACGATCTTCCGAGATGAGAACCACCAAGCACCTTCTTCTTCCTTGCAAGTTTCGGCCATCAAAACATCTTCTAGGATGAAGAGGTTCGGCCACCACCATCATGCTCCAAGGGATGCTAGAAACAAAGCTTTCTTTCTCTCCTTCTTCTTCTTCTTCTCTAAACTTGATCCGGCCACCATATGAGTCTCCACAAGAAGGATGAGGTTCGGCCATCAAAGAGAAGAAAGGAGGAGAGGATGGCCGGCCACACCAAGGAAGAAAAAGAGAAAGGAAAAATAATAGAGTTGTTAGCCTTGAAGCCTCCTCTACCCCCTCTTTTATAATCCTTGGTCTTGGCAAATAAGGAAATTTAATTAAAAACTTCCTTAATTCTTTTGCCATGAAAAGGAAAAATTTATTTAATTAAAAACAATTTTCCTTTTCTCAATTTACATGGCCGGCCACACCAAAGCTACAAACAAGGAGAGTTTTAATTAATTAAAACTTCCTAATTTGTCTCCAGGAATTTATAAAATTTCTTCAATAATTTAATCCCTTCATGATTGGTTTATAAAAAGGAAATTTAATAAATTAAAATCTTTCTTTTAAACATGTGGATAAAAAGAAAGGTATCTCTAAAAATTAAAATCTCTTTTAATCTACAAATAAGGAAAGATATCAAATCTTTTCTCAATCTTTTGTAGAAACTAATAAAAGAGAATTATTAATTTTTAAACTTTCTTTTAAATCATGAACATGGTTAAAAAGGAAAGTTTTCTTAAAATTTAAAATCCTCCTTTAATCAACAAATAAGGAAAGATTTCAAATTTTAAACTCTCTTTTAAACATGTAGATGATTTACAAATAAGGAAAGTTTTTACCAAAAATTAAAACCATCCTTTTAATCTACAAATAAGGAAAGATATTGATCTCTTCTCTGAATCTTTTGTAGAAAGTTATAAAAGGAAATTTTTAATTTTTAACCTCTCTTTTAAAATCATGATATCCACATAAGAAATAATTTTAATAAAAATCCTTTTAATATTCTAGTGGCCGGCCACCTAAGCTTGGGACCCAAGCTTTGGCCGGCCACCTACATGACTCATCCACTTGGTCTTGGCCGGCCCTAGCTTGGGTTCCAAGCTAGCTTGGCCGGCCCCATTGGATGGGTAAGAATGTGGGTATGCGGTGGGTATAAATCTCTATATACTAGAGGCTACGATAGGGACCGAGAGGAGGAATTGGTTTTGGTCTCCCGATGAAATTAAGCATCCCGTGTTCGCCCCGAACACACAACTTAATTTCATCAATAATAATTCATTCCACTAAAGAACTATTATTGAACTACCGCACCAATCCCAAATTACATTTTGAGCTCCTTCTTATTATGAGTGTGTTAGTCTCCCTGTGTTTAAGATAACAAATGTCCACTAATTAAGTAATTGACAACTCACTTAATTAATATCTAGCTCCAAGAGTAGTACCACTCAACTTCATCGTCATGTCGGACTATGTCCACCTGCAGGGTTTAACATGACAATCCTTATGAGCTCCTCTTGGGGACATTCTCAACCTAGATCACTAGGACACAGTTTCCTTCTATAATCAACAACACACACTATAAGTGATATCATTTCCCAACTTATCAGGCTTATTGATTCATCGAACTAAATCTCACCCATTGATAAATTAAAGAAATAAATATCAAATATATGTGCTTGTTATTATATTAGGATTAAGAGCACACACTTCCATAATAACTGAGGTCTTTGTTTCTTTATAAAGTCAGTATAAAAGAAACGACCTCTAATGGTCCTACTCAATACACTCTAAGTGTACTAGTGTAATTATATAGTTAAGATAAACTAATACCTAATTACACTACGACCTTCTAATGGTTTATTCCTTTCCATTATGGTCGTGAGCTACTGTTTATAATTTATAAGGTACTGATAACATGATCCTCTGTGTGTGACACCACACACCATGTTATCTACAATATAAATTAATTGAACAACTTCATTTATCATAAATGTAGACATTTGACCAATGTGATTCTTATTTCTAGATAAATATTTATACCAAAAGCTAGGCTTTTAGTATACACTCTAACACTTTCCAAGTTCCTGCCCACACACATCTTCGTAGCATTACCCTCCAGCCTCCGCTAGTCCATCTTTCCTTTACCTTTATCTGCAGTATAAGGAAAAGAAAGTATCTATAAACTTTCGCTTAGTAAGAAACCATCTACCTCACTAAAACATGTGTTCGATGCAATATGCTTTTAAAACATGCTGTTTGAAAGTGCACTGATTAAACTGAAACATGGCATGTTATCATATATAGAAATCAAAGCTAGTCATGGCATACTATCATCTAAACATGTGTAATAAAAGCTGAACATGAACACTAAAACATGGCATACAAAGCTAACCATCACTATTATGTGTAACAACAAGGAAAACTGAGCTGAACATGAATTAAACTAGTCTGGAACTGAATTCAAACTCTACTAACATGACTAATCTTTGTGAGTTTTGAAAAACTATAACATAATAGATTAAAATACATAATCATACTGCTAATGGGCCCGGCAACTGTACATGCTATGCGTGCATCCTCAACTAAACCCGGGGTTGCAAATCCCGAATTTAGCAAGGTTTACTAGGTTATCTAAACCTAGGGACCGACTATGAGAGCCCAGCCCAAGGGATATCTAATCCTGTACAGTGCCACTACTGAAAATAAAATACTGAATCATAGCTAATTAATTTACCTTGCTTCTACTAGGTTATCTGAACCTAGAGGCGACTGTGGGTGCCCACCCATTGGACCGTAGTCCCATATATGTTGTGGCAAGGCTAACTAAACTATTTAAATGCTTCTATTGCATTTACTGAGCTATTAAAATGCCTAAGTTGTATTTTTCTGTGCTAAATAATTTAATCGAACACTTAGTATGCACTAATTCGCATCCTTGTGCCGAAAGTCTACATATTACTAAACTAAAACATGGAATTCACACGGAAGCTACTTATACTGCAGGTGAGGGGTTTTCTTACCTCCTGTTAGGATTTTCTTACGATTCTAATCGCTGAATTTCCGGAGAAGACGATCCCTTCGACGATCTTCTCGCGTCTATGCGTTCCTCTCGCAGAGGGGAGCGTCCTCGTGTCGAAGTCGTCGCCGGAAAGTGCTCTCGGAGCCCTTGGAACGAAACCCTCGCTTGCTCTTGTGGTTGGCGCCGAGAGGAGGAAGAAAAGGGAGAGGGTCGGCGGAAACTAGGGTGAGGAGGAGCAAGTCACGTTCAAAGAGAAAAACCAAAATAACTCTTCACCCATTAATTCCCTATTTATATTAAGTGGGTATTTCGGCCCAACTTAAACTTAAATATAAATGTTTCCCTTTCCTTTCAGCACGGCCCTGCTGGGTTTAACTGGTTACTAGAATTACCCGTAAACCATAGGTCTCGGGTTCAATTCCCGCTTAGGTCGTTTTCGTTTTCTATTTGTTTTTGCTACTTCCGTTACTCTAAAAATTCTGTAAAAATATCCTAAAATTCCAGAAAAATCATAGAATATTTCTAAAATAGTTTTGAGAGTTTTCGGGCGTTACAATCCCCCATACCTTATAAAAAGTTCATCCTCGAACTTAGAATAACTCTGGGTACTTCTATCTCATGCTGGCCTCTGTCTCCCAAGTTGCCTCTTCTGCTGTGTGACTGTGCCAAATAATTTTGACTAATGGTACTTCCTTGTTCCGCAATTTCTTAACTGCTCGGTCTATTATCTGAATAGGTCGACTGTCATAGCTGAGGTCTTCGCGGATATGTACCGACTCGGGCTCAATCACCTGGGTGGCATCTGGGATATGCTTCTTCAGCATAGAGACATGAAATACATTGTGGACAGCTGACATTTCCTGGGGTAGCTCTAGCTCATATGCTACCTTGCCCACTCTTCTGCTGATAAGGTATGGTCCCACATATCGGGGACTTAGCTTGCCCTTCTTCCCAAAACGCATTACTCCCTTCATGGGAGCTACTCTAAGGAACACTGAATCCCCAACTGAAAACTCCAAAGGTCTGCGCCGTATATCAGCATAGCTTTTCTGGCGGCTCTGAGCTGTCTCTATCCTCTGGCGGATCTGCTGTATAGCTGCTGTGGTATCTGCCACTAGATCTGTCTGAAGTTCTAGCTCTTTCTGTTCACCACTCTCATACCAGCAGATTGGAGATCTACACCTCCGCCCATAGAGAGCCTCATAAGGTGTCATACCGATAGTGGCCTGATAGCTGTTGTTGTATGCAAATTCTGCTAAACTCAGATATTTGCACCAACTTCCCTTGAAATCTAGGGCACATGCTCGGAGCATATCCTCGAGTACCTGATTTACTCGCTCCGTCTGTCCATCTGTCTGCGGATGGAAGGCTGTGCTAAACTTTAACTTCGTGCCCAAAGCTGTCTGTACACACTCCCAGAAGTGTGACGTGAACCTGCTGTCTCTGTCTGAAATAATGGTTCGTGGGACTCCATGTAATCTAACGATCTCCTTGAGATACAACTGAGCTAGCTGTTCCATGGAGTAGGATATCCTGATAGCTAAGAAGTGGGCTGATTTAGTCAATCTGTCGACTATTACCCAGAGGGTATCAAAACCATTCGTGGTTCTGGGTAATCCCACTATAAAATCCATAGAAATGTCTTCACACTTCCATTCTGGTATCTGTATGGGCTGCAAAACTTCCCCTGGTCTCTGATGTTCTGCCTTAACCCTCTGACAGGTTAGGCAGGTGCTAACATATCGAGCGATGTCTCTCTTCATCCCAGGCCACCAAAAACGTTTCTTCATGTCCTGGTACATTTTGGTGGAACCAGGATGCATCGCATAGGGAGTCTTGTGAGCCTCGTCTAGGATTTTCCTTTGTAGTTCCTCCTGATCCGGAACACATTACCTGTCACCAAAATACAACACCCCGCTATCTGATATTCTGAACTCTCCACCTTCTGATTCTGCTAAACCTTGCTTGATTCTCTGAATTTCAGGATCCTGCTCCTGAGCTGTCTAGATGTCACCGAGCAAGGTAGACTCTAATATCATAGTAGAGAGCTGTCTGACTATGAGCTCGAGACTGAAATCTGAGATCTCCTTCTGTAGGGGCGGTGACATGGCTGCTAGAGATAATAGGGTAGCGTTGGACTTCCTGCTGAGGGCATCTGCTACCCTATTCGCTTTTCCTGGGTGGTAGAGGATATCTATGTCGTAGTCTTTGACCAGTTATAGCCATCTGCGCTGTCGCATATTCAGATCCTTCTGAGTGAAGAAGTACTTCAGACTCTGATGATCTGTATACACTCTGCACTGAGCTCCATACAAGTAATGTCTCCAAATCTTGAGAGCGAACACCACTGCTGCAAGCTCAAGGTCATGAGTAGGATAGTTCTTCTCATAATCCTTAAGTTGTCTGGAGGCATAGGCGATCACCTTGCCATCTTGCATCAGCACTGCTCCTAGTCCCAACTTCGAGGCATCACTATATATGTCAAAGCTATCTACGTTCTCTGGTAGAGTCAGAATAGGTGCACTGGTCAATCTCCTTTTCAGCTCGCTGAAACTGTTCTCACAGTCCTCTGTCCACTGAAATTTTCTGTTCTTCCTGGTAAGGGAGGCTATCCTGGAGAAGTCCTCTACGAATTTCCTGTAGTAACCTGCTAATCCCAGAAAGCTTCTGATCTCACTGGCGTTCTTGGGTCTTTTCCAGTTGCTCACAGCTTCTATCTTACTGGGGTCTACCATGATACCATCCTTTGAGATGATGTGACCCAGGAAGGACACCTGATCTAGCCAAAATTCACATTTGGTGAACTTGGCGTACAGCTGATTCTGCTGAAGGGTCTGCAATACTGTTTTCAGGTGCTCTACGTGTTCTTCCTGAGTTCTAGAATAGATAAGGATGTCATCGATGAACACGATAACGAACCTATCTAAATATTCTCTGAATACCCTGTTCATAAGGTCCATGAAAGTAGCTGGAGCATTTGTCACGCCAAAGGGCATGACTACGAACTCATAATGTCCGTATCTAGTCCTGAATGCTGTCTTGGGTATGTCCCCTTCTTTAACCTTCACCTGATGATAACCTGATCCGAGGTCTATTTTTGCTCCCTTTAGCTGATCAAACAGGTCATCTATTCTGGGAAGAGGATACCTGTTCTTGATTGTGACTTGGTTCAGTGCCCGGTAGTCTATACACAGGCGCATGCTCCCGTCTTTCTTCTTCACGAACAATACAGGTGCTCCCCATGGTGAGTGACTAGGACGGATGAAGCCCTTGTCAAGCAGCTCCTGTAGTTGCTCATGAAGTTCCTTCAGTTCTGCTGGAGCCATGCGGTAAGGTGCTTTGGAGATAGGATTTGTACCGAGAATGAGCTCTATCTCAAATTCGATCTCCCTGTCTGGTGCTAGGCCTGGTAACTCTTCAGGGAAGACTGCTGGGTAGTCACATACGACTCGGACCTCTGCTAGCTGTTGGTCCTTGTCCTGACTGGTGCTGACTACGTGTGCTATCCTGAATCCATCAACCTCTGTGCCTTCATAGCTGAGAGAAACTTCTTGGCCTTTCTCCTGGGTTCTCCGACGAATTCGAACTGTGCTTCCGCTTCAGGTTGGAATATGACTTTCTGTTTACGGCACTCGATGGAGGCACCGTATTTGATCAAGAAGTCCATCCCGAAGATGACGTCGTAGTCGGTCATATTAATCACTATCAGATCGCAAAAGAGCTCTCTGTCTGCTATAGTGACCGGCACTGCTCTGAGCCAGTGCGTAGACGCCATGATTTCTCCTGAGGGTAACGTCGTAAGGAACTGGCTACTGAGTACCTCTGGAGGTACTGCTAACTTCTCAGCAAATGCCCTGGATATGTATGAATGGGTTGCCCCAGTATCGAATAAGACAGTTGTACTTTGCTGTAAAATACTAATCTGACCTGTAACAACTGTCGAGGCATTTGCTGCGTCCTCTCTGGTGAGTGAGTAGATCCTCGCATTGGTCGTAGCTGGAGGGGCTTCTAATCTGCCCTGGCTGATATGTGGACCATCTAAAGCGGCCTGCATCTGATATAATTGAGCTGGCTGGCCATCGACTGTGGCTGAGGAAGACTGGTCTTGTTTGGACACTGCTTGGCCATATGCCCTTCCTGTCCGCATTCAAAGCATCCTCGTGTGCCCTTACGACAAACTCCAGGATGGAATTTCCCACAAGTAGCACACTTTGGATAACTGGGCTGCTTGCTGGCTGGCCCTCCTTTTGGGTAACTCCCTGGTTTGCGCTTGTTGCTGGAGTTCCCTTTCCAGTTAGAGCCATGGGAGCTGTGGCCCTGCTGTTTCTGAGTGCCTGAGCCTCCTTGACCTTTAGCTTCTGAGAGGACTTGCTTCTGCTGCTTGATGCTATTCTGGTAATGCTCAGTGATTAGAGCACTGCTCACTAATTCTTCTGTGGTTTGTGGCCTATGAACGCCACCAGCCACGTTCATTGCTATTTCCGGCCTCAGCATCTTGAGCATCAACCGGATTCGTTCCCTTTCTGTGCTGACTAATTCAGGGCATAGACGAGCCAACCTGTTGAATTTCTTCACGGCTTCCTCAACTGATAGGTTGCCCTGACGAAACTCAGTGAACTCATCGTAGTGACGGTTGGTGACCCGCACGTGAAAGAACTCCTCAAAGAATTCCTTCTCGAAGTCAGCCCATGTCATCTGGTTCACTGGGCGCTTCGCTCTGATTCTCTCCCACCACATACGTGCATCTCCTGTCAGACAGAAGGAGGCGCACTTCACCTTCTCATGTTCTAGCCAGTCCAGAAGCTCCATCGTACTTTCCAGTGTTTTGAACCATGCCTGAGCATCCCATGGTTCATTGCTGCCTGAGAAATTCTCTGGCTTGACTCTCTGCCACTGGATCAGATAGGCTTCTCTCTGCGTTCCTGCTGCTGGGGCTACTGGTGCCGTAGGCTGGACTGGTGGAACCTCTAAGACCACTGGTGTCGCTAAGTTAGGCTCCGGGGTGACAGTGGGAGTGTTCTGCTGACTAGCCTTTAAGGTGGCTATTTCCTGTTGCTGTTCAGCTAGCCACTAGTTGTAACTGAGGAACTGCCTGCCTCATGCTGGGGCTCAGTGGCTGGTGCCCTTCTAGCTGGGCGTCCTCGTGTTATTTCTAAAGACATGCAGGACATACATGACTAACACAAGCATAATAGAGAAACTATTGTTATCATGTTAACTACTATCATAAACAAGCATGCTTTAGTTATCCATAACAGAAAAGCAATAAACATACAAAGTGAGAGGTATTCTTACTTGGAAGCTGCAGGTACAATGCTGATGTGTGTGTAGGAAGTATGGAAACCACTCTGATACCACTCTGTAACGACCCGCCTCCTACTGACTAGGCTATGAGGCCGATCGCTACATTATGCTGTGCTAAATTACTATTGTGGAAATCTAGAATGATTAAAATTTTACTAAACTGATTACTGTAAAATCTGAACTTAATATTCTAGGTGTACCTAGGAGTTGTACACATGCTAAGGAAGATAATCTATGCCTCTCGGATGTCCTGCTAGCTGTAATCAGGCATTTCAATCGATCCATGAATCGATTGGGCTGGATCGATCCGATGATCGATCCAGCACGCTACGGAGAAAATCTGGATCGGTCCGACCGATCCACAAGCTATCTTGCTTATGTATGCGGTGGATCGGTCTACCGACCGATCCGGGTGCTCTGATCGGTCGGCTGACCGATCAGTGAGCTTCTGTACTCTCTGTTCGCATTCTGGATCGGTCAGCTGACCAATCCAGTGACACAACCCAATTCTGATCGATCTGTAGATCGATCTGGGTTCCTGATTTCGAATCAAAACCCCTGATTTCAGCACTATTTCGTGCCCAATCCTATTACAAGTTCTAAAATGACTAGAAATCACTCTACCACTAACAAATAACATTCTAACATCATAAAAGAAGTGTTCTAAGCATGATCAGGTGCATGGTTAACTAATTCATGGCAATTAACATACTGAAGTGCAAAATACTAAAACACTGAAAAGTTCTAATGTTTAAACAACTTGCTAGAGTTTCCTAAGATCTTCTTTCCAAGTTCCTGCCCACACACATCTTCGTAGCATTGCCCTCCAGCCTCCGCTAGTCCATCTTTCCTTTACCTTTATCTGCAGTATAAGGAAAAGAAAGTATCTATAAGCTTTCGCTTAGTAAAAAACCATCTACCTCACTAAAACATGCGTTCGATGTAATATGCTTTTAAAACATGCTGTTTGAAAGTGCACTGATTAGACTGAAACATGGCATGTTATCATACATAGAAATCAAAGCTAGTCATGGCATACTATCATCTAAACATGTGTAATAAAAGCTGAACATGAACACTAAAACATGGCATACAAAGCTAACCATAACTATTATGTGTAACAACAAGGAAAACTGAGCTGAACATGAATTAAACTAGTCTGGAACTGAATTCAAACTCTACTAACATGACTAATCTTTGTGAGTTTTGAAAAACTATAACATAATAGATTAAAATACATAATCATACTGCTAATGGGCCCGGCAACTGTACATGCTATGCGCGCATCCTCAACTAAACCCGGGGTTGCAAATCCCGAATTTAGCAAGGTTTACTAGGTTATCTAAACCTAGGGACCGACTATGAGAGCCCAGCCCAAGGGATATCTAATCCTGTACAGTGCCACTACTGAAAATAAAATACTGAATCATAGCTAATTAATTTACCTTGCTTCTATTAGGTTATCTGAACCTAGAGGCGACTGTGGGTGCCCACCCATTGGACCGTAGTCCCATATATGCTGTGGCGAGGCTAACTAAACTATTTAAATGCTTCTATTGCATTTACTGAGCTATTAAAATGCCTAAGTTGCATTTTTCTGTGCTAAATAATTTAATCGAACACTTAGTATGCACTAATTCGCATCCTTGTGCCGAAAGTCTACATATTACTAAACTAAAACATGGAATTCACACGGAAGATACTTATACTGCAGGTGAGGGGTTTCTTACCTCCTGTTAGGATTTTCTTACGATTCTAATCGCTGAATTTCCGCAGAAGACGATCCCTTCGACGATCTTCTCGCGTCTATGCGTTCCTCTCGCAGAGGGGAGCGTCCTCGTGTCGAAGTCGTCGCCGGAAAGTGCTCTCGGAGCCCTTGGAACGGAACCCTCGCTTGCTCTTGTGGTTGGCACCGAGAGGAGGAAGAAAAGGGAGAGGGTCGGCGGAAACTAGGGTGAGGAGGAGCAAGTCACGTTCAAAGAGAAAAACCAAAATAACTCTTCACCCATTAATTCCCTATTTATATTAAGTGGGTATTTCGGCCCAACTTAAACTTAAATATAAATGTTTTCCTTTCCTTTTAGCACGGCCCTGTTGGGTTCAACTGGTTACTAGAATTACCCCTAAACCATAGGTCCCGGGTTCAATTCCTGCTTAGGTCATTTTCGTTTTCTATTTGTTTTTGCTACTTCCGTTACTCTAAAAATTTTGTAAAAATATCCTAAAATTCCAGAAAAATCATAGAATATTTCTAAAATAGTTTAGAGAATTTTGGCGTTACATAAAATAAATCTAATTAATTTAAAAAATTCAGAAAATCTGAAAATAATTAATAACCCTAAAAATTCAAAAAAATTCAAATGATAACCAAATCAATTTGAATGACTATCTAGATTTTGATCAAATCAATCAAGACTTTGATAAAATTGACATCAAAAAATAAGTTGAATTCAAAAAATAACGAAATAGATTTAGATGAAATCAATAAATACCTTAATAAATTATTTAATAATCTTGAAAATATCATCTAGAAAATTCTATCCAAAGCTAAGAAAATTTTAAAAATAAGACTAATCTAATAAATTTAACTAATAATATGAACTTACAAGACAAAGAAAGTATAAGGATAAATTCAAACACCCTATTAAATTCAAAACCAAATTTAACAAATTCAAAATCAAATATTAAATAAAATTCGAAATTAACAATTAATAACTAAGTTAAAAGATAAACCTTTAAAGAAATATAATTTAAACAATTTAATAAATTTAAATTTAAAAACTAATAAAAACTTAAACATTAACAATAGTATATTAAAGAAAAACAATTAAATTAACTTAATAAAATTAAAATTGAAAGAAAATTTAGATATTAAATATACTTAAAAGGACAATTTGACCAATTTAATTAATTCAAAATTAAAAACTTAAATTTAAATTATAAATTAGACATTAAATCTTAACTAAAACTAAACTTAATTATACAAAAATTTTAAAAGAAAAATCAAGAATTTAGGGGAGGCTCCAAATTAGTTGGCACCTCAAAAAATAACTTACCCGACAGGATAATTAGGATTAGATTAAAAATGAACAAAAGTTTAACTTGACCTACGGTACTAGTAAAGTTTTAGATGATAGTATCTTAGGGAAGCTCGGTCTATGCATGTCTAAGAAGATATGACTTCGACCTAGTGCATTTGGCTGAGTGGAACTAACTAAAGCTACCCCTTACGAATCCTAACTAGTTAAACCAACGTTTTGTACTAAGTTCAGTGGATAGGACTATTTGGAAAACCTCTTATACATGGTTACTCTAATGATGTCCATGTGACTCACCATAGTCCAGAAGTTTATCCAAAAAATGTCTATTTATCGAGGTCAAAACTAAATATGAATCTAACACAAAGTTAACACAAAGTTTCTTAAAAATTATTTTAACATTTAAATTTTCTTAAAAATTAATTTAACATAATAATTATCTTAAAAATTATTCTGAAAAATTAATTTAACTTAAAAAATTATATTAAAAATTATTCTGAAAATTAATTTAAAAATTTTCTTAAAAATTATTTTAACTTTAAAATTATTTTAACTTTTAAATTTTCTTAAAAATTATTTTAACTTAAAAATTATTTTAACTTAAAATTTATTTTAAAAATTATTTTAACCTAAAATTTATTTTAAAAATTATTTAAACTTAAAATTCATTTTAAATTAAAAATTATCTTAAAAATTATTTTAGCCTAAAAATTATTTTAATTCGAAAATTATCCTAAAAAATATTTTAAAAAATTATTTTAACTTAAAAATTCATTTTAAAATTATTTTAAAAATTAACTTATTTTAAAAATTATTTTTAAATTAACTTAAAATGTATTTTAAAATTATTTTAAAAATTATTTTAAAATTAACCTAAAAATTTATATTAAATTTATTTTTAAAATTAACTTAAAAATTTATAATAAAATTATTTTAAAAATTACCTTATTTTAGAAATTAACTTTAAAATTTATTTTAAGATTATTTTAAAAATTAACTTATTTTATAAATTATTTTATAAATTATTTTAAAATTAACTAAAAATTTATTTTAAAATTATTTTAAAAATTAACTTATTTTAAAAATTAACTTAAAAATTATTTTAAAAGTTAACTTATTTAAAACTAACTTAAAAATTTATTTATAAATTATTTTGAAAATTAACATATTTTAAAAATTAACTTACAATTTTATTTTAAAAATTAACTTATTTAAAAAATTATTTAAAAATTAACTTAAACATTTATTTTAAAATTAACTTAAAATCTTATTTTAAAAAATTATTTTAAAAAATTATTTTAAAAATTAACTTAAATTATTTTTAAAATCTTTAAAAATTATTTTAAAAAATTCTTTAAAAAAAAAATAAAAATCCTTTTGAAATTTTTTTTTAACCTAATCAACTTTACTCTAAATCATTTTAAATCAAACGTGATTTTACATTAAAACATTAATTAAAATTTTAACTACTTTATCTTAATTAAAAAACCTTAAAGCTGCTTAACTTGGTTTAATAACTTTAATAATTTGGCTCTAAATTAATATTTAAATTAAATCTAAAAACCAAAAAGTGAAATAAATAAAAAAATTATATTATAACTAAGACTTTCATTAAATCAATTAATTCAATCAATTAATACAAAATTTAAGTTGTTTTAATCAAATAAGTATTGAATTGAGCTACTTATTATTTAGTTAGTAACAAATAAATTCTTAACTTATTATGGATTAATTTAAATAACCTTATTTTAATCAAACTTGTATAAGCAAGTATATAGAAATTCTTATGTAAATAATAAACTTTATAAACATAAGTGTTACTAAATCCCCTAAAACACTTACGTAGAAAAATGTGTTAACGCCTTGAAATTTAACATACCCAAACTTTAATGTTAACTTAAGGGGAAGAGATAAATTAAGGGAGAGTAAAAAATTAAGGGGGAATATCAAATTCAGGGGAGTATCAAATTTAGGGGAGTATCAAATTGAGGGAGAGATCAAATTTTTTTTAAGTTTTTTATTAAAAATTCCTTAGATTTTTTTATTATTCCTTATCAAATTCCTTTTTAAAATATTTTTTGAAAATCCTACCTCACTTTTAAAAAAAAAATAATTTGAAAATATTAATTTAAAATTTTTTTTGGCAAATATTTTTAAAAGCCTTATTTCAAAAATAATATCAGATTCAAGGGGAGGGTTAATTCAAATTGTTTTCATAATTAGTAAAACTATTTATAACAAAGTTATTTTCTCTTCTTTGAAAATATTTTGCAAAATTATTTTTGAAAAGTATTTTTCATTTGTTTGAAAATACTTTAGAAAAATTATTTTAAAATTGCTTTACTTTTGCAAATTCATTTTTGAAAATTATTTTCAAACTTGCTTTAATTTTGCAAACTTATTTTTGAAAATTATTTTGAAAATTGCTTTATTTTTGCAAACTCATTTTTGAAAATTGTTTTGAAACTTGCTTTTGCAAACTTATTTTTAAAAATTATTTTGAAAATTACTTTAACTTACAAAAAATAACTTAACTTACAAAGTTAGTAGGTTTTTGCCTTAATATTTTACAAAAAAACACTTTTGAAAATATTTTTCATGTTAACTTAAAAACTAAACTATATTGATAATTATGAAAATTTAGTAGGTTTTTTTAAAACTATCTTTCAAAACTTAGCTATCTTAAAAATGTTAGTAGATGTTGAAAATTATTTCTGATATAAAAATTGAAAGCTTATATTTTTTCCCCCAATAAACTTTAAAAATTTTCTATTATCAAAATTTTTTCTTTCTTTACTTAGCCAAATCTGTCTATGCTTATTGTTTTTGATGAATGTCAAAGGGGGAGTGTTACGTGGATTAAGTTAGGTGAAACATCAAACATCAAAATAACACTAACTTAAACCATATCCTATGTTTATTCATTTCTTTTTGTATATTTTTACTAACTTAACTCTGGTTATCATTGCATCAAAAAGGGAGAGATTGTTGGTGCAGTTAACACTAACGGTCTAACTCAGGTTTTGATGAATGACAAAATAAGTTAGGTTAGGTTTGTTGTGATCTAACAATTTGATTGAGTGTGCAGGAGAAGTCCAGCTAGGTCGACGGGCCGACTGGATAGCTGGCACGAAGCCTAGCTAGGTCGACGGGCCAACCTGATAGCTAGCACGAAGTCCAGCTAGGTCGACGGGCTGACCGGATAGCTGGCATGAAGTCCAGACAGGTCGACGGGCTGACCGGATGTTTGGCACGAAGTCCAGACAGATCGATGGGCTGACCGGATATCTGGCAGGTAAGTTAAGGTAAGTCACTGGAGGGGAGTGACTTGGTGAGGGCGTATTCCCAGTCAGGGAACTTAGGCGTCGATCCAACTTAGAATCATTTTGGGTATCTAAGTTGAGATCGTGACTAGATTCTGGTCTCAGTGAGATGGAATCTAATTACTACTCTATAATTGTACTAACACTTTATTTTGTAGGGTAGTATAATTTACATTTGCCTCAAACTAACATTTTCTTACAGGAAATTGAGTTGTTCGAAAATGGTGGTCCGAGCGCCCGAAATGCAAATTCTATCCTGATACAACATGGAATGCGCTGATTGACTGGACCAACGTCACACTCCAGGTGCCCGAAAGGGATCCAAGCGCCCGGAGCTTCCTATATAAGGAGGCTACCACCTGGAGCAAAGTATGACAACTTCTGCTATGATTGCTCTCGTGCGCGCTGCTTCCAAGACGCTCTTGCTACCCTGCGAAGCTTCTCCGACAACCAACGATTTAGTCTTTACTTTATTGTTGTCGGTAATTTCATTTTGCAAGTTCCTGTACTCATTTTGTAAACATCTCTTCGAATTATTAGTGATTGCCCAATGAAAGCACTCAACGAGTGCGGGTCTTGGAGTAAGAGTCAACGAAGGCTCTGAACCATGTAAAATTGGTTTGTGTTAGCATTATGTCTTTTGTATCTCCGCTGCGTACTCGACTCAAGTTAAGTACGAATTTTTTTAACGCTATTCACCCCCCCCCCTCTAGCATTTTCACGATACAACATGATCCAGTGTGTCAGTCCATTGGAGTTCCTCAAATAAAGAAAATCAAATTTTCTTATTTGCTTATAGATTCTGTATATTTTCCATGCATATGTGTGAATTGAAATAAATCAATTTTATTACTGGTTTGTCTATTTTATACTGACATTATTATTTTTCAATTCTAGATGTCACGGATGATATACACAATGACTCGTCGTGATGTACAACGGAATGAGCTACGGGAGGAGATTCAGGAGATCGAGTATAACCCATTTTTAGAGTCAGAGGACATATTGGACGGCTTGATCAGTTGTTCTGGGAACTTGAATAGGAAGAGTTTTCAATTCTGGATAATTATAGGATCTG
This sequence comes from Zingiber officinale, assembly GCF_018446385.1. Lineage (NCBI taxonomy): Eukaryota > Viridiplantae > Streptophyta > Magnoliopsida > Zingiberales > Zingiberaceae > Zingiber > Zingiber officinale. The sequence goes on along the minus strand of NW_024589898.1, from coordinate 344,966 downwards.
GGCTTTGATTCAATCATTGTCAGAGTATCTTAAGGTGGTAACACACCATATATGGGGGGTGCTTTGAAGGGCGCATCTCATATACATAATTGTGTGTGGAGCTACCATGACTATCCAGAGGAGGATCTTGAAACATCCAAGGAGAATATAGAGGAGGATCTTAAAGAACTAGAGGAGGATCCAGAGGAAGATCCTGAAGAACCAGAGGAAGATCTTGAAGAATCTGAGGAGGATTCTGAAGAAGGTTCAATTTTAGACCAGATGAAAAATTTTGAAGTTGGTCTATCTGATATTGCTCCAAATGAGTCCAGGTTAAAAGAAATTGAGTTAACCACTGCATTGGTATTATCCTAGTGAGAATGGTGTTGACCAATCTAGTTTATAGAGTTCTATTATTGTTACTGTTGCTATGTACGAACAGTCACTACAACAAAAACCCTCATAGACATCGGTGGAACAACAACGGTTTTAAGCAAAAACCGATGTCTTTGAGTATTTTACACCGGTTTTTCCAAAAACCGGTGTCTATGAGCGCAGATTTTCTTAACTCTGTGTTCAATCCTTTTATTTGGTTATCTAGGCCTTTAAGTTGTGATTTAAGTAAAAGGTGTGTGAAGGATAACTATGGTATTACTAGCAATATAAGCTAATTGGTGAGTTAAGATTAATATTGTCAGAGCCCCAGTTAGTTGAACCTTTGGGATACAACACACTTTGAAATTGTATTACAACAATGTCAATGTCTTACAACAATTATAAGTTATTGGGGGATGGAGGCTCAAGGGCTTCCTTTATATATATCTTTCTGAAAAAACAATCACAAAATTACATTTGCTAACTATTTAGATCAATTATACACAATTTTGTGAGAACTTGTGGAAAGAATAGTATTCTTGATGATTTGTTCAGCATTGTTCTGATGGTGATATTCTAGGACTTCTGTAGCATGTATTATTCTTCTGTTTTTGTTCTTTGCTGTAGTTAAGTAGACTAAATGATATTTTTGTTTGACAGATTAGAACAGTGGATGTTTTAACTCAGAAAACTAGGCATTTGAAGGTGAAAAGTGGTGAGATTAGGGAAATGAAAGGTGCAAGAAGAATGAAGCAGTATAGCAAGTTGAACAGATTCTGATTCTCATAATTTAATGTATCCTCAGCTTGATTTTTGACTCACGATGTTCTACCTTGATATGTTGTTAAAAGAATGTTCTACCTTGATTCTGATATCTATTAGCTTTTGATGTAAAAAGAATGTTTATGTATTTTATGAATACTGTTGTAAGAAGAATATTTATGTAATTTGTGAATATTTGTGTATTTTATGGATACTGTTGAATGAAGAATATTTGTGTAATTTGTGAATATTTGTGTATTTTCTTGGTTACTATCGATTTTTCACTGTTTCGGAAATCAAATTTGTGTTGGTAAAAAATACTGATATTACATCGGTTTTCCAACGCTACAAAACTGGTGTCATTAACTAATATTACATCGGTCGTATACCGCTGTCAAAACTAGTGTTATTACCATATAATATTACATCGGTTTTACACCGTTGATGAAACGGTGTCATTAAGTGATACTACACCGGTTAATAATCGATTCGAAAACCGGTGTCGTTAAGTGATACTACACCGATTTTAACCCGATGTCTAAAATGGCAGACCTTTTACATCGCCTTCATAGACATCGGTCGAAAATATAATAGACACCGATGGAAAACCGATGTCTATGAGGGTTTTTGTTGTAGTGAGTATTAGTCCATTTAATTTATGAGTCATGTAATAATTTCATTCGTTATGTATGAATAGAATTATTTTATAAAAAGTTATGTTATGTGCTAACAAATTTAATTTAATGATTAGTTTATTTCATGATTTGTTCATTTATTGGAATGTGTGTAACAGAATTGATCAATATTGATTTGAGTGGATTATACGAATGATGAGTGGAAACGTAGTTATCACTTAACTTTGTAAACCAACTCAAATTAATATTGAGTCAATCGTAAATTGCATGTATATAAATTACATTGAATTACTAAATAATATGTTTATTTATATTAGATCATGGCAACTAAAAATATCATGGTCGAACTCAATAAGGGAGAGAAACTTAATGGGGATAATTACAAAATTTGGCACCTCGAGATACAATATGTTCTTGAGAAATAAGAAGTTCTAGTAATTGCTTATCAGTTTATGGAAGAACATGCAGATGGTTCTATGGTATAGCATAAATATGATCTTGATGCCTATAATGCATGGTAGAAAAAAGACTCTACTGTTAAGGGTATATTGATTAGTTCAATAATAGATGACCTGGTCTATGAGTATAAGTCATTTCCATCAGCTCATGATGTTTGGGTAGCTCTTAGGGAGAAATATAGCGGAGTTAGTTTAAGCAAGTTTCGTCAGCTGATAATAAAGTTTGACAGCTATAAAAAGCGCTCGAATGTTACTATGACCCAAAATCTAAGGAAAATGACTAATATGATTCAAGAGTTAAAAATTGTTGGTCATGAGTTGACTAATGAACAACAGGTTTAGACAGTAATTCATTCCCTTCCTGATTCTTGGGAAATGATAAAATAGAATCTTGCACACAGTGAGACTATCAGGACTTTCACTAATGTCTCACGCATGTTAAACTTAAGGCGGAGAGAATAGAATCTGCAAGGATTTCTAGACAAAATTTTTGTAGCTGAAGGTTCTATTTAAGCATCTAGATCTAAGAATAAAAGAAATTAGTTCCATAAGAAAAGGGGAAAGGGAAAAGAAGCTGGTGTTGTTGCTGGATAAGGCCCAATCAAGAAGAAAGGAAATAAGGGGAAAGGGAAAAGAAGCTGGTGTTCTTGCTATAACTATGGCAAGAAGGGTCACTTTGCTCTGGATTGTACTGAGCTGAAAAAGGTAGATCCATATTTAACTTCTTTTCATGAGCATTATGTTGCTAGTTTAGTGTTGCTAGCTAATTCTTATCCTTTATGGATTATAGATTCAGGAGCAACGAACCATGTAGCTCATGATCAAGCTACATACATGGAGTATCCTCGGGTACCAGCTGACAATGAATGGATATATGTGGAAAACAATGCAATGATTGAAGTCAAATGAGTTGGCACTTGCAAATTCAACCTACATGGTGGGCGTACCTTGTTTCTACATAATGTCCTCTATGATCCTGAGATTCAACGGAATCTGGTTTCCATTACTAGTCTTCTTGATTTGGGTTATTATATAAAATTTTTCAGTTAATGCGTTGAACTTCAAATTAACTCTGTATTAATTGAGTATGGTTATGTAACAAATGTTTTCATGGTTCTTGATATTAAAATAGATATTAATTATGGTATTAATGATTATTTTTAAAACATTGCTCTTACTAGTGGTGATGATATTAATGATGAAGTTTGGTATGATGGACTAGGACATATTAGACAAGAATAAATGAATAAATTAGCTAAAGAGGGTATATTAGGAGCTCGTGCTAAGATTAACTTATCTAAATGTGAGCATTATCTTGCTGGAAAAATAACAAGAAAACTATTTGATAAGGCTATTAGAGCTGAATCACTATTCCAATTAATTCATTCAGATATTTATGGTCTGATGAATGTGAAAGCTAGACATAGAGGTTCCTATTTGATTACATTTATTGATGACTTCACATGTTACGCTTTTGTGTATTTGATTTCTCATAAATTTGAAGCATTAGATTGCTTCAAATGTTATCTAAACGAAGATGAGAATAAATTGGAACATAAGGTTAAAACCTTATGTACTGACTGTGGGGGTGAATATTTGTCTAATCAGTTCAAGACAATATGTAATGAGAAATGGATTATTAGACAGCTAACTATCCCTAGAACTCCACAGCAAAATAGAGTTGTTGAAAGAAGAAATCAAATTCTTCTATATATGGTTAGGTCCATGATGATTGAAGCTAATTTACTAATTTCCTATTAGGGAGATGTGTTATTAGCTGCAACCTATATACTTAACTGAGTACCTTCTAAATCTGTTCCATCTACTCCATATGAATGTTGAACATGCAAAAAATCATATTTGAGTAATTTGAGTCCTTGGGGGGCAGCTACCTATGTTCATTATAAGACTCATAAATATAAAAAAATTAGGACCTAGAGATAAGAAGTGTATCTTTGTAAGGTATTTTGATACTTCTAAGGGTTTTATATTTATCGGTGAGCAACAAGATGGAACCATCTTTGAAATAGAATCAAGAGATGCTACTTTTCTCGAAACTGAATTCCCAACAAGAGGGAAGTTGATAAGATAATTCTTTTATTTACAATAGAGGAAGAGGATAATGTTCCTTTATCAATAAATCATGTATCACAAGAAATGTCTGAATTTAGTCAACCTAGTGGGAATGATTTGTCGATAAATAAGATGATTTCTCAATAGCTCAACCTACGAAATAGTCATAAGATTATTTCTCGAAGAAGGTTTGATATTGAGAATGATGCATTAATGATTCTCCCAGTTGAGGAAGCACTAAGATGCTCAGTTAGAAAAAAAATTACAATGGATAAGGAAATGAAGTCTATGAGAAAGAATTAAGTTTGAGATTTAGTCGATCTTCCTCCAAGCCAAAAGGATATTAGGAATAAGTAGATTTTCAAAATTAAGAGGAAAGTGGATGAATCGATTAATCAATACAAAGTTCGACTGGTTGCAAAAAGATATACCTAAATAGAGGGTATTGTGAAGTTTGTGTCAATACATGTCATCTTAGCAGTATAAAATTATGACATGGAATTATATCAAATAGATGTAAAAACGGTTTTCCTTAATGGTAATCTTGACAAGGAAATTTATATGGCACAGCTAGAAGGTTATATTACAGAAGGCCATGAGAATAAAATATGTAGACTTCAAAATATCTATATATGGGTTAAAGCAAGTATCAAGACAATGAAACATAAGATTTAATGAAGTTATTTTATCTTATGATTTTGAAATGATCAATGAGAATCATTGACTTTACCTAAGAAAGGAGAAAGAAAAGTTTGTCATCTTATCATTATATGTTGATGATATGTTAATAGCTAGAAATGATATGAAATTTGTGATAAAAGTCAAATCATGAATTTCATCATAATTTGACATAATAGATATGGAAGAAAAAGAATACATCTTAGGAGTAAGATCATTAGAAATCGATCATATGCTAGTGTCATTGATAGTTTGATGTACACTATGTTATGTACTCGTCCTAATATAAGCTATGATATTGGCTTAGTTAGCCATTTCCAATCTAACCCAGGATCGAGACACTAAAAAGAGGTGAAGAGAATATTCAGATATCTCAAAATGACAATAGATTATTATCTATTTTTCTAAGGATTTGAAATGAGCCTAAAAGGATATATAGACGCAGATTAGGCAGAAGACTTTGATGATAGAAAATTCACATTTGGCTATACCTTCTTGTTGAATGGTGGCATCATCTCATATTACAACAAAACACAGGCTTGTTTAGCCCTATCAATAATGGAAGATGAGTATCTAGCTATGCAAAAAGTTGTTTGGTTGAGAAGGTTTCTGAAGCATTTGAGGATTGCTGAGGACAATAGGAGTCCTATTACAGTGTACTGTGATGGTCAAGCTATTATAGTTTTTTCCAAGGATCCCAAATATCACAGCAAAGGCAAGTATATATAAATTAAGTATAATTTTATAAGGGATATTGTTGACAAGAAAAAAATAATTCTTGAGCATGTCCCTACACGTGCTATAATTATAAATATTTTTACTAAGCCATTGACTAAAGAGTTATTTCAAGAATATGTTAAGTCTTTGAGACTTCATAAAATATAACACTTTATAAAGATAATTGGATATATGAAATGTCATGATCTAATCAGTATAATTGTCTTTGTTACATTTGGATAAAGTCTTGGTGAGCATGTTGGCAGGTTGAGATTAGTCCACTCACATGGACAACCATATATGACTGTCAATAATTATATTAATAGGAAATATAAAACATGCTCTAGACATAATTATCGTTAGGAGGGATTAAAGATGTTCATCCTGATGTAAATGATTTAATCTAGAGTAAAGGCAAAATATGGATGTCTCTGATTCAGTTGGTAGAGAGGCTAAGTAAAGTGTAACAACTTTATTAGCATTGATCGGTCAGAGAGCGGCTATGTAAGGTGTAACAGTCTTCTTAGCATCAATCCATCAATATGCTTATTGTCGCATGAACCATTTTCTCTAATGTATGAAATAGATGTTCTTGTATATGTAGGTGCAGTGAAGGCCGGCAAGAGGGGGGTGAATTGCCTGCACAAATTAAAACTACCCTCCTCGGATCTTTCAACTCGAAAGTGCAATAGCAATAATAATAAAACTAAAACAATAAAGCTAGAGACTCGGGAGTTAACCTGGTTACCACCAAGAAGGTTGTTAATCCAGGGCGATGAAAAGCGCGCACTAGAAAAATCTCCTTCTCTGAAGGCGGAGAAGCCTTTTACACTCTAACAGCTCAGAACTATTGCTAGGAATTGATTACAGAGTTGCTGAAACAATTGATATCTAATTCCTAGCTCTAGAGGCTTTTATATAGCCTCTATAAATTCTATCTCGGATGTCCGAGGCGCCTCCAATAGAGGTCCAAGGCACCTCCATCGAGTGAGTGGATAAAACTTTATCCGAAAGCTCAACGTTCACTTCTGCCAGGCCCGAGGCACCTCCAACACTCATTGAAGGCGCCTTCAAGATGGAGGCGCCTCCAAGCCTGATGGAGGCACTTCTAAGCTGGCTGGCAGATTTTCTAGCTTGCTTGCATCTTTGCTTTATCTTCTGAAGTCTTGTTCTTTTGGGTGATTCCGGCCAACCGAAATAGGGCTCACCTGAACCCAATTTCTGGCCTTCTCCTCGAGCAGCCTTCCTTCCCGGCTTAACATCCCTCGAACGCCGCACACGTCTTCTCGCCCACCGGTGTACTCTTCCACAGCTCTCTCGTCCTTCGGACGCACCGAGCCCGTCGGCTCCCTTCCCGTGCCATCCTTCTCGCTAGCTACGTCTTCCGCCCGACTTCCTGTGCTCCTAAGCTCCTGCACACTCAGACACAGGGGTCAAACACAAAGCAGGACCTAACCAACTTGGTTGATCACATCAAAACAAATATCCTCCTTTTTGATGTGCATCAACCCAAGTTCAAGTTAGGGTAAAAAAATAGACAAATAATAATTTTAAAGAGAATTACTAAACTAACATTTTGAGTATAAATTTGCAATAAGTAAAATTGCAACTTAAATAAAAGATTAAGCAGAAAAAACATTTAAAAGATTATCTCCCCCTAGACTTGTACTAGTATCACTTAAATAAAAGATTAAGCAGAGAAAAACAATTTTAAAAATTATCTCCCCCTAGACTTGTACTACTCTCTCCCCCTTTGATCACAGCAAAAAAGAGGTAAGAGTATGATATTTAAAAATATTTAGCAGATTTATAAGTTAGAAAAATTTCTAAAAAAATGGAATTTTTAGAGTCTTCCAAAAAGAAATTTTTTAAGTACATTGAATTTTTTATAAAAAAATAATTTATAAGTAAAAATGAATTTTTAGAGCCTTCCAGAGAAAATTTTCTAAGTAAACTAAATTTTTAGAATTGTTCAAAAAATAATTTCTAAGTAAAAATAATTTTTTTTAAGTCTTAAAAAAATTCTAGATAAACTGAATTTTTAGAATTTTTAAAACAATAATTTCTAAGTAAAATATATATATATATATATATAATCATTTTATGTCATATCTATTCTCCACTTTTTCATACTAAACTCCTCATTTATTCCAAAATATCTCAAGATCTTGATCAAAACTAGTACAAAAAATATTCCCGAAGGCACAACGAGCTATATAATATCAGATCCCGATGAAGTGTTATTCGTGATGGTAGTGCACAATCAATTTAGAGTGATTGAATTCGTGTAGGATTATTATGGGAATACATAAAGAAGAAGGTCAATTAACAGAGATTGTGTAGATAGATAGACTCAACTTATCAATGATTATTTCTCTACTGAGCTGGTGTATACTATTGACACGTTTCGACGGTGATTCTGAATGATAAAAGAGTTGTTCTGACGGTGATTCTAAATGATGAAAGAGTTGTTTTTATGCATAGTCACTAATTTGAGAAATCATCTTAATGGATATTTTAAATGGCAGGAAGATGCAGCCAGAAGAAAAGGCCTATCGCCTCTTCAGAAATGCATGGCGGTTACCCGTCAACTAGTTTATAGAGGTTCCGCTGACCAATTGGATGAGTACCTACGGATGGGTGAAACAACTGCCCTCAAATGCTTGTCCAACTTTTGTCAATGTGAGATATAAATATATGGAGGTGGGTATTTAAGAAAACCTAATGCAACTGACATCACTTGTTTGCTTAAAATGCATGAACAAAGGCACAATTTCTCTGGGATGTTAGGAAGTTTTGATTTCATGCATTGGGCTTGGAAAATTGTCCGATCGGGTGGAGGGCATAGTACACACGAGGCGATCATAGTTATCTAACAATTATGCTTTTGGCAGTCGCATCTGTCGATTTATGGATATGGCATGCATTTTTTTGTAGTTACTTGGTCTCGCAATGACATCAATGTGCTTAATGAATCACGTATTTTTAATGATATCTTGAAAGGAAATGCATCAGAGGTTAATTTTATTGTGAACGATACATAATATACAAAAGGGTACTATCTAATAGATGGTGTATATCCGGAATGGACAGGGGTGGATCTAGGCGAGAGCTGGAGTGGGCTGAAGCCCTCGCCAAGATCTACCCGAGAATGAGCCAAGGAGGAGTCTGTCCACTTGATCGCCCTTCATTGACAGTCGGCAACTTGATCATCTCCGCTTGTCCACACTCAAAAATTACTCCACCCTTTAGTCGCCCATTTTTCTCAAGATGTCCAATGAGCAGCCAACCACTTGGCGTCAACTTCCTGTTGGTGTAATCGACCTTCAAGATTTTAATGTCAGACAAATATGTTTAAGTATGTTTAAGTATGGAGCTTGATCTAGGGAAGTCCTAGTTGGAGGCTAGGCAAGGAGAGAAATCTCGGTATATCGTGCAAGCCAGGTGGATAGGTCTGGAGGACTTGATCCCTGGGTAGCCGAATACTGAGTCTTGGTGAGTGAAGCCAAGTGGAGAAAATCCTAGGGGGTGGTAACCTTAGGTAACGAGAAGTCTTAGAGGAGTGAACTCCAAGCAAGGTTGATCGGATGGTTTCCGGTTTACTAGGTTTAGGTAAATCTAGGTTTAGGTTTACCATTGTATTCTGTATTACTATTATTGTTGTTGGCTAATGTAGTATTGCAGAAAAAGTCTTAATGGATCGGGCGATCAGACACTAAGCAGGCAAAAGTTCAAACAGGTCTGGAGGACCAATGTTTGGTAGGTAAGTTGAGGTATGCAACTGGAGGAGCGATAGTGAGGTCGGGTTCCTAAAGGGAACAACCTTAGGTCGCTGATCCAACTGAAGAAACCGGGAAGGTTTCCAAGTTGAGATCAAGAACAGTTCTACTGTTCTTTTATTTCTCATTATTATACTATTGTGCTAATATCTGTGTTGCAGGTCTAACATCTGTGTTGCAGGTTATTTTGGTCTAACACTGTCTTGTAGGTTAAGTTGGATTGGTTGACCGAACCAGAGGATCGGTCGACCGAACCAAGTAAGATCAGCACATAAGTCAGTCCAGATCAGAACTGAGCCAGAATCGGATCAAAGCCTGATCGGTCGACCGAACCCAGGGATCGGTCGACCGATCCAATCGCATTAAATCAAGATCACGGCAGATTCTGACGAACAAGGAAAAAGCTTGTTCGGTCGACCGAACCATTAAAGATCAGTAAATGTAAAAGATCGAGCCAGCTTCGAACTTCAGCCAGGAAGGAAGGGAGCGGGTTCGGTCGACCGAACAGTGGGATCGGTCGACCGAACATCCAGTATATCTATAAAATCAGGCTCGAAGACAGAGGCCAAAAAAATAACTTTCTGATCAAAAATTCCTGTTCTGCAAGCGACTCGTTCTCATCTGTGCAGCAAGCTACATCATCCGGAAGTGCCGACCTAAGCTATATCTTCATTTTAGTTGTCGGTAAAATTTATTTTAAGCTTGCATTTGTAATTCATTTAAGCAAGGTAGTAGGGTGTTACTATCTTGCTCCATTGTACGATTTGCTTCTTTCCGAAGAATTTCGAAAAGAAGAGTTATAGTGATTTGCTCACCGGTGCGGTCAAAGACCGCGAGCCTTCGAGTAGGAGTCGAGCTAGGCTCCGAACGAAGTAAACAAACTGTCTCTATTTACTTTCTGCTGTGCATGACTTTGATTTGAAAGAAAAGAATAGTTTTAAAAAGCGCGATATTCACCCCCCCCCCCTCTATCGCTTCAAACGATCTATCACTTCCATCATGAGCGTCATCAGAGACAAGTCCAGTGATGTTTCTGAGCACCGTCGGCTCCTCCATTGCATGAACTGCACATGGGAGATGTCCTCGCTCTACTTCCAATATTCACCTAGCAACATCCGTTTGATGAAATGCATAAGCAAAGCATATGATTGGATCCTAGTGGCTCGCTTCCTGAAAATCCTTCCTTGACCTTGTCTTTCCTTTTTTTTCTTCTTTCTCACAGGAATACTATAGGGTCGTTGTTGATCCCTATTGGTTATTGTCTTTAATTAGTGGGCTTAATTGTAAGTTGTGCATATGAGTACAAATTGAACCCATTAAAGTGATCTAACTTAGGCTTATTGGATTCGATTATTGGATGTAGATCTTATATGTGTAGAACCTATAGTCCTGCATCTTTTATCATTTATATGTTAATAATAGATGTTGCCTATATAGGGACATATAGTCCCGCATCTATTATTATCTATGGGTTGATAATAGATGTCCACTATATATAGGGTTGGTCCCCAAGGGTTTAGGGAAGAATCTTGACATAGTTTCTTGTTCCCTGTTGACAATAAGCTTTACGGTGTCATCATCCCCTAAGTCCCTTAGAAGATCCTCCCCATTTTCTTCCACTTATTATTTCCTATATGTGAGTTCTTTATATTTTAGAATTCATGCGGTTTATGCTAAGAGTTTCCTGGACCAATTGGCAGACCAATTCACCTTAAATTAAAAGGTTGAGACTACCATACTTCTTACAAAGTTGGTAACCATGTAGTACAATGGTAAAGGAAACATAAGGGGGTACATTATGGAAATGTCCAATATAACGACAAGTCTGAAAGCACTAAAACTCGATATGTCTGACGGTATGTTAGTGCATTTCATCTTGATGTCTCTGCCTGCACAGTTCACTCTTTTTAAGATATTGTATAATACTCAAAAGGAAAAGTAGACATTGAATGAGCTCATTGCTTAATGCGTGCAAGAGGAAGGAAGACTAAAGATTAAGACATCTGAGAGTTCTCACTTAAAATCTAGTTCTCAAAGTGAGATCAAGAAATGAAAGAGGATCAATAACAAAGGAAAAGGAAAACAAACTGCAGATTCTGGAGGCAATGACCATAAGGAGCACAAGAAGCAGGATAAGAAATCCACTTGTTTCTTTTGCAAGAAGAAAGGTCATATGAAAAAATACTGCCTCAAGTACGTCAACTAGCGCGTAAAGAAAGGTAAACTTCTCAACTTTGTTAGTTCGGAAGTCAATCTAGTTATTATACCTACTGACACTTGGTGGATAGATACCGGTGCTACTACTCATATAAGTGTCACTATATAGGGTTGTCTGAGGAGCCGACTTCCGATTGATGGTGAAAGATATATATATATATATATATATATATATATATATAAAGCCGAGTCGATTGGTATTTTTAGACTTTGTTTATGAACCAATAGTTTTTTGAATTTAGAAAATACATTTATTGTACGTCTTTTCGATGGAATTTAATTTTAATTTCTTATTTGGGCAAATCAAGTTATTCTTGTTCATTTAGAAATGAAATTTTTAGTATTTTCTTTAATTCAATGTTAGTTGGCAATAGTTACTTGGTTGATAAGCTTTATAAATTGAACACCTTTACTCCTACGGTTGACAATGTAATAATGTATAGTATACGTACAAAACGTAAATTAACCAACGAGAATTCTTCGATGTTGTGGTATAGTCATTTAGGACATATATCCAAACAACGCCTAGAAAGATTAATGCCACATAGAATTCTCGATTCTCTTGACATGTCAGACTTTGATATCTACATAGAGTATATCAAGGAGAAGACCACTAACAAAAGGAACAAGGGGGTTAACTGTTGTAGTGATATTTTGGAGCTAATACATACGGACATTTGTGGATCATTCCCTTGTTAGAGTGTATACTAAAAGCCTAGCTTTTGGTATAAACATTTATCTAGAAATAAGAATCACATTGGTCAAATGTCTACATGTAGTTGTTCAATTAATTTATATTGTAGATAACATGGTGTGTGGTGTCACACACAGAAGATCATGTTATCAGTACCTTATAAATTATAAACAGTAGCTCACGACCATGATGGAAAGGAACAAACCATTGAAAGGTCGTAGTGTAATTAGGTGTTAGTTTATCTTAACTATATAATTACACTAGTACACTAAGAGTGTATTGAGTAGGACCATTAGAGGTCGTTTCTTTTATACTGATTTTATAAAGGGACAAAGACCTCAGTTATTATGGAAATGTGTGCTCTTAATCCTAATATAATAACAAACACATATATTTGATATTTATTTCTTTAATTTATCAATGGGTGAGATTTAGTTCGATGAATCAATAAGCCCGATAAGTTGGAAAATGATATCACTTATAGTGTGTGTTGTTGATTATAGAAGAAAACTGTGTCCTAGTAATCTAGGTTGAGAATGTCCCCAAGAGGAGCTCATAAGGATTGTCATGTTAAACCCTGCAGGTGGACTTAGTCCGACATGACGATGAAGTTGAGTGGTACTACTCTTGGAGCTAGATATTAATTAAGTGAGTTGTCAGTAACTTACTTAATTAGTGGACATTTGTTATCTTAAACACAGGGAGACTAACACACTCATAATAAGAAGGAGCCCAAAATATAATTTGGGATTGGTACGGTAGTTCAATAATAGTTCTTTAGTGGAATGAATTATTATTGATGAAATTAAGTTGTGTGTTCGGGGCGAACACGGGATGCTTAATTTCATCGGGAGACCAAAACCAATTCCTCCTCTCGGTCCCTATCGTAGCCTCTTGTATATAGAGATTTATACCCACCACATACCCACCTTCTTACCCATCAATGGGGCGGCCAAGCTAGCTTGGAACCCAAGCTAGGGCCGGCCAAGACCAAGTGGATGAGCCATGTAGGTGGCCGGCCAAAGCTTGGGTCCCAAGCTTAGGTGGCCGACCACTAGAATATTAAAAAGGATTTTTATTAAAATTATTTCTTATGTGGATATCATGATTTTATAAGAGAGTTTAAAAATTAAAAATTTCCTTTTATAGTTTTCTACAAAAGATTAAGAGAAGAGATTAATCTCTTTCCTTATTTGTAGTTTAAAAGGATGGTTTTAATTTTTGGTAAAACTTTTCTTATTTGTAAATCATCTACATGTTTAAAAGAGAGTTTAAAATTTGAAATCTTTCCTTATTTGTTGATTAAAGGAGGATTTTAAATTTTAAGAAAACTTTCCTTTTTAACCATGTTCATGATTTAAAAGAAAGTTTAAAAATTAATAATTCTCTTTTATTAGTTTCTACAAAAGATTGAGAAAAGATTTGATATCTTTCCTTATTTGTAGATTAAAAGAGATTTTAATTTTTAGAGATAACTTTCTTTTTATCCACATGTTTAAAAGAAAGATTTTAATTTATTAAATTTCCTTTTTATAAACCAATCATGAAGGGATTAAATTATTGGAGAAATTTTTATAAATTTCTGGAAGCAAATAAGGAAGTTTTAATTGGTGTTTAAAATTTTATTTGCTTGGAGATTTCTTGGTGTGGCCGGCCATTGCAAAATTGAAAAGAAAAATTATTTTTAATTAAATAAATTTTCCTTTTCAATGGCAAAAGAATTAAGGAAGGTTTTATTAAATTTTCCTTATTTGCCAAGACCAAGGATTATAAAAGAGGGGGTAGAGGAGGCTTCAAGGCTAAGAACTCTATTCTATTTTCTTCTCTTTTCTCCTTGGGTGTGGCCGGCCCTTTCTTTCCTCTCCTCTCCTTTGTGTGGCCGAAACCTTCTCATGGTGGAGATAGCTTTGGTGGCCGGATCTAAGAAGGAGAAGAAGGAGAGAAAAGAAGCCTCTTTTCTAGCATCCCTTGGAGCATGGTGGTGGTGGCCGAGCCTCTTCATCCTAGGAGAAGTTTTGATGGCCGAAACTTGCAAGGAAGAAGAAGGTGATTGGTGGTTTCTCATCTCGGAAGAACGTTGCCCACACAACGTCCGAGGTTAGAAGAGGAATACGGTAGAAGATCAAGAGGTCTTTCTATAAGGTATAACTAGTAATTTTTCCTTTCCGCATCATGCTAGTTATTTTTGGAAATAATACTAAATACAAGAGGCATACGATTCTAGAGTTTCGAATTTGTTTTCGATATAGTGTTCTTTTGTTTTTCTTTTCCTTGTGATTTGATTGTTCTTTTCAGTTAACCTAAAGTTATTTTAGGAAATTAAATATTAGCTTTCCATAAAAGGTTTTGTCTAGTCGGTGGTGGTTGCTCCCATATCTAAGAAGGCCATGTGCCTCGCCACGTCAGTACTGGGAACCAATTATGGAAATTAATATTTAATGGAATTAATAACTTAAGGTGACTTGGGTCAAACGTGTTAAGTTCCGCAGGAGATCCAAGTCAAAACCTAAAAGAACAAATAGATTAAGTTTTGGATCAAACGTGTTAAGTTCCGCAGGCGATCCAAAATTTAATTTAAAAGAACACATGGTAGCTAGGAAAAGGTTCAGACCTTTGTACAAAATTTTTGTACAGTGGAACCTATAGGTTTTCCGAGTAGCAACCAACAATTGGTATCAGAGCTAGGGTTTTGCCTCTGTGTATTTGGTATTAGTTTAATTATGCACATGTCATACATAATTTAGGCAGGTTAATAGTAGGATGTGCTAACTTTGTGGATGCAGGATCCAACTATTATGGCTTATAGTTATTATGTGTGTAATTGGACCCTTGGACATGTCAAGGGCATTTTATTGTGTGTGCATGATTGTATTATAAAATACAGCAGGAGCTGTATTTAGTTTTATTAGGATTTTATTTTTGATCTAGTTACATGTACATTCCTTTTATGGAATATAGGATCGATGGATGTAAATTTTATTTTATGTTCGATCTAGTTTACATGTACATTCCTTCGAGGAATATAGGATCAAAATGTAAAATTCTATTTATGTCGCGGATCGAATCTTGCAAAGCGTGGAACCTTCTAAGGACCAGAGGCGCAGTGGAACTAGGAGCAAGATGGATGCGACAGCTAGACCCGGTGGCAGTGGCCAAATATGGCAGCAGCTTGGGATGACAACACACGGAGGACAACAAGAGATAAAAGCCATAATAGTTGAAAATTAGATTTTCTATTTATTGCTTTTATATTGTGCTGTGTGTGCATGTTAGTTTACATATTTAGTAGGCTAGCATAGTTAAAATTCCTCATTTATAAACAACTAAGTGGGAGAGGGATTTTTAAGTAAATCCCATGGTCTCCATTACTGGTTTGTAAGTGATGCAAACAAGCTTGCACGTTGGCTCTGAGTGCCTTCCTCCATAACGGATGAGCTTGTTTGTGGATCACTAGAACAGACTTCCATTTTTGGATGACTATAGGAAGTTAATTAAGAGCGTGTGATCTTCCCCAACGGAAGGGGCATAATCTTATTAATGGACTTAGTGTCAAGTAATGGTATACACTTAAACACATCTAATAGTATCCTCCCCATCGGAGTCACTGCTATTATTTGTATGACCAAATGATACCAACTATTAATTTTATTTGTCAAAAAGTTAGGTTGACAAGATAATAAAATTAATGGGTTAAAACCCTCCTTTTACAAATGTTGAATTTGTATACGTCCACACTAACGTGGCATGCAAAATTCACGGTGTTTGAGGTGTTGGTGAATTTAAATAATATTGTTTGAGGAATCAATATTTTTTTTTAAAATTCAAAAGTTTTTGACCAAATATCTGATCAAAGACAGATCAACTATTAATTTTATTCGTCATAAAGTAAAGTTGACGAGATAATAAAATTAATGAATAAAATCTCCTCTTCGATTTTGTATACGTCCACACTATCGTGGCAAACAAAATTCATGGGGATTTTTAAGGAGTTGATCTTGACCAAGTATTTTTGTGATTCTTAGGATTTAAAATGTTTGTCAATCCCCTAGTAGTCATACTATAAGAAAGACTTAGTAATCCCAATTGTAATGATTGGAAATAGGACTTGGACATTAAGGTAGACTGTCTTCTTAGAACTAAGAACAAAATAGGTGTATTTAATTCATTAGTTGAAACATGTTTAGTGGTGTTATCTACCAGAACCTGAAGTGTAGATACAAATGCCATTAATCATGTCCGTAATTCATTGCAAGGTTCCAGGAAACCCGGCAACTAAATGAAAATTAAAACACCGTCTACATGGGCACTACTGTAAAAATGGTAGCTGTTGCAGTGGGAGATGTTTATCTTTTGATAAGAATAAAACATGGATTTTTGAGTAATTGTCTTTACGCACCAAGTTTAGAAAGAACTAGTTTTCAGTTTCTAAAATATTCAAAGAACTTGATATTCTGCCTCTTTTAATAACAAAGTTGTTATTAAGAAAAAGAGGGAAGTTATCTGTTCTGGTACGTTGGTTGGCAATTTATAAATCCAATAACTCTCACGATGCAACAAATGGAAATTAGTAACACATCTTCTAACTTTAAGAGAAAGTAACCTTCGAAAATGAACCAATTATATCTTTGACTTCTAAGGCTAGGTTATATTAACTTGAGTAGGATTCATTAGTAACTGATGAACTTTTGGGTTCATTAGTAGAGGAAATCTTTCCAACCTACGAGTCTTACTTAGAAGGAAAAATAACCAAGAAGCTTTTAAGTCTAAGGGGTATGGAGTCAAAGATATATTGGAATTAATTCATTCTGATTTGTGTGATCCTATGAGCATCCAGGCAAGAGGTTGTTTCAAATATTTCATCTATTTTATAGACAACTATTTGAGATAAGGATATATTTACTTGATGTGCCGCAAGTCTAAGTGCTTTGATTAGTTCAAAGAGAACGAGGCTAATGTGGAGAAACGACAAAGTAAAAGTATCAAGACACTATGGTAAGATCGTAGTGGCAAGTACCTCTTGGGAGAATTTAGGAGTCATTTATCAGAAGTAGGGATTCAATCCCAACTAACTGCACCTGGTACACCCCAACAGAATGGTGTAGGAAAAGGAAGGTAGAGGACTCTTATGGAAATAAGTAGATTGATGAGTTATTAAGAATATTATCAAAATTATTTTAAGGATATACTCTGGAAATGGGAGTGAATCTAGTACCTTCTAAAGTCAGAACTCTCTACTCATATAGAATTGCTGAATAGGCGTAAGCCTATTTCGAAGCATATTCGGATTCGGGTAGTCCAGCACATATGCAGAAGAGAGACAATGATAAGTTGGACAGGAATTTACTTGTTTGTGGGTTATCCTAGTAAAATGAAAGTAGGTTTATAGTCTTAAAAATCAGAAGGTCATTATTAGCATCAATGACCGATTTTTAGAAAAGGACTATGTAATAAACCATGTGCCCATAAGAAAATTTGTTCTTAAGGAAATAATAAAATGCATGTCTAATCTAGTACCAACTGTACAAGATGAGATACCACAAGGAAACTGCAACACGTATCACAAATGATACACAATTGCAGAAAGTGCCTTGTCGTAGTGGGAGGGTTGTTAGGCAACCTAAAAAGATTCATGTTTTGGGAGAGTTTTTGGACTCGATCCCTGGAGGACATGAACCTAATCTCCGGACATATGACGAAACACTCCAAGATAAAGATGCAACATCTTGGCAAAGAGTAATGAATAACAGAATTAGAATATATGTATTCTAATAAAATCTGGAAGCTTGTAGAACCACCAAATGGTGTAAAAGCCTTTGGGTGTAAAAAGGTCTATAATAGGAAAAGAGGGATAGAAAGGAAGGTAGTAACTTTAAAAGCAAGGCTTGATGAAAAAGGAAACTTTTTCACTGGTAGCCATGCTTAAGTCTATCTGGATTCTTTTATCTATTTGGCAAGTGGATGTCAAGACAGCATTCCTTAATGGAAGTCTTGATGAAAGCATCCATATAAAGCAACCAGAAGGGTTCATTGCAAAGGGCTAAGAGCATCTTGTGTGCAAGCTCAATCAGTCTATGGACTGAGGCAAAGCTTCAAGGTCTTGGAACATCCGGTTTATCAAAGTAATCCAGACCTATGGATTTATTGAGTAAATGGATAAGTCTTGTGTATACAAAAGGTGTGATAGAAACGTGGTGGTATTTCTTGTACTATACGTAGATAACATTTTTAGTAGTTGGAAACAATATCAAAATGTTGTCAGAAGTAAGGGTATGGTTGTCCAAATAATTGATATAAAGGACTTGGGAGAATGTATATATTTTTGAGATCAAAGTAATAAGGGATCGAAAGAAAAAATATATTTTACTTATCCCAAGCTTGATACATCGGAAAATCCTTGCTCGTTTTAAGCATGCAAAACTCCTCGAAAGGTTTCTTACCTTTTAAGCATGGAGTGTCTTTATCTAAAGAGATGTCTCTGATGACATCAAAGGAGATTGAGGACATGTAGGCAGTTCTTTATGCTTCGGCAGTTAGATAACCTAATGTATGTTATGCACGAGATCAGAAATCTGTTTTGCCAAGGGCATAGTTAGCAGATATCAAAGTAACCCTAGACAAGGACATTGGACTGTAGTAAAGCATATATTAAAGTACCTTAGAAGCGCTAGAGATTATATGCTAGCTTACAAGGCAGTTAATTTGGTCCCTGTGGGTTACACGGATTTTGACTTCCAATCGGATAGGGACAATAATAAGTCGACCTCGGGGTTTTGTGTTTACTTTAGGAGGAAAAGTCATAACTATGGAAGAGTGATAAGCATAGGTGTTTTTCTGGACTCCACCATAGAAGCTGAGTATATGGCAAGCCTCTGAGGTAGCCATAAAAGCTAAATGACTTAATTACCTCAAGATAGACTTAGATATGATTTCTAGTTTTATCCAAAGATTATTACAATTTATTGTAATAATAATGGTGCAGTAACAAACTCGAAGAAACCATGAGTCTATAAGGCAAGTAAACACAATAGAGCGCAAGTACTACCCAATACGAGAAATTGTATAACGGGGAGAAGTTGTTGCCGCCTAGATTGCATCAGATGATAACCTAAGGTCCTTAGGGCAAGAGTTTTTTGAAAGGCATGGGAATCAGATGTATGGCAGCAGATATGGCAGCTTAGTCTTTTAGTATAAGTGGGAGATTGTTAGAGTGTATACTAAAAGCCTAGCTTTTGGTATAAACATTTATCTAGAAATAAGAATCACATTGGTCAAATGTCTACATGTAGTTGTTCAATTAATTTATATTGTAGATAACATGGTGTGTGGTGTCACACACAGAAGATCATGTTATCAGTACCTTATAAATTATAAACAGTAGCTCACGACCATGATGGAAAGGAACAAATCATTGAAAGGTCGTAGTGTAATTAGATGTTAGTTTATCTTAACTATATAATTACACTAGTACACTAAGAGTGTATTGAGTAGGACTATTAGAGGTCGTTTCTTTTATACTGACTTTATAAAGGGACAAAGACCTCAGTTATTATGGAAATGTGTGCTCTTAATCCTAATATAATAACAAGCACATATATTTGATATTTATTTCTTTAATTTATCAATGGGTGAGATTTAGTTCGATGAATCAATAAGCCCGATAAGTTGGGAAATGATATCACTTATAGTGTGTGTTGTTGATTATAGAAGAAAACTGTGTCCTAGTAATCTAGGTTGAGAATGTCCCCAAGAGGAGCTCATAAGGATTGTCATGTTAAACCCTGCAGGTGGACTTAGTCCGACATGACGATGAAGTTGAGTGGTACTACTCTTGGAGCTAGATATTAATTAAGTGAGTTGTCAGTAACTTACTTAATTAGTGGACATTGTTATCTTAAACACGGGAGACTAACACACTCATAATAAGAAGGAGCCCAAAATATAATTTGGGATTGGTACGGTAGTTCAATAATAGTTCTTTAGTGGAATGAATTATTATTGATGGAATTAAGTTGTGTGTTCGGGGCGAACACGGGATGCTTAATTTCATCGGGAGACCAAAACCAATTCCTCCTCTCGGTCCCTATCATAGCCTCTAGTATATAGAGATTTATACCCACAGCATACCCACCTTCTTACCCATCCAATGGGGCCGGCCAAGCTAGCTTGGAACCCAAGCTAGGGCAGGCCAAGACCAAGTGGATGAGCCATGTAGGTGGCCGGCCAAAGCTTGGGTCCCAAGCTTAGGTGGCCGGCCACTAGAATATTAAAAGGATTTTTTATTAAAATTATTTCTTATGTGGATATCATGATTTTAAAAGAGAGTTTAAAAATTAAAAATTTCCTTTTATAGTTTTCTACAAAAGATTAAGAGAAGAGATTAATCTCTTTCCTTATTTGTAGTTTAAAAGGATGGTTTTAATTTTTGGTAAAACTTTCCTTATTTGTAAATCATCTACATGTTTAAAAGAGAGTTTAAAATTTGAAATCTTTCCTTATTTGTTGATTAAAGGAGGATTTTAAATTTTAAGAAAACTTTCCTTTTTAACCATGTTCATGATTTAAAAGAAAGTTTAAAAATTAATAATTCTCTTTTATTAGTTTCTACAAAAGATTGAGAAAAGATTTGATATCTTTCCTTATTTGTAGATTAAAAGAGATTTTAATTTTTAGAGATAACTTTCTTTTTATCCACATGTTTAAAAGAAAGATTTTAATTTATTAAATTTCCTTTTTATAAACCAATCATGAAGGGATTAAATTATTGGAGAAATTTTTATAAATTTCCGGAAGCAAATAAGGAAGTTTTAATTGGTGTTTAAAATTTTATTTGCTTGGAGATTTCTTGGTGTGGCCGGCCATTGCAAAATTGAAAAGAAAAATTATTTTTAATTAAATAAATTTTCCTTTTCAATGGCAAAAGAATTAAGGAAGGTTTTATTAAATTTTCCTTATTTGCCAAGACCAAGGATTATAAAAGAGGGGGTAGAGGAGGCTTCAAGGCTAAGAACTCTATTCTATTTTTCTTCTCTTTTCTCCTTGGGTGTGGCCGGCCCTTTCTTTCCTCTCCTCTCCTTTGTGTGGCCGAAACCTTCTCATGGTGGAGATAGCTTTGGTGGCCGGATCTAAGAAGGAGAAGAAGGAGAGAAAAGAAGCCTCTTTTCTAGCATCCCTTGGAGCATGGTGGTGGTGGCCGAACCTCTTCATCCTAGGAGAAGTTTTGATGGCCGAAACTTGCAAGGAAGAAGAAGGTGATTGGTGGTTTCTCATCTCGGAAGAACGTTGCCCACACAACGTCCGAGGTTAGAAGAGGAATACGGTAGAAGATCAAGAGGTCTTTCTATAAGGTATAACTAGTACTTTTTCCTTTCCGCATCATGCTAGTTATTTTTGGAAATAATACTAAATACAAGAGGCATACGATTCTAGAGTTTCGAATTTGTTTTCGATATAGTGTTCTTTTATTTTTCTTTTCCTTGTGATTTGATTGTTCTTTTCGGTTAACCTAAAGTTATTTTAGGAAATTAAATATTAGCTTTCCATAAAAGGTTTTGTCTAGTCGGTGGTGGTTGCTCCCATATCCAAGAAGGCCATGTGCCTCGCCACGTCAGTACTGGGAACCAATTATGGAAATTAATATTTAATGGAATTAATAACTTAAGGTGACTTGGGTCAAACGTGTTAAGTTCCGCAGGAGATCCAAGTCAAAACCTAAAAGAACAAATAGATTAAGTTTTGGATCAAACGTGTTAAGTTCCGCAGGCGATCCAAAATTTAATTTAAAAGAACACATGGTAGCTAGGAAAAGGTTCAGACCTTTGTACAAAATTTTTGTACAGTGGAACCTATAGGTTTTCCGAGTAGCAACCAACATCCCTAAGGCATCTTGGAATAGACACACATATTTTATTATCTTCATAGACAACTATTCTATATTTGGCTATCTGTACCTTATTCATGAGAAATCGTAATCTTTGGATATATTCAAAATTTTCAAAGCCAAAGTTGAACTTCAACTAGGTAAGAAAATTAAAGTCATTCGATCCGATCGTGGAGGTGAATATTATGGTCGATATGATGGATCAAGTGAACAACATCCAGGAACTTTTACGAACTACCTACTGAGTATGAGATTGTGCCTTAATATACCATGTCTGGTACACCTAGTCAGAATGGTGTAGCTGAGTATTACAATCGAATTCTAAAAGATATGGTAAGAAGTATGATGACTTTCACTTCTCTACTAGAGTCTTTGTGGGGTGAATCACTCAAGACTACAGTTGACCTACTCAATAGAGTACCTAGTAAGGCAGTAACTAAAACCACATTCAAGATGTGAACGGAGAAAGCCTAGTATTAGGCATTTACACATTTGGGGTTGTCCAGCTGAAACTAGGCCTTATAGGCCTAATGAAAGGAAACTGGACTCAAGAACAGTTAGTTGTAATTTTGTAAGTTATTCTGAAAAGTCAAGAGGGAATAGATTTATGATCCCTCTAATAGACCCTTCTTCGAAATAGGAAATGCCAAGTTCATTGAGGATAGTGGGATTAATATAATCAGGGAAGTATCTTTTGAGGAAAGCATTAATGATCCTCCTATGGTCACTACTAGTGCAATCAGTAGTGGTATGGTTATCATACCGCACATTATAGGTATCACACATCCAGTGAGCGTAGTGAACCAAGATATTCCCATGATATCTCCAATGCAATTGGAGGAACTTGTCATTGAAATTAAAGTATTGTCTCATATTGATGAGCAAGTACCTCAACCACCTCAAACACAAGTGCCTTTAAGGCAATCCACAAGGGAACGGAGTGTTGGATCGAGAAGCGTTAGAGGGGGTGAATAGCGCTCATGGCTTTCACACGTTTCGAATTCGTAAATTGTTCGAGTTAAAGCAGCGGAAACAGTAAAGAAAAGACAAACACAGAAGGACACAGGATATTTACTTGGTTCGAAGACTGTGGCGACTCCTACTCCAAGGTCCGCTATCGTTGATCACTTCCGGTGGGCAACAACTATAATATCAAAAATCTTTTACTAGCAAGTACAATTAACAGTAATAAAAGAGTATACCAACGACAAGTGAAATGTCAGATTTAGAATTCTGGGTCGTCAGCGTCAAGTTGTAGCTTTGTCGGAGCTTCTCGTAAGCAGCTGGATGCAAAAAGGTCGCTTAAGAATTGATGATTTAACTTGCTTCTCGAGAGCTCCTTTTATGCACTGCTGGAGGAGCCTCCAACACCATCCAAGGTGCCTCCAACAAGCCGAGTCGCCGCGTGGATCAGAACGGACCCGGTCACAACTCATCCACTTGAAGGCGCCTTTAAGCCGATCCAAGGTGCCTCCAATCTCTGGTCCAACGCACCTCCAGCTCCATCCGAGGCGCCTCCAGTACTACCACACAAACTTCAACTCCTTTGCACCTAAGGCGCCTCCAAGCTCCATGGAGGTGCCTCGGGCACTGTTCATCCGAGGCTTAGCTTATTCCTTTTGTACCTGCAAGACATGTTAGTCCCAAAACAACAACATACTCTGCAAGACAATGTTAGCACATAAATAACAGTATGAATATAGAGTGTGACAGTCATCGGACTGTCCGGGTTTGAATTTGCTCCGATCGGAAACCCTAGGTCGACCTGACGCCTACTGTTCCCTCTGCGGGGAACGTGTCCTCACCTACTTCCCTCAGGAGAAATTACCTGGTGGCAGTCCGGTCCTCCAGACCGACTGGACTTTCTGCCTAGGGTTACCACCCCCTAAGACATAGGGTTACCACCCCCTAGGGGTTTTCTGCACCTAGGGTTACCACCCCCTAGGATTTTTCTCCACCTAGGGTTACAACCCCCTAGGACCTAAGGTTACCCCCCCCCCCCTTAGGATTTTCCTCCACCTAGGGTTTTCACCCCCTAGGACCTAAGGTTACCACCCCTTAAGATTTTCCTCCACCTAGGGTTACCGCCCCCTAGGACCTAGGGTTACCGCCCCCTAGGACCTAGGGTTTTCACCTTACCTAACCGCAGCTAGAACTTTCCTGCAATCTCCATCAGACATGTTAGATCACAAATAAGCTTAACTTTGACTCCTTTGCCATTATCAAAACTTAGGTTCGATCATCGGATGCTTCCCGCACCAACAATCTCTTCCTTTTTTATTATGGCAACTGAAATTCAAAGTTAAGTAAAATAGATGCATAAATGATCTTCAAAGTTTAAGTAAAAAACATAAGCAAGCTTAAGTAAATAAATTTGAATGAGAGCACAGCTTAAGCTAAAACATACTTAAATTTTTAACGACGTACGTAAGGCTCCCCCTTAGTAAGAGCTCTTTTTAATTTAAATTTTAAATTTTGCTTTTTGAATTTTTCTTTGAATTGAATTTTCCTACTCTCCCCATTTATCATATATCAAAATAAACAAGGGAGTAAGAAGGAATAATGATTAATGGCCTTAGCTTGTTTTTAATTTTTTAAAAAAATATTTAGAAAAGATAAAGGCTTTCAACACTTAGCTTTTAGGAGTTAATATTATTGTAAAACTTTTAGCTAAGTGAAACTTTTAGAAATTAAGTTTGAACCAGTGACTTTAGCTAAGGAAAATTATTTTGACTTTGAAAAATAACTCAGCTAAACTTGAAAGAAATATTGAAAGGCTTAAATAGCTAGATAAGCTTGTAAAATGCTTAGGTTAAATTTAAAAGGCTTTGTTGAAAAGTATTTCGTTAAATTCTTAAAGTCTTTTTGAAAGACATTTTCTTTATTTCGAAAAGCTTTTTGAACAAGATTAAGTTTAAAATTAAAAAGTTTTTTCGAAAAATACTTAGCTTAATTTTAAGAGAATCTAAAAGATATTTAGCTAAATTTTGAAAGAAATTAAAAGATACTTAGTCTAACAAGCTTTTTTACAAAAAGAATTGAATTTTTAAAATACTTAGCAAAGAAGGCTTTAAATCACTTAGTTAAATTTAGAAACCTTGTAAATAATATTTATCAATTTTTTGAAAAAGACTAAGTTTTAAAAAGTTTTTGAAAAAAATAAGCCTGTAAAGTTGCAACTAAGGCCATTTGCATTTTAGAAAAATTTGTTAAGTCCTAAAGTCCAAGCATGAGTAACTTAAAAATATTAAGATTAATCTCTTAATCCTCTTAGTCGCATGTCTAACCATTTAGTTACTAGTTGATTACCTAGAGGGCAACATCTTTCACTTGGTTAGTCAAGTTAAGTCAATTGATCCAGTTAGATTTGACTAGGTCTGGATAACTTAACTTGATTAATGTAATGTTGGTTTTTAATGCCCAGACTTACTGCGATGCACTGAAATAAACATTCTGAAGTCTAGGTTGTACCCTATGCATCTCACACCATTCTAAGTTCTTCAACCACAAACAAGGTAAGTCTAGTGTGCTTGTGAGATGCTCTGGTTGAATCTAGGGTAACATGATATCTAAAGGTAAGCCCTAAGCTAAGTCCAAGTTTAGAAAGTCTAATCAAATTGGAATTTTGAAAACATTATTTTTCCTAAAATTTTAAAAACCAATAAAAGTAAGTTGATTTGACAAAAATAAGTTCTATTCTACTAAACACATTCCTATTTGTCTTCTAAGTGCACTGAACTTAAGTTCAGGTAAGGGTTTTGTGAATATGTCAGCTAGGTTTGATTTGGACTCAATGTAGTTAAGTACAATATCACCCCTTGCTACATGATCCCTTACAAAATGGTGTTTTACTTCTATGTGTTTAGTTCTTGAGTGGTGAATTGGATTTTTGGTTAAATTAATTGAACTTATGTTGTCAATTGAAATTTTAGTGTTTTGATATTAGTTGGTAGCCTTTTAGAGTATGCATCATCCATAATAATTGAGATGCACATTCTCCTAGGGCTATGTACTCAGCTTCAATGGTAGATAAGGCAACACAATGTTATTTTCTGCTAGACCAACTTACTAGGCACTGACCTAGAAATTGACAGCTACCACTTGTGCTTTTTCTATCTAGTTTGTACGCGGCATAGTCTGAATCAGAAAAACCAGTTAAATCAAGGGTGCAAGTCCTAGGATACTATAGTCCTATATTTAGGGTTCCCTTAATATATCTAAGTATTCTTTTAACATAAGTTAGATGTAACTCTTTTGCACAAGATTGATACCTTGCGCATATACCTATTGTAAAAAGAATGTTCGGTCGACTTGTAGTTAGGTACAGTAGACTTTCTATCGCACTTCGATAGTTTTCAAGTCTACTGGCTTTCCTTCTAAGTTTGAGTCACTTTTGATATTAGTAGCCATAGGTGTATTAATATTTTTTGAGTTTTCCATTCCAAACTTTTTAACTAACTCTTTAGCATATTTGGTTTGGAAGATGTAAATTCCAGATTTTGTTTGCTTTATTTATAGACCTAATAAAAAGTTAAGTTCTCCTACTAAATGTTGGTGCAACATCCCTCAGGTCAAGGTTGACCTGGTTGACCAAGCTGAGTCTTGGTTTGAGTTTAGATGTTTGACAATAAGAAATTGATTGAAGAAGAGTCTAGTAGGTCAAGGTTGACCGGATACTTGACTGGGAAGTCCTAACTGGGATGTTAGGTAAAATGGAAGTCCTGGTGAGTGAAGCCAGGCAGAAGGAAAACCCTAGTGAGTGAAGCTAGGTGAAAGTCCTGGTGAGTGAAGCCAGGCAGAAGGAAAGTCCTAGTGAGTGAAGCTAGGCAGATTGAAAACCCTAGTGAGTGAAGCTAGGTGAAAGTCCTGGTGAGTGAAGCCAGGCAAGGAAAATCCAGATGGATCAAGGATGATCGGACATCTGGTGTTGGGAAGTCCAAGTAGGTCAAAGGATTGATTGGATACTTGGCACGAAATCTGAGATAGGTCAAAGGATTGACCGGACAATCGATGGAAGTCCAAGTAGGTCAAAGGGTGACGGATACTTGGCATGAATAGAAAAGTCCAAGTGGGTCAAAGTTGACCAAACACTTGGTGGGAAGTCCTAGCAGGTCAAGGGTGACGGATGCTAGGCATGGTGTACCAACAGGTCAAGGTTGACCGGGTGTTGGTTTAGTAGGCTTGGGACTTGGTTTTGGGCAAAAACCAAGTCTTGATCGATGGATCAATCCCTGATCGATCGGTGGATCGATCAAGCCTTCTGCTAGCGAGCCTCCGGATCGATCCGTGGATCGATCCGGATGTCAATCGATCGGTGGATCGATTGGGATGCTGCTGCGATAAGCGTTGGATCGATCCATGGATCGATCCGGCATTTTCGAGCGAGCGCTCCGGATCGATCCGTGGATCGATCCAAAGCCTCCCGATCGATTGGGAACATTCGAATCGATCGGGATCCGACCGTTGGCGTCGATAAAGGCCGCAGGCGCATGATTCCTTCGGCATCTCTTCTCCGATTCACTCCAGATCTCTCGCCAGCTCCTCCACAGCACTCACAAAGCTCAGATCGCCAGTTCTTGAAGGATCTTGGAAGTTCTCCAAGTCAAGAGGCGGATCAAAGCCAAGAAGAGAAGCTAGGGTTAGGGTTTATACTCATTGTAAGCTTGTAAGCTTGTATTTCTTGTATCCTTTCCCTCTCTTCTTGTATTGAGTCTTGTAGGGCTTCTCCGCCCTTGGTAGTTACCATAAAGGAGAGTTTTATTTAGTGGAGGGTGTGTGTGTTGGTGTGGATCCTTGGATTAGTCACCTCTTGTGAGGTGGATACCAAGTAAACCAACCGTGTTAGCGTTGTGTGATTGTTTCTTTGTATTTCCGCTGCACATCTTTGAAGAAACAAGCAACGCCGAGCAACGCGACGAGCTATTCACCCCCTCTAGCTACTTTTGGTCCTAACAAGTGGTATCAGAGCGAGGCCGCTCTTCACCGGAATCATCGCCGGAAGGGTCAAGCATAACAAGAAAAGCTAGAGGGTGAAGAAGTTGGAGCAAATTCTACAAGTTCAAGACTTTATCAAGCTCAACTTCAAGATGCAATTCCAAGATGGACTTGGATTTGACACAAGGGTGGCTCCACCATACACTTCCACGAGCTTCGATTCTTGGAAATCAAGAATCGAAAACTTTCTTATGATGGAGATAGAGCAATGGTTTGCTCTAATGGAAGGCTTCAAGACTCCAAGAAATTCAAAGGGCAAAGTTCTCAAGAGGAGCAAGTGGAGCCAAGAGCAAGTTCAAAGGTGCGATGCAAATGACAAAGTGACCAAGCTTTTGGTCAATTTATTGCCAAGCACCATCCTTTGCAAAATTGGAGAATTTGAAGATGCAAAGGAATTATGGAGCGAATTGGCCAAGCTTCATGAAGAGATCCCCTCCACTGTACAAGAGCAAGAAGTATCCATAGAGGGTGACTCTTTGGAGCAAGACCAAAAGGAGGACTCCGAGGTTGAGAGATGCTCAACCTCCGAAGAAGAGGAAATCCAAGAAGTTTCATCCTCAAGGGAATGCAACGAAGGGAACAAGGAGGGAGCATACTCCTTGTTTCATATTCAAGAAGATGAAGCCTCCACCTCTAGGATTGAGGGGGAGCAATCCTTGGTGACGCCGGATCAAGAAGAAGGAGAAGCTTCTACATCCGAGTCAAGAGACGAAGAGGAGGAAGAAGATTCTACCTCCACAAGTCAAGA
Source organism: Zingiber officinale (assembly GCF_018446385.1). Lineage (NCBI taxonomy): Eukaryota > Viridiplantae > Streptophyta > Magnoliopsida > Zingiberales > Zingiberaceae > Zingiber > Zingiber officinale. The sequence goes on along the minus strand of NW_024589898.1, from coordinate 315,980 downwards.
AAAATCAAATGGAGGAGAATCAAGGTCCGATCAAGAGGAAGCTTTAACCTCCGGATCCAAAGAAAAAGATGCCATCCCTACACAAGAAGGTAAAAACAGTTCAATTAATAATAAAAATCATATTATATGTTTTGAGTGTAGGGAACATGGGCACTACAAGAGCAAGTGCCCTAAATTGGCCAAGAAGAAGGGCCAAGTGGCACAAAAAGGCAAGGTGAAGCCCAAGGAGATCATCCCCAACACAAAGAAGAGCAAGGAGCATATTATATGCTTCTCTTGCAATCAAAAGGGGCATTACCGACGTCAATGCCCCAAGGGAAAGAAGGTGGTCAAGGCTCAAGGAGGCACTAGTCAAGGGGGAGCCTCCAAGGTAAAGAAGAAGGTATCTTTTATTGAGTCTACCCCTTTACATTATGGTAAAAAGCATGATAGTTCTAATTTTTATCATTTTAATGCGATTTACCATAAGAATAGGAAGCATGAGGGCTTTAAGGAAAAACATGTGACCCTACATGCCAAAACTACCCAACCTAAGGTTAGGAAGGTAGATGGACACTTGGGCAAGAACACTAAGGATAATAGATACAAGCCCAAAAACAAAAATGCTCATGGGTGTAATGAAAAATCAAAATATAAGGATTTAATGATAGAAAATCAAGTCTTGAGATCAAGACTTGATAAAATGGAAAAGACCCTAAAAAGGATGGAAAATATCCTAAAAGGGCAAAAAGAGCATAACCTAGGTTTAGGGGTACAAAAGTCATCCAATGGCCATAGAGGTTTGGGATACAAACCCAAAGCAAAAAGGGATGTGCCTAGTTATCATAGGGTTCCATATAGCTATGGAACAAACCCTAAGTCTAGAGGTCAAATCAAATATACAAGGGAAGATATCCCTAGAAGTCTCTTTGCAACTAAAGTGACTAAGACTTCTAAGAAGTCTAAGAAAGTCACTAACAAGGTCACAAGGGAGGCTATCCCTAGAGTTGACCTAGAAAATGTGACCAAGGCTTCTAAGAAGCTCAACAAGGTCACTAGGAAGGTATCTAGGGAAGTTATCCCTAGTGAGTACTAGAGCATCCAAGGAGCACCAATAGGTGTTGGGTTCCTAGGAGCATTTTCTCTACCCCATAAATGGGCTAGAGAGTGTCAACTCCGATTAGAAGGGTAGTTAACCCAACTTTGAGGAAATTGACACTCAAGGAGCATTTTCAAGGTTTTGTTAACCTTTGAAAATGAAATGGAAGTATTATTTACTCCTTGAAAGAGTAAAATGTGCCTAATGGTAGAAGAATTGATTTTAATCTTAAATGGCACATATTGGGAAATTCATAAGAACTACCAAGTTGGGATTTTGGTATGTTCTTAGGAAATTTAAGGCGATCCGGGCCTTGATTTAAAGGTGCTATTCTTGTGGGAAAATGAAATATGCCAACATTTGAGGATATACTTAATTTTGACTGGCATAAATTAATCAAGGGAATTAGAAATGCCAATTTAGGCTTTGGCATTTTTCATGAAGCACTTTAGGGCAATCTAGGCTTAAGTTGTAAGTTTAGCTAAGATTTTAAGGATACTTAGATAGTTGATCTAGGTATATTTTATTTATGCTAAATCTTGCCATGATTGTTTGCCCATCATATGCCATGACATCATGTTTATTTTTGCATTCATGTTTTATTATGCAAAATCCAAAAATACCATGTCATGACATTCATACATCATGTAGTTATAGGAATCTTTCTTTTGAAAGTTATCTTATTTTGATGTATGCCATAACATTATCATGCATTAGTTTAATTCCTTGTAATTAAGGACAAATGGCATTTAATAACACTTATTAACAAGTGACATCTTAGGTGGATGTCTAATATCTTTAAAATGCCTAGATAGATATGCATGATCCCTAGATTAGGGCAAAACCAAAATCTACATCTCACAAAGACTATAAGGTGACTTGTATGTGTTTTAGTGCACATTAGATACAAGTGAGATGTTAGGATGATGAACAAAGCTCAAGATGTTGATTTAGTGCATTCTTCTGAGTTTTTAAGTTCATCAAAACACATAGTTATGTGTTTTCCCATCATTGGGAAAGCTAATGTACAAGTCATGTGCATTAAGCCCAAGGAACATGATGGGATATTGGTTTTGAAAATGTTTTCAAAGAGATTTTGGAAAACCTTGGTGAAGGCTATCTTTTGATAGTAATCACCATTGAATAGTTAGACACAAACTTGAAGAAAACGCTAAAGTTTTAGCAAGTTTTCAAGCTTGTGTCAATCTTTGAAAATATGATGTATTTTCATAGAAAACTATTTTTTCATGATTAAGTATGCCCTAAATAATGTCTACACGAAATTTCATGATTTTTGGATTTTTGTAGAATTTTCTAGGGGTTTCTGAAGTTGACTGAAATGGAATTTCAGTAACTATCAGAGCTCCGATCGATCAATGGATCGATTGGAGTGCCTGAATCGATCCGTGGATCGATTCGGAAGGTAAGTCTCCCGCGAGCAGAAGCTCGCTGGATCGATCAGCCGATCGATCCAGGGAGTCTGAATCGATCAGTGGATCGATTCAGAAAGGTTCAATCGATTGGAACCCAACTCCAATTGATCCAAGTTGCTGATTTTTGGCTGGGAAGGCCTGATTTCAGCATCTTTGAACCCCTTTGAGTCTAGGTAATCATTCTGAACCCCCCAAAATATATTTGTATACATACAAAGGGTGTTTTCATGTGAAAACAAGGATGGATTGGTTAAGGAAGGCTTCATTGAAGTTTAGGTTGAGGTTTGTTTCAAATTTTGAGTATTTGAACCTCAAAACTTCTAAATTTGGGTTTCCTAAAGGTTTAGGAATTCCAAGTCATTGTTGGTGCAATGACAGAAGTTACCACCATGTCTTTAGGGGGAGGGACTCTTTAAAGACATGAAAAATTATTTTTCATGAACCTTGGAAGGTGGTTAACCTTCTTTAAAGAAAATGCTCATGTATGAGCTTTTGAACTTGAAATGGGGAGTGGATATCCTCATTATTTCAAGTGGGAACTCAAGTAGTTAGAAAATGCTCAAGGTTGGGTATTTGTCTACATTGAGGGAGAAGTTAAGGATAAATGAAGGGTATGGGACTTTCATTATCGTGTTGATCACAACGAGTGATGTTGTGAACAACGAGGAGCAACTCTTCAGGGGGAGAGTCGTCAACAAATGGATTTGTTGATGTGTACCCAAAATTTGGGCATGGGTTGATGTGTGCCCAAAGATGGGCTGATGTGTGCCAATAGGGGGAGAATGAAAGGACCTGTGAATGGGTGTAAGTTAGGCTTTCATTACCTAGAGGGGGTGTGCCCTCTTAGGAGGAGAATGAAGAGCTTAATTTATGTGTTCATTACCTAGTGGCATGAAGATCAAGGCTATAGGATTAGCCTAACTTACATGTGGTATTGTAAGTGTTATTGTGGTATTGTCAAACATCAAAAAGGGGGAGATTGTTGGTGCAACATCCCTCAGGTCAAGGTTGACCTGGTTGACCAAGCTGAGTCTTGGTTTGAGTTTAGATGTTTGACAATAAGAAATTGATTGAAGAAGAGTCTAGTAGGTCAAGGTTGACAGGATACTTGACTGGGAAGTCCTAACTGGGATGTTAGGTAAAATGGAAGTCCTGGTGAGTGAAGCCAGGCAGAAGGAAAACCCTAGTGAGTGAAGCTAGGTGAAAGTCCTGGTGAGTGAAGCCAGGCAGAAGGAAAGTCCTAGTGAGTGAAGCTAGGCAGATTGAAAACCCTAGTGAGTGAAGCTAGGTGAAAGTCCTGGTGAGTGAAGCCAGGCAAGGAAAATCCAGATGGATCAAGGATGATCGGACATCCGGTGTTGGGAAGTCAAGTAGGTCAAAGGATTGATTGGATACTTGGCACGGGAAATCTGATAGGTCAAGGGTTGACAGGCGATGGAAGTCAAGTAGGTCAAAGGGTGACGGATACTTGGCATGAATAGAAAAGTCCAAGTGGGTCAAAGGTTGACCCGGACACTTGGTGGGAAGTCCTAGCGGGTCAAGGGTGACGGATGCTAGGCATGGTGTACCAACAGTCAAGGTTGACCGGTGTTGGTTTGGTAGGCTTGGGACTTGGTGTTGGGCAAAAACCAACTTTGGATCGATCGATGGATCGATCCAGGCTGATCGATCGATCGATCAGGAGGCTGAATCGATCGGTGGATCGATCAAGCCTTCTGCTAGCGAGCCTCCGGATCGATCCGTGGATCGATCCAGATGTCCCAATCGATCGGTGGATCGATTGGGGCTTTTCCACGATAAGCGTTGGATCGATCCATGGATCGATCCGGCGTTATCGCGGCGCTGGATCGATCCGTGGATCGATCCAAAGCCTCCCGATCGATTGGGAACATTGAATCGATCGGGATCCGACCGTTGGCGTCGATAAAGGCGCAGCGCACGATTCCTTGGCAACCTCTTCTCGATTCCTCCGGATCTCTCGGCTCCTCCACAGCACTCACAAAGCTCAGATCGCCAGTTCTTGAAGGATCTTGGAAGTTCTCCAAGTCAAGAGGCGGATCAAAGCCAAGAAGAGAAGCTAGGGTTAGGGTTTATACTCATTGTAAGCTTGTAAGCTTGTATTTCTTGTATCCTTTCCCTCTCTTCTTGTATTGAGTCTTGTAGGGCTTCTCCGCCCTTGGTAGTTACCATAAAAGAGAGTTTTATTTAGTGGAGGGTGTGTGTGTTTGTGTGGATCCTTGGATTAGTCACCTCTTGTGAGGTGGATACCAAGTAAACCAACCGTGTTAGCGTTGTGTGATTGTTTCTTTGTATTTCCGCTGCACATCTTGGAAGAAACAAGCAACGCCGAGCAACGAGCGAACGCGACGAGCTATTCCCCCCCCCCCCCCCCCCCCTCTAGCTACTTTTGGTTCTAACACTAAACTCATTTCAAATTCATTTTCCATTAGGTTTGAAAATTCTTTTAAAAAATTTGAATTTGTACACACAGATTTGGTATGATTTTGAATTTTAAAAATTTTAACTCTAAGTTGTTGTTTAACAATAAGTTGTTTTTTTAAAAAGTATTTTAAAATAAGTTTTTAAAAGAATTTTTACAATAAGTTTTTTTAAAAGAATTTGTAAATAAGTTTTTAAAATATTTTTAAATAAGTTTTTTTAAAAGAATTTTTAAATAAGTTTTTTAAAAGAATTTTTAAATAAGTTTTGAAAAGAATTTTTAAATAAGTTTTTTAAAATAATTTTTTAAATAAGTTTTTTTTAAAAAAAATAAATAAGTTTTTTAAAAGAATTTTTTTTAAAAGAATTTTTTTTAAATAAATTTTTTTTAAAAGAATTTTTAAATAAGTTTTGAAAAGAATTTTTAAATAAGTTTTTTTAAAAGAATGTTTTAAATAAGTTTTTTTAAAAAAAAATAAATAAGTTTTGAAAGTATTTTTAAATAAGTTTTTAAAAGAATTTAATATTATTTTAATTTGATTTAACTTTAATTTGATTTGATTTTACTTTGATTTAACTTTAATTTGATTTGATTTTAATTTGATTTTATTTTAATTTGATTTAATTTTAATTTGATTTGATTTTAATTAACTTTAATTTGATTTAATTTTGATTTAACTTTAATTTGATTTGATTTTAAATTATTAATTTAATTATTGATTTGATTTGATTTTTAATTATTAATTTGATTTTTAATTATTTGATTTTAATTATTAATTTAATCCTTAGTCATTTCACCCGATCTAAATTTCAAATCAGGGAATCCTATAATTTTGTGAGATGAATTGAGTTCAATTATAGGGTTTGAGTTAACTTTGTGTTAGATTCAGGTTTAGTTTTGGGCTCAACAAATAGGCATTCTTTGGATAAACTTCTGGGCTATGGTGAGTCACTTGGGCATCATTAAAGTAACCATGCCTTCGAGGTTTTTCCAAATAGGATCCACTGAACTTAATACAAAACTTTGGTCTAACTGGTTATGATCCATAAAGGGTAGCTTCGGTTAGTTCCACTTAGCCAAATGCACCAGGTCGAAGCCATATCTTCCTAGACATGCATAGATTAAACTTCCCTAACGTACTATCATCCAAAATTTCACCAATACCATAGGTCAAGTTAAACTTGTTCCCTTTCTAATTAGTTCTACTTACCTTGCCGGGTAGGTTGCTTTTGGTTGCCCTGTCGGGTAGGTTATTTTTAGAGGTGTCAGTTATTCTGAAGCCTCCTCCTATATTGTTGATTTACCTTTTATGTTTTAATTTATAACTTAGATTTAAGTTTTTAATTTAATTTAATTTAATGTTAATTTAACTTAAATTTTAATTATTTTTTTTTGATGATTTATCTTTTTATTAATACAGTTTTTCTTTTGGCTCTCCTGGATCATAGCCTCGATATGGTCTATCAAGGTAGTGTACTTGATCCTTGGGGACCCAATATTGACCAAGTCCAACTTGATTAACTAAGTTGGACATAGGTACACATGCTTGGACTATTTTACTATTTGGTCTGTTCACTAAAGATAAATAAGATCGAAATTTTCTATTTGCTTTGAATCCAAGTCCGGATCGGTTGTAAACAGCTTTTTGTTTTCCAAGAATCAGATCAAGATTCTTAGAACCCAAAGTGAACCGTTCCTGATGGTGCAACGGGATCGGCAAGAGAGGGGTGAATTGCCTGTAACTCAAAAAGTATACCCTCCTCAAACTTTCAACTCTAAGATAAAGCAACAGGAATAATAAAATAAATAACAGAAAAGAAAAGAGACGACTCAGCGGTTTTGACTTGGTTACAACCAATAAGGTTGTTAATCCAAGCGGTTGAATAGGCGCACTAGTAGAGTCTCCTTCTCTGAAGGCGGAGAAGTCTTTTACACAATTGGAAAGCACAGAAGTTGCTAAGAAATGAAAGTACAGACTTTTTTTTCGTTGTTGTTCGAGGCCCCTTTATATAGGGGTTCTAGATCTTATCAGATCTCCTGATCTTCGGGATCAGGTTTTGACTCGAGAGGGATCGGTCGACCGATCCCCAGGTTCGATCGACCGAACCTGCGTACTTGGCCAGCCTTCCATCCAGATGCAGTCTGTGTGGATTGAGCCTGCGTTCGGTCGACCGATCAGCCAACGGTCTTTCCCTGAGCTGGCCCGATCAGAATGCTTGACTGAGTCTTGGGTTTATCTCCAGTTCGATCTACCGATCAGAGGGTCCCGTCGACCGATCAGCCAACAGCTGGTTGCTGACGTGTCTACTAATGTGTCACCAACGGCTGCCTTCTGTTGATAGGGGTTCGGTCGACCGATCATGGCGTTCGGTTGACCAAACACATGTCAAGTCAACTCCCGGTTGACTTGCTCTGATTCGGTTTGCTTGGGTGATTTTAGCCAACCGGAATAGGGCTCACCCGAACCCAATTCCCGGCCTTCTCCTCGAGCAGTCTTCCGTCCCAGCTTTACGTCCCTCGAACGCCGTGCACGTTCTTCACGCCCACCAGTGTACTCTTCCGCAGCTCTCTCGTCCTTCGGACGCACCGATCCCGTCAACTCCCTTTCCCTGCCGTCCTTCTCGCTAGCTGCGTCTACCGCTCGACTTCCTGGCTCCTAAGCTCCTGCACACTTAGACACAGGGATCAGACAAACATGACCTAACCTAAACTAGGTTGATCGCATCAAAACAACCACGGGGTCCAACAATCTCCCCCTTTTTGATGTGCATCAACCCAAGTTTAAGTTAGGGTAAAAACAAACAAATAGTAATTTTAAGAAAAATACGAAACTAACATTTTAAGCACAAAATTTTAAAAAATAAATAAAAATTTTTAATTTTCCTAACTCCCCCTAAACTTGTTACTAAAGTCCCCCCCCCCCCTTTAATCACAGTAAAAACGGGGAAAAAAATTTTCTAAGTAAAAAAAATGATTTTCCAAGTAAAAAAATTTTAAAAGATTTCCTGTTCCGACATTTTTTAACAAAATTCTAAGTTAGAATTTTATGAACAATATTTTTGAAGAATTTTCAAGGAAATGTTTAAAAACTTTTCAAAGCATTATATAATTCTAATTTTAATGTTTTTATCAGAAAGTTAATTAAACAGTTTATTTCGATATTTCAGCTTCCAGGTCGTGGCGAGGCACTAGGCCTTCTTGGTTATTAGAGAAACAACCACTTCCTTAGACAAAGCTTCATAAAGAAATTCTAAACATTTAATCTCTTTTATGACAGCCTTAATTTATAACAATTTTAATTTAGCATAGATTTTGGAACCCAATAGAGGTTCCTTCCTACAGGATTAATCAAAAATCTAGGGGGTACATAAGTTTTAGGAATTTTCCTAAGTTGACCTTGATGCATTCTAATATACCAGTTTAATTTATCAAAAATTCTTAATTTAGATTTTTTAAAAACATTTGAACATGCAGCATATTTCAACTTTTCAATTTGCATTTTCAAATGATCATTTTCTGATTTTAAATTATCTAGCAATTTACTTAAATCTGCATTCTCATTTTCTAATTTAAGTAAATCTTTAGAAAGAGATTTAATAAATTTAAAGGAGTGCTTGGGAGTTAGATTACGTACCTCACTTACCTGTATATCCGTAGCTCCCCCTTCATCGCAGCTTTCTTCTTCTGATGTTCCTCCCCCTTCATCTATGCTCATTTCTGAACTTGACTCTTCTTCCAGCTGATGGTTAGCCATTAGCGCTAACCCCGAGAATTCTTCGACGTCTGATTCGGAGGATGAAGAATCATCCCATGTAGCCTTTAGACTCTTGCGTGTAGAGGACGTCGATTTTTGAGGCTTCTCCTTATTCTTTTTCTTCAGTTTGGGGCAGTCATCCTTGATGTGTCCTTCCTCGTTGTAATTATAGTATTAGATCATCCTTTTATTACGTTGATGCTTCCTCGACTGTGATTTAAATTTATTAGTATTAAAAAAATTATTGAAACGTCTTACCAATAAAGCCACTTCGGATTCGTCGATCGAGGCTTCGGAGTCATAACTATTTATTCTTGCCTTTAAGGCAATGTTCTGACTAGTCATCTCTACTCCATTAGGCTCTGCAACTGGAGATTCGTGAAGTTCAAAAGTAGAAAACAAATTTTCTAAAGTACTTACCTCGAAGTCCTTAGAGATGTAGTATGCATCTACTAAGGATGCTCATTCTGGAGTTCTGGGCAAGGCATTGAGCGCGTACCGGATCGAGTCTCGGTTCGTTACTTCTTCTCCAAGGTTGCTTAGTTGAGTTATTAGCTCCTTAATCCTTGCTTGGAGTTGCTAGGGGTGAGCATTCGGTTAATTCGGTCCATAAATTAACCGAATTAACCAAAAATCGATTTAGTGTTGGCTAACTGAATCAAATCAAAATTTTACTAAAACTGAATTAACTGAATTAGTTATTTCAGTTAACACCGAATTAACTAAATTTGTTTAAAATAACAATAAAAAGAATTTATACAAAATTAATATCAAATTAACCGAATTAACTGAATGTTCACCCCTAGGAGTTGCGCTACCTTCTCGCCATTATTCATCCGGAGGTTTGTTAGTTGTATCCGGAGGATGTCACGCTTTGCAAGCTTCGCTTCGGAGGTACCTTCGTGAAGCTCCAGGAATTTTTCCCAGAGGTCTTTTGTAGAGTCGTAGCTTCCGATCCGACTTACCTCCTGAGGCGGCAGAACGTTGAGTAGGTGGAACTCAGCCTTTCCGTTGGCCACGAAATCAGCCTGCTCTTCTTCGTCCAGTTGTACTCTTCTTTGTCTTTTGGCACTTCATATCCATATTTCATTATTAAGAGTATATCAAATTTAGTTTTAAAAAATACCTCCATTTTTCGCTTCCATGTAGCGAAATCTCCGTCAAACTTCGGGGGATGAATGTTCGCGCCGGCCATTGTCCTGATCTTTGTGCTTCAGACGGCGGTTAGTCCTTCCGAGGCTGTTGGGCCCTGATACCACTTGATGGTGCAGCGGGACCGGCAAGAGGGGGGTGAATTGCCTGTAACTCAAAAAGTATACCCTCCTCAAACTTTCAACTCTAAGATAAAGCAACAAGAATAATAAAATAAACAACAGAAAATAAAAGAGACGACTCAGCGGTTTTGACTTGGTTACAACCAAGAAAGTTGTTAATCCAAGGCGGTTGAATAGGCGCACTAGTAGAGTCTCCTTCTCTGAAGGCGGAGAAGCCTTTTACACAATTGGAAAGCACAGAAGTTGCTAAGAAATGAAAGTACATACTTGTTTTTTCATTGCTGTTCGAGGCCCCTTTATATGGGGGTTCCAAAGCTTATCAGATCACCTGATCTTCGAGATCAGGTTTTGACTCGAGAGGGATCGGTCGACCAATCCCCAGATTCGGTCGACCAATCCCCAGATTCGGTCGACCAAACTTGCGTACTTGGCCAACCTTCCGTCCAGATGCAGTCTGTGTGGATCGAGCCTACGTTCAGTCAACCGATCCCATTATTCGGTCGAACGATCAGCCAACGGTCTTTCCCTGAGCTGGCCCGATCAGAATGCTTGACTGAGTCTTGGGTTTATCTCTGGTTCGGTCGACCGATCAGAGGGTCTGGTTGACCGATCAGCCAACAGCTGGTTGTTGACGTGTCTGCTGATGTGTCACCAACGGCTGCCTTCTGTTGATAGGGGTTCGGTCGACCGATCATGGCGTTCGGTCGACCGAACATTTGTCAAGTCAACTCCCGGTTGACTTGCTCTGGTTCGGTTTGCTTGGGTGATTTCAGCCAACCGGAATAGGGCTCGCCCGAACCCAATTCCCGGCCTTCTCCTCGAGCAGTCTTCCGTCCTGGCTTTACGTCCCTCGAATGTCGCGCACGTTCTTCATGTCCACCGGTGTACTCTTCCGCAACTCTCTCGTCCTTCGGACGCACCGATCCCGTCGGCTCCCTTTCCGTGCCGTCCTTCTGGCTAGCTGCGTCTACCGCTCGACTTCCTGCGCTCCTAAGCTCCTGCACACTTAGACACAGGGATCAGACAAACAGGACCTAACCTAAACTAGGTTGATCACATCAAAACAACCACGAGATCCAACAGTTCCAACGTAGTCTTCAAATCCTTGACTTGACTTTTCAAGCTGGAATTCTCTTCCTCAAGTTTTTGGACTTGAGTTGAGGTTCCAGTCTGAATAGATTCAGTCAAGGATTCGTTATTAGTCGCTTCTTTAAGGGATGTTACCTCCTTTAGAAGTGACTTGATCTGAACTTTGACTTAGCTACTTTATGCATTAAATAATTAATTAAACTGTAAAGGCGATTCGTACTTACAGAGGGATTTGGCCCTTCGAAAACAGATATGGATCTGTGGCTTCTCTTAGACTCGGCTTCCGATTCGTCCTCGCTTCCTGATTCGTTGGTGTAGTCCCAGGCCATCAACGCGAGAAAACTCGTCTGCTCGAGTTCTTCGTCGTCGTATTCCTCAGAAGAGGACTTGTCCCACGTTACCTTCAGGGCCTTCTTTCTCCTTGATTTCTTCGGATCCTTCTGGTTCAGGCAGTTCGCCTTGATGTGCCCCTTCTGATTGCACCCGTAGCACGTCGCCTCGAATTTGACCTTTGAGCTTGGTTGGGCTTCTTTGGATTAGATGACCTTTCTGACATCCTTTTTGTTGAAGCCTTTCTTTTTGTAGAGTTTCTTCACCAGGTTGATGATTTCGGTTGTGAGCTCGTCGTCATCATCGTCCGAATCTAGTTCTTCTTCTGACTCCGGCTTGGTTCTACGTTTTGTTTTCGATTCACGTGCTCTTCCTGTACCTGCAACCAAAGCCAACCCTTTCTCGGTAGGGCGTGCATTAATCTGCTCATGCAACTCAAATTCGAAGAATAACTCGTCTAATTTAATGCAAGAAAGATCCTTATAAACCTTGTAAGCATCTACCATTGATGCCCACAAGGTGTTCCTCGGAAAAGCGTTCAGAGAGTACCTGATTATGTCCCGGTTCTCCACCTTTTGTCCGATCGCATGAAGGTCATTGAGTAGACCTTGTATCCGGGCGTGGAGTTGGGCAGCCGTCTCACCTTCCTGCAATTTAATATTGTATAATTTTTTAAAAATTAAGTCCCTCTTACTTACCTTGGTGTCAGAGGTCCCTTCGTGAAGCTTGATCATCTTCTCCCATAGCTCCTTGGCGCTCGAGAATGGGCCGACGCGGTTTAGCTCCTCCTTCGTCAATCCGCACTGGAGGGTACACATTGCTCTGGCATTTGCTTCCACCTTCTTGATTAATGTTGGATCCCAGTCTTCGCAGGGTGTTGGTTTGCCATCTTCGTTAGTTGATAGTTCAAATCCGGTCTTGACGATCATCCACTTCTCGAACTGGATCTTCAGGAAGTTCTCCATTCTGCCCTTCCAGTAACCGAAGTCCTCTCTGGTGAAGAGCGGGGAATGGACAGTGTTGTAGCCTTCTTGTGGGCCATTTAGATCTGAGACAGAAAAATAACAAAAGAATATCCCAGGACTTGATCCTGGATTAGTAGTGCGGTATGAAAATAAGGGTAAATTATGTTCTCGAGTGGTGTTGCACCGACTTCGAGAAAAGAGTTCGATAACGAAAAGAACTTGATTAGAAAATAGCAATTATGCTAATTCCAATCGACTCCGAAAAATAGAAAACACCACGAAAGAAATGCGTGATTGGTGGTTACACCAGATCAACGCTACCTCGCTCTGATACCAATTGTTGGATCGAGAAGCGCTAGGGGGGGTGAATAGTGCTCGTGGCTTTCACACGTTTCAAATTCATAAATTGTTCGAGTTAAAGCAGCGAAAACAGTAAAGAAAAGAAAAACACAGAAGGACACAGGATATTTACTTGGTTCGGAGCCTGTGGAGACTCCTACTCCAAGGCCTGCGATCGTTGATCGCTTCCGATGGGTAACAACTATAATATCGAAAATCTTTTACAAGCAAGTACAATTAACAGTAATAAAAGAGTATACCAACGACGAGTGAAATGTCATATTTAGAATTCCGGGTCGTCGGCGTCAAGTTGTTGCTTCGCCGAAGCTTCTCGTAAGTAGCTAGATGGAAAAAGCTCGCTTAAGAATTGATGATTTAACTTGCTGCTCGAGAGCTCCTTTTATGCACTGCTGGAGGCGCCTCCAACACCATCCAAGGCGCCTCCAACAAGCCGAGTCAGCCGCGTGGATCAGAACGGACCTGGTCACAACTTATCCACTTGAAGGCGCCTTCAAGTCAATCCAAGGCGCCTCCAATCTCTGGTCCAAGGCGCCTCCAGCACTACCGCGCAGACTTCAGCTCCTTTGCACCCAAGGCGCCTCCAAGCTCCATGGAGGCGCCTCGAATACTGTTCATCCGAGGCTTAGCTTATTCCTTTTGTACCTACAAGACATGTTAGTCCCAAAACAACAACATACCCTGCAAGACAATGTTAGCACATAAATAACAGTATGAATATAGAGTGTGACAGTCATCGGACTTCGAATCTCCGACCGGAAACCCTAAGTCGACCCGACGCCTACTGTTCCCTCTGCGGGGAACGCGTCCTCACCTACTTCCCTCAGGAGAAATTACCTGGTGGCAGTCTGATCCTCCAGACCGACTGAACTTTCTGCCTAGGGTTACCACCCCCTAGGACCTATGGTTACCGCCCCCTAGGGTTTTTCTCCACCTAGGGTTACCACCCCCTAGGACCTAAGGTTACCCCCCCCCCTTAGGATTTTCCTCCACCTAGGGTTTCCACCCCCTAAGACCTAAGGTTACCACCCCTTGGGATTTTCCTCCACCTAGGGTTACCGCCCCCTAGGACCTAGGGTTACCACCCCCTAGGGTTTTCACCTTGCCTAACCGCAGCTAGGACTTTTGCCTAAGAGCACTTAGGACTTTCCTGCAATCTCCATCAGATATGTTAGATCACAAATAAGCTTAATTTTGACTCCTTTTCCATTATCAAAACTTATGTTCGATCGTCAGATGCTTCCCACACCAACACGGAGAACCACAAATTCTCATGATTATGTTTATCTCCAAGAGCATGATTTTGACATAGGGTTGGAAGGTGATCCTACATCTTTCCAAGAAGTTAAATAATGCACTAACCCTAAAAGATGGATTAACGCCATGCAAGAAGAGTTGAAGTCTATGGCAGACAATAACGTTTAGGAACTTGTTGAATTGCCTGAAGGAAAGAAGTCCGTTGGTTGTAAATGGATATTTAAAACCAAGCAGGATTCAAGGGGCAATGTCAAAAAGTATAAGGCTCATCTTGTTGACAGGGGATTCACTCAGAAAGAAGACCTTGATTACAAGGAAAATTTCTCACCAGTGTTAACGAAAGACTCCCTTAGGGTAATCATGACACTTGTAGCTTATTATAATTTAGAGCTACATCAAATGGATGTAAAGGTTGTATTTCTCAATGGAGACATAGAGAAGTCTATATATATGGTGCAAAGACTCAAAGCACCTAGTATGTAGATTAAAGAAGTTCATTTATAGTTTAAAGCAGGCATCCCCTCAGTGGTACCAGAAATTTGATCAAGTGATTATCTCATTTAGATTAAAGAGAACCCTGTTGATCAGTGTGTATATGTCAAGTTCAGTGGGAGCAAATTTGTTATACTTATTTTGTATGTGGACGATATATTACTTGCGAGCAATAATAAGGATATGCTGCATCAAACCAAGTCATTTCTATCTGGTAATTTTGAAATGAAAGATCTTGGTGAAGCATCTTTTGTTTTAGGCATATAGATCTATCATGATCGTTCAAAAGGTATTCTTGGACTTTTACAACAAACCTATATTGAAAAGGTGCTTATAAGGTATGGTATGCAGAACTATACACCTAGTGTCACACTTGTGTCAAGAGGTGACAAGTTTAACTTGCATTAGTGTCCACAGCTTGAACTTGAAATAAAGGAGATGGAACAATTCTCATATACGTCAGCAGAGAGAAGTCTCATGTATGCACAAATTTGTACTTGACCAGATATAGCATTTATAGTAGGGATATTAGGCAGATATGTAAGTAACTCAGAACCATCGCACTAGAAAGTGGTAAAGAGAGTGATGTGGTATTTGCAAAGAACTAAAGGACATATGCTCACGTATCGGAGATCAGATCATCTAGAGGTGATTGGATATTCAGACTCCGATTTTACTGGATGCTTGGATAGCAGAAGATATACTTCGGGCTATATATTTCATGCTTACTGGAGGGGCTATATCTTGGAAGAGGAACAAGCAAACGCTAGTAGACACTTCTACTATGGAGACAGAGTTGGTAGCATGCTATGAAGCATCCAATCACAGGATTTGGCTGTGAAACTTCATCACAGCATTGCAGATCGTTGATGGCATTGACAGACCATTAAGGATATACTGTGATAATAAAGCCACAGAACTTTATGCCAAGAACAATCCTAGTTCGTCAAAGTCTAAAAACATCGACATCAAGTTTCTAGTAGTTAAAAAAGAGTTCAGAGTTGTTAGATTATGGTAGAGCACATCAACACAAATTCCATGTTCGTCAATCCACTCACCAAAGGCTTGGTACCTAAGGTGTTCATGCGCATGTTGTGGATATATGAGTCCTTCTTATGGAAGAAGAACTCATCTAGTAGAAGTCTGTATTTATTGCTCTATGTTGATTAATAAAGATAAACATTTATTTTGATTATTGTATGTACTTAAAGTTCAAAACATTAATGGGAATTTATATGTTTGTTTGACACTCTGACTATGATATCATTATTTACTATGGTTGTTTAGTATTTGGTGTTTGTAAATAAGATATAGATTCCTTTTTTGAATCATACAGTTTGGATCATGATTTGCTATTGCAGTTTAGCATAAAGTATTTTGCAAATATAATCTGACCTCTTTTGAGGTCATCTTAGGACCAATTGAAAATTGACATGTACTGATCATATTTCATATAATTTTCACTCTACACATCTACATCTTGATCTATGTCATTAATGACATTGATATTGTGATTACTGTTGGGGCTTGTTATGATCATATACAGTAGCTATGACCTCTTTAGTCCTATACCAATGAAATTAATGGACCAGATTATTTACAGGAGTATTCCGTACCCATAAAGTTTGATATCAACTAAAGTTTTACTTGTGTTCCATATACAACTCACAAATAGCCCAAGTGAGAGATTGTTGGTTATTGTCTCTAATTAGTGGGCTTAATTGTAAGTTATGCATATGAGTACAAATTGAACTCATTAAAGTGATCTAACTTAGGCTTATTGGGTTCGGTTGTTCGATGTAAATCTTGTATGTGTAGAACCTATAGCCCCACATCTATTATCATCTATATATTGATAATAGATGTTCACTATATATAGGGACCTATAGTTTCACATTTATTATCATCTATGAGCTGATAATAGATGTCCACTATATATAAGGTTGGTCCCTAAGGGTTTAGGGAAGAATCTTGACATAGTTTCTTATTCTCCATTGACAAGAAGCTTTACGGCGCTGTCATCCCCTAAGTCCCTTGGAAAATCCTCCCCGTTTGCTTCCGCTTCTTCCTCAAGGTCTTCTAAATGAGGCTAAAGGACAAAGACATGACTCTTCAATCAGGTTCTTTATCATTATGTTTATGTATTTATTTTTCTTATGTCATATTTAATTGATGAAACTAGATTTTCTTGTTCATGTATTTCTTATATGTGAGTTCTTTATGTTTTAGAATTCATGTGGTTTAGGTTTTTACAAGAACTATCAATCCCCAAATTGAGTGTGAATTTATGATAAGTGGTAGACGGATATCTACTTCTAATTAGCATCACACTAACAAACTGCTCAAAGTTTTGCCTTTTAAGAACATGTGCAAACTTAGTTACTTAGATGCTTTCCCTGTTCCCCCATATTCTCTCATTGTCTTACTGACCCACGTGATCGCTAAGGAGCAAATCTTCTTTTTTGTTTATGATTTCTCTGATATTGTATTTTATCTCTCTCATTTGAAGAAGATGGGAATTGCACACTGATACGGGTTATAAGAAGCAGATCCTGTACAATAATGAGAAAAGAGATATAAGGAGAAGAAAGAACAAGTAGGGAGGCTCGAGTAAGATAGATACGCTTGGTAAGCAAATCCCGGTCAAAAATGTAAGACCAGCCATGCTAAACTAACTAAGGGCACGACACATGTAGATATGTTCGGCAGGCAAAGCTCTGCCGAGCATGGAGTATCGAACGAACCAAAATAAGTGAAATATTAGCACACACACATACGTTCGGCAGGAGATCCTCGGTCGAGCATGTAATCCCGACCGAGAATATAAACTCGATTGAGAATGTAAGCCCGACTGAACAAAAATAGATAAAGGACTAGCGTGTTCAGATACGTTCGACAGTCGAGGTTCGACCGAGCATAAAGTACTAGTTAAACTAAAGTACCAGAGTGTCAATGAACCTAGGAACACTCAGCAGGAAAATCCCAGCCGAGCTTAAAGGTATGCATTCCTAAGCAATCTCTATCATATAACCGGCCAAGCGAAGACCAATGGCATATTATAAGGCTCAACATGATTCAGTAGACAAAGCCTAATCGGGCATAAACACAATATAAATATAACACACTCGGTAGTAGAAGTTCGGCCGAGCATGAACATAACCCACTCGGTAATATAATCTAGGGCGGGCGAGCAGACATATAACTTACTAAGGTTATCAGAACGGGCTCGGCTTGGAAATATCCGATTGAGCATAGGCATAATACGCTCGATAATAGAATCCCAGACGGGCATATAGACACGCACTTTTCTAAGGCTATTAGTATAAGATCGACCTGGCAAAATCCGGTCGGGCATAAACAACCTTGTTACATCTTTTACATATACTTGACCAAAATTAGCTTAACAGAAAATATTCTCAATATACAAATACATCTGTTATATTAATAATATGTGAACAATATGTGATCATATGACAGCCTGTTTCATTTGACGGGAAATATTTTCTAGAAACTTCTACAAGTGAACTAAACGACAAAGAAGGTACATCTGGAGTACAAAAAAGATTCCTTGAACTATTATTACAGATGACGTCATCTCCTAACAAACTCTAACGAACCGGGGTCCACCTCATGACTGCGGAGGTTATATGAGGTGGTATAAAAAGGGGAATCCCCTCCGCTAGCCAAAAAAGGTGAACATCATCACTCAAACCCTAATTCCACTTCAGTTTTATTGTTCTTCTTCCTTTTCCTTCATCTTCCAACGAGAGAACTGACTTGAACATCGGAGGGTCTAGCCAGGGATTCTCACCCCGGTCTTAGGTCACTAACGCTTTGTTGGTTGATCTCATGGTGCGCAGGCAAGGTTCTCTCTAACAGATCTGCTTCGCTAGAGTTCTCCTTCATCAGATCTACTTTGTCAAACTTCATCCTCTTCAAATCTACTTCATTGGAGGTTTCATTCTTTAGATTTACAACACCAGGATCTTCTTCATCTACCTTCCTAATCATCCCTCGGAGTTTCACCGGAGATCCACTGCACCCGAGTTTCTTTAGATCCTCGGGACTCATCTTATTCACCATCTTCATTCACCAGAACACCAGTGTTTCATCTCATTGGATTTAGACAGGATCGAATTTGGCGTCGTCTGTGGGAATTTTCACCTGAATCTAAATCTTCGCGATGGAGGGCGTTGGAAAAACCCATATCGTCACTTTAACACAAGAAGATCTAGAATTACTCATCGCTGCAAGGGTACAGAAAGCTTTGCAACAACAACAACAAGCTAATACTAATGGAATGCTACCCATGGCGGTAAATCCGGCCATCTCTACAACCAATCCTCAAAGGGAAAGAGGTATGGATGAGGAAGATAACATTTACATACCTCCTGCTATTGTTTCTCCCACTCATCGTCCTCGGCCCTTTTTCCATACTCCTATTGAAGAAGGAGGACGTCGACCAATACTTCAGGAATCCTCTAGTGAAGCACCAGTAAGGGACAAGCGTAAGGGGAAAATGGTGGCCAATGATAGTTCCCCTGAGAGAATAGTCATTCCTTTCTCTCAGAGGGTACTGGATGATCTCTTACCTAAACATTGGAGAATACTCTGGAACAACAGATCCAGAGGATCATCTACTCAAGTTCAAGAACGTGGCTCTATTACAACAATTCATTGATGGAGTCAAGTGTCGAATGTTCCTAACCACTTTCGGAGGTGCTGCTCAGAGGTGGTTCAAAAGGTTGTCAGAAAACTCTATTAGGCATTTCAAGGACTTCAGGAAGGTATTTCTCCACCATTTCTCTAGTAACAGGAGATATCAAAAGACTCCGTGGAGTCTTTTCTCTATTAAACAGGGGCCCAAAGAAAGTATTAGAGCTTATATTAAAAGATTTAATCAAGTGGCTATTGATGTTCCTTCTGTCACTACTAAAATTCTGGTGAGTGTCTTTTCTCAAGGTCTCAATGATAGTGACTTCTTTAAAGATCTGGTGAGAAATTCTCCCACCAACTTTGATTTATTAATTGAAAGAGCTACTAAATTTATTAATGTTGAAGAAACTCAAGCTGCTCGAAAAAAGGAGGGCATTCTACCTAATCTTACTCCAGTTAATGAACGTCCTATGGCTCTTGTTCAACCCCCTAGAGGACCACAAGCAGGTCCTCTGCATCATCCACCGAAGCCACGACCACAAGCAATTCAGCATGTGGAGATGTCGCAGTCAGCTCCACAAAGATGGTGTATGTATCATATGATGAAGACCCACAACACAAAGAATTGCTTTGCTCTGAAGAATCAGCAAATGAGTAATGTTCGGTATCGCCGACATGCTCCATTTCCTAATCAGCCATCTTATCTACGACAGAATAGTCCCCTCAAACTGGAGTATAGAACAACTGAACCACAATTCGTAGTGTTACAACTCCCCACTAGGCAAACACAGGTGCAAATGCCCGAACAGATGCAACAAGAACCATCCTCCGCTCGACAAGAAGAAAACAGAAGTAATGCCGCCTGGAGCAACATTAACATGATAGCGGGAGGGCCCACTGATGGTGACTCAAATCGAGTAAGAAAATCACATGCTATCTCGCTTCATTTCTAGATCGGTTGACCGAAGCTTCCCCTTCTTCAAGATACTAAGGAAGGCTACTAAATTCCAATGGGATGAAGAATGTGACCAGACATTCTAAGAATTAAAAAATTATTTGTCAACTTTACCCGTATTAGCCAAGCCTATAGTAGAAGAAACATTATGGATTTACTTGTCAGCAAATGAGCATGCTGTAGGCTCGGTTCTAGTAAGGCAAGATGGAAAGAAACAACAACTTGTATACTTTTTGAGTCATTTACTAAAAGGAGCCGAGTGTCGCTATACTATACTTGAGAAGTTGGCTTATGGATTGGTTTTAGTAGCTAGAAGATTACGTCCATATTTCTTATCGCATGCAATTATAGTATTAACTAACAGCACTCTCGGTCGAGTTCTTCTTAATCCTAAGGCATCCGGGCAGTTAATCAAATGGATGACGGAACTTAGTGAATATGATATACAATATCAGTCTCAGTCGGTAATTAAGGCACAAGCTCTGGTTGACTTTATAACAGAGATACAAGGCCCAGAGGAAGATGGAACTTGGAAAATATATGTGGATGGATCTTCTATTCGACAAGGTAGTGGTATTTGGATTCTTCTTATATCACCAAGGGATGATCGGATGCAACTTTCTATCCAGTTAAATTATAGAGCCACTAATAATGAAACAGAATATGAAGCACTGATTGCAGTGTTATAGGTCACTCGGCATGTAGGGGCCGCTCGAGTTTGGATGTATTCTGACTCCCAGCTAGTAACATAACAGTTAACAGGAAATTTTGAAATCAATAATAAGCGACTTAAATTATATGCAGAAGCATTTGACAAGTTGAAATTAGAGTTCCAAGAAGTAACTATATAGAAGATCCCTCGATCAGAAAATCAAGTGGCAGATGAGTTGGCTAAATTGGCCTCAACTATAATACCTTGGAACTTGGATAGGCCTGTAGAGCAGATTGTGTTGGTATCCTATATTGAACGACAGACCGATGCAGAAATACAAGGTGATTGGAGAGCATCAATCATTTTATTCCTTCAGCAAGGTGTTCTACCAGAAGATGAAGAACAAGCACGGATATTCAAGAAGAGGGATGTCCGATATACTATGGTGGACGATCAGCTTTATAAAAAGGCTTTCTCTAGTCCTCTGCTCAAGTGTATAGGGCCGAAGGATATACAATATATTCTCCAAGAGGTTCATCAGGGTTCTTGTGGCAGTCATATAGGAGGGAGATCCTTAGCTCGCAAAATATTATTGGCTGAGTATTTTTGGCTTACTTTACAAGAAGATGCAGCTCGACCGGTAAGAACATGTATGTCTTGTCAGAAGCATCAGAACATTACACATGACCCCACTGGTCTATTGAAAACTTCTATAGTATCTTGTCCTTTTGATCAATGGGGTATGGATATAGTTAACCCTTTTCCTTTGGTAATAGCACAAAGGAAATTCCTATTGGTGGTTGTAGACTATTTCTCAAAATGGATGGAGGTTGAACCATTGGCCAGGATTACTGAACACGCGATTATCAAATTCCTATGGCAACATATCATTTGTAGATTTGGTATTCCACACAAGCTGGTTTCTGATAATGGAAGATAATTCCAACGAGAAAGGATTAAGGAATGGTGTGCGGGATATGGTATTACACAAGCATTTACCTCTGTGGCTTACCCATAGAGCAACGGATAAGCAGAGATAACCAATAGGGAAATTATTAGAGGTTTTAAAACTAAATTAGATCTTGTTGGTGGTAGCTGGGTAGCTGAGTTTCCTAGTGTATTGTGGGCATATCGTACTACTCTCAGAGAAGCTACAGGCATAACTCCTTTTCAGTTGGTGTATGGTGGAAAAGCAGTAATCCCTATAGAGGTTGGGGTGGAATCTAATCGGAGGTGGTTATATGATGATGGTAATTCAGGTCGGCATCTTATAGAGCTGGACCTTATAGGAGAAATTCATGATAGAGTAGTAGCCCGCCTTACATCATATCGGCAACGGATGAGACAGAACTACAACAGGAGGGTAATCCCAAGGTTCTTCCAAGTCGGTGATCTAGTATGGAAGCGCATCAAACCTGTCGGAGATGTTAGTAAGTTGGCACCACAATGAGGAGGACCATATAAGGTAATACAAAAGCTCGCTTCGGGTTCCTACTATCTCCAGGACGTGGATGGGAGGAATCTCGAACGACCTTTGAGCGCGAACCACTTGTAGTCTTATAGAACTTGAACAAGTATGCATGTAACTCATTCATGTATTTCATTTAATTTTTGAACATAATGAAAAAGTGCAGACGAACATCCCCCGATGAACATATAAACTCTCCTCGGGCAAACAAATTGACCCTCCATCATATACAATCGATTGGGGATCTTAAGGAGTGACTTGCTCGGGCTTCCTTAGGAGGAACTGGAGACTTTAAACCTCCACAGTCGATCGGGGATCTTAGGGAGTGACCCGGTCGAGCTTCCTTAGGAGGAACCAGAGACCTTAAACCTCTGCAGTCGATCGGGGATCTTAGGGAGTGACCCGGTCGAGCTTCCTTAGTAGGAATCAGAGACTTTAAACCATCATACACAGTCGATCGGGGATCTTAAGGAGTGACCTGGTCGGGCTTCCTTAGGAGGAACCAGAGACTTTAAACCATCATACACAGTCGATCGAGGATCTTAAGAAGTGACCCGGTCGGGCTTCCTTAGGAGGAACCGGAGACTTTACACCTCTACAGTCGACCGGGGATCTTAGGGAGTGACCCAATCGGGCTTCCTTAGGAGGAATCGGAGACTTTAAACCATCATACACAGTCGATCGGGAATCTTAGGGAGTGACCTGGTCGGGCTTTTTTAGGAGGAACCGGAGACTTTAAACCATCATACACAATCGATCAGGGATCTTAGAAAGTCACCCGGTCGGGCTTCCTTAGGAAGAATCGGAGACTTTAAACTTCCACGGTCGATCAGGGATCTTAGGGAGTGACCCGGTCGGGCTTCCTTAGGAGGAATTGGAGACTTTAAACCATCATACATAGTCGATCGGGAATCTTAAGGAGTGACCCGCTCGAGCTTCCTTAGGAGAAACCGGAGACTTTAAACCTCTATAATCGATCGGGGATCTTAAGGAGTGACCCGGTCGAGCTTTCTTAGGAGGAATCGGAGCCTTCAAACCATCATACACAGTCGATCGGGGATCTTAGGGAGCGACTCAGTCAGGCTTCCTTCATATAAACCGGAGACTTTAAACCATCATACACAGTCGATTAAGGATCTTAAGGAGTGACCCGCTTGGACTTCCTTAGGAGGAACCGGAAACTTTAAACCTCTACAATCGATCGGGGATCTTAGGGAGTGACCCGATAAGCTTGCTTGGGAGGAATCGGAGACTTTAAACCATCATACACAGTCGATCAGGAATCTTAGGGAGTGACCCGGTCAGGCTTCCTTAGAAGGAACCGGAGATTTTAAATCATTACAATCGATCGGGAATCTTAGGGAGTAACAAGGTCGGGCTTCCTTAGGAAGAACCAGAGATTTTAAACCTTAGACGAAAATTCATCATATCAACTCACTCGAGATTAAACACCCGATCGAAATAGCATAGCGCACGGGAATTCATCATATTAGTTCGCTCGGGATTACACGCCCGATCGAAATATCATGGTGCGCGGGAATTCAGCATATTATCTCGTCAGGATTATATGCCCGTCCGAAATATTATGGCACAATGGACTTCAACATATCCACTCGCTCGAAATTACAACAGCCTAATACCTTAGTAACCTGGAATGTATCTATGGTTATTCATCCCAACTTGGGATATAAAACTTAACTAGTACATGAGGATATATGAAGATTTGAGAATATGGAAGCATCTACATCTTACCCTTCTGTTTTCTCAAGAAGGTGGAATTTGTGAAACTTCGCTCTCGCAAATCACAAGCAAGCAAGGAAGAATCTTGAAGTTTCATGTTATTTTAATGGCATACCTCAAGTTTTAATTTTATTTCAAGTTATTTTCATGACATACCTCATTTTTAACGTGATCAAATAGGGAGAGTTAGAGATTAAGTATAAGGGAAGGATACATTTTTTTTTTAAATCATGTACTTGTAATTTTTTGTTAATTGGTTTTGATTTACCCTAACTTAACTTGAGTTGCTCACATCAAAAAGAGGAAGGTTGTAAGTACCCCATGGTACTTTTTATGTGATCAACCAAGTCAAGTTAGGTCCTGTTGTGGCTTCATGCTCGTATCTGAGTGTGCAGGAACTTAGGAGCACAAAAAGTTAAGCAAAAGATGCAACTAGCGAGAAGGATGGTACGGGAGAGAGTCGACGGGCTCGGTACATCCGATGGATGAGGCGCTATGAAAGAGTACACTAGCAGATGAGAAGGAGGCTCGAGGCGTTTCCGAGGGACGAGAAGCCGGAGCGGAAGGTTGCTCGAGAAGGCTCGAAAAATGAGTTCGAGTGAGCCCTATTCTGGATGGCCGAAATTACTCAAGCGAGCGAAGTCAAAGCAGAAGGCCCGAATAAAAAGTCAACTTCAGGTAGACCCGAACCGGCTTAGTCCAGCCGGGGCACCTTGGCGACGCGCCCATGTGCGAAAATAGTTCAGGCGCCCAGACTAAAGATTTTATCCAAATCCGTTGCGATGCGATCTGTTGCAACGTAGATAAAGTTTTATCCATGTTCAGATACCTGAAACCCTTCCAAGCGCCCTAATAAGGGCTATAAATACAGCCCTGATCCCAGTAGCTAAATACAACACTTGTAAACGATTCTTCTTCTGTTTAGCTTTGTAATTGAATGTTTTAACTGTTGTAAGAGGCTTCTCCGCCTGAAGGAGATTTATAGTGAACTTTCAATGTCTTGGATTAGCAATCCTGGGATTACAAACTAAATAAATGATTTGTCTCTTCTTTCTTTCTGTTAATTAGTTTTTTTTTACAAGTGGTTTATTATTATTTCCAAAGTCGAGAAAGGTATTTGTTTTAATTATGCAGGGCTATTCACCCCCCCCCCCCCCCCTCTTGCGGGCTGCTAGGGGACCAACACAAGGCGACATTTATTTATGAATAAATACAAAGAAATCATGTATACGTGCATTAATTTACACAATATGATTGTGGAGGACGAATGTCATGATACTATCACAGAGAATTATGGCTCAACCATCGAATTTGCTTAATACATTCGAAGAAATTTCGAGTTATGTGATATTCAGGTGCATCATCAACTTCATCACGAATTGGTTGGATATATTTGAGAAACATTCATTGTCACAAGTGAATGATTAATTTCTCTGTGAAAATATTTAATCATTTTAATTTCAAATTCCTAAAACATTTATATTTATATGTTGTATTATTTCTTTTAAAATTTATACTCTTGTATTGTAATGTTTCACTTTAAATAATAAATTAATATTAAAATAATTATTAAAGTATATAGTTAAATATTAAATAAAAAATATTTATGGATAAATGGTATATGGAATATAGTAAATTGAAGAATTAAAAATATATAATTAATTTTATTTAAATATAAAATTATATGTAAATTAATAAAATGATCGCACGATCTATAAATATTTAGTTAATGAAATATTTGATGGTGTAATTTAAGATATTTGAGTGGGATGTTTGGTAGATAGGATCCATAAATATTTAATTGGGAGAATATTTAATTATAAAATTTAAGGGTGTATTTGGTTTGTTTATATTTTTATTTTATTTTTCAGAAAATCATATTTTCTTGTTTTTCAGAAAATAATTTTTTTCATATTTTTTGTTTTATTAGAAAATATTTTCTTTTTTTTTTTAAAATGAACATGAAAAATATAAATTAAACACGTTTTTCATTTTATTAAAAATAAAAAATAAAAAATAATATAAAAAATATAAACCAAACATCTTTAAATATTTGAGGAGAAATATTTAATTGATAAGGTAAACATGAGTATTATAAATATGTAGAAATATTTACTCTTCGGCAGATGGGGAAGAAGTTGCAAAGCTATTAAGAAAACGTATTTTAAAAAAGAACAGAAAAAACAAAGAGCGCCTCTTAGTCGTTTAATTTCAGCTCTTACCCACTTCCAAATTCCAATTGCTTCTTGTCCAAAGATTGACCAAATCTTTCCGTGGATTTTTACCAACTCACGTGCCCCATTCAAAAACAATTTATATTGAATCCATCCTAATGTTTTTTAAAATATAAATAATTTCAAATCTACAATTGATTATTTATATTCTAATCTGAATTTGGCTCCGCCGTTGATTTTGAGGGTTAAAAAAAAAAGTAAAATTAAAAAAATTGATCGCATTCAAATTTTATAATAATTTACTAAATTTAAAAATTTATCTGATACTCATTTATGATTTACCCACGGGTATACCCATCTCCTGACCCGCCCATTTATTACTCGCCTCGAACCACCGCATACCCAGCCCGGCTCACGACTTACCCAAGTGGCATGCATCGGACCGGGCGTTGAACACGGAAGCTCCTTTAGATGACCACCGCGTCGATGCCGTGACTCAAATCGGGTATATTTGGAGATACGATCACACGTAGCGTCTCCTTGCCCGACCATTTTAATTGCCTTCTTGCCTTGCCTTCGCATCCTTGCATCTCTCTCTCTCTCTCTGAAGAAGCGAGCGATCGCGTCGCCGTTAATGGCGGACAACCATCCCGATCTCTTTCTGCTGCTTCCCCACTTCGCCGGTGACCCAGATCCCCCTCCTCCGCCGCCGCCCTTCTGGTCGTCCCCCTTCGCCTCCCTCTCCTCCTCCGCCGACCTCGACACCGCCTCCGACTACTCCGAAGACGACCACGCCTCTCTCTCCCTCGACCTCTTCCGACGCCGCCCAAGATCCCCTTCCTGCCCTCGCCCCTTCATCCCCCCGGTGTTTTGGTCCGACAACGACCTCGAAGAGCTCGAGCGCCCTGGGTGCCTTGGCCTCGATTCCGTGTTCGACGGGGAAGATGACGAGAGCGAAACGGCGGATGTTGCGGATCGGGGAATGATCGTCCCGGATTGGGCCTCCGACGACTTCTTCGTTGGGCAGAGACGCTGCCCTTCCGACTCGACCGAGTTCTCCAGGACCCGGCATATGGATGAAGGTGGCCTTAGGGTTACCGGAATCGACTCCGATTCAGATTCCGATGAACAGATCGTCGCCATGTTCGGCGAGCAAATGGTGGCTGAAATGGGCATGGACTCCGATGATGGCGTAGGGCAGTACGGGCTCTCTGATGAGTTCGATGTTCCTCTCCGTTGGGACAGCCTCCAACTGGGCGACGGCCGGAGGGACGTCAACGAGGGATTTGAGTGGGAGGAGATCGACGGTCAGGACGAAGAAAGAGATTCTATTGATGTAATGGTTCTTGGCCACGACGCGAGGTCGGATGAGAGTAGAGTGTTGACGGTTACTGAGGTTGAAGATGAAGCGGTGGTCAGAAACGTCGATTGGCAGATTCTCTTGGCCATGAACGATCTGGGAAGGAGTCCACTCGATCCTGATGAAGTCGGAGCCTACTTTGAGGACCAGGATGGTCTCGCCTATGCCTCCGATTACGAGCCCTATGAGGTACTGTTCGGACAACTGTTCGAGCAAAATAGCAACTCCAAGGGCAGTCCACCGGCGGCTAAGTCAGTGGTCGAGAACCTCCCTTCGGTGGTGCTAAGGAAAGAAGATACCACCGAGATCGATGCTGTTTGTGCTGTTTGCAAGGATGGAATTCAGGTAGAGGAGCAAGTCAAGAGGCTGCCTTGCCTTCACCATTACCACGAGGACTGCATCCTCCCATGGCTATGTATCAGAAACACCTGTCCCCTTTGTAGATTCGAATTGCCAACGGATGATCCTGAATATGAGAAGCGGAAAGCCAGGAGGGCAAATGGTGTCATCTCCCTTGATGAATCACAGCTCAGGTATGATTTTGAAATGATACCTGAAACTTCGATCCCGTAAGGCCAAAGGTTCTGCTATAAGATGCACACAAGATTTGAAATGGTGCGCTTCTTTTCTGATGTTGTCATGTGGAGCTATGGCCTTTGATCTTATGCTTTATGTCGATTTTAGGGAATGATATGGTACTTATTATAGTTCATCAATTGTTCTTGTGACAATTGGTTTTTAAAGCAGCTACCACATATACTAATAACCATCCATTCAACTGGTGGCTTCTGTTTTAGCTTCTGAATTGTCATGTTCCGGTCACTGAATTGACTGCTTACTTATGCTAATGTTTGATGTCCCAAATTGTTCTAGTTCGATAAAGGAACATTTGATCTTAGTATATGATCCAGAACTTAGACAACAGTGTGCTTCATGAAGTGTTGAATAGCGAAATTGCTAATATGTTCGTGAATTGCCCATTGATTGGTAGTTGCACACAGTAAAAAAATGACTCGATCTATTCACTGAGTGTTTAATGCATGTTACATAACCTCCGGCTGTTTATGGAAATGCAGAATTCATTTCTTCTGTATTTTGTGTTTCCCTTTTTCAGTGTTGTTAATAAAACCAAACAGGCATACTTCTGCGCTTTAATTTTATCTTATCCGAGTTCTTCAATGAAAGTTTTTCATGGGTTGATTGCTGCTCGTCACTGGTGATAAATTGATAGATCATTCATGTGAGTTGAAATTGAGTTCTGTCATTCTGTGTTGATCATATATGTATCAGATAATGCCTCCATCAATTGTTGATCTGTCGTATCATGTTTCCCTATAAGTTAATGTTTTGTTTAATTGTATGCTAGAGATAACTTTGTTGCCCTTCTGTTCCCATCTTTAGATGGCACGTAAAAGATAAACGATGTTTCACAATCTGCTCGTAGTTCCTTTTCTCTTTTTCTGCAAAATCTCCGGAGTTATTTACCTAACTTTGATCTTTGTAAGCTAAAGTCATATTCACCGTATCATCTGGCAATCAATGAGGCAAAAACGTATGAATTGAATAAGAGATGCCATGTGCTTAGCCATTATACTGCAATGATTCATTCTGTTTTTTTTATATAAACCTGCTTTACTTTTTCTTCTTAATTAGATAAAGTAGTTTTGGTTAACAATGCAGATGCAAATCCTTCAATATTATTGAAACATCAACTAATGATCTGGTTGAACACAATGTTTGTTTAGTACAATAACTTATCCCGATTGTTCTGGTTAAGATTCTTTTTCTCTCCAGGTTCTTTATCTGATAAGTTCATACTTTTTCTGACCTGATTTCGTGGAGTTGTGTTGTTTCTTTTATCCCACTCCACTTAGATGGCACTCATGGAGAATCATTTTAAAGATGTTTTATTTATTTATTTTTTTTAGATAAGGGAAGGTGTAATAGTAAAGTTGTTGTTTTGTGATCAAAAGGGTACAGGTTCGAATCCTGAAAATAATTTTTTGTGAAAAATAGAATAAAATTACGTATAATGAATCCTTTTATGAGATATTATATGACGAGAGCTTCGGGCATATGCTCTTTTTAAGTTTTTTTTAGATAGGGCTTATCATGTTGAAAAAAAATGTCCTGTTTGTTTGAAAGATGCAATGTCAAATTTTTAATGCACCTGCTGCTTTACTAATAAATGTTGCTTCATTTTAGTTGCAGAAATAAAATAGGTAGAGATAATTATGAACTAGTCTATTTATTACATGTGGAGTGATTTTTTTAAAAGTATTTACACAGGCAACGCATTTCTTTAACAATGTTATATTCTATATGGAATATAATCTGTCAATAGTATTATGAGCGAAGGAAACTCACTCCTTGAAGATTATTTTTCTTGCTTTTTTATAGTAATAATTCAATAATATAATGACTTTTGGGGATTCTAACTGTGCATAACACAAAATGAGAAGCCCAACTCAGAAGCCCATCTAATATTGAGAGTATATTTTGGTAATACAAGGAGGAGGGTGATCTGGACCGTAAATATAAGGACTAACCCTAGTTCTTCATTTGCATTGGT
Organism: Zingiber officinale; assembly: GCF_018446385.1. NCBI lineage: Eukaryota > Viridiplantae > Streptophyta > Magnoliopsida > Zingiberales > Zingiberaceae > Zingiber > Zingiber officinale. The sequence continues at coordinate 285,934 of NW_024589898.1, read as the reverse complement.
GGGATATAGATGAGGATCGTTAAATCTCAATTTGGAAAGAAAAAAAATATTAGTATAGAAGATATCCGAATTTTTAGTAAGTATGGGATGAATATCTAATATCCAATGGATATGCGGACATAGAATATGAAATTTGATCTGAATTTGACCATTGCATAGGCCTTAACCCCTTGAATCTAATCATAGAGTGAGTCTAAAGTAGTTTTTTTTTAACAAGTATAAGATATCTAGTTCTTCAGGTTGAATAATTTGATATTCAATTTTTCATATCGACTAATTTCAAAGATGACTAATTTCATCCTATGAATATTTTTTATCAATCATCTAGTAAATTTAAAGGTGCTTGCAACTGACAACTCAACATTTCAAATTTATCATCTAACTATAGGAAAATGTTCTATAATGCACTATGGTTAGAATTCAAATCATAAATGCTTGAAAGACTGTATGGGTGCTTTATCGTTGAGTAAAGTGAAACCGTCCCCTTAGCCTTAGCGGTCCCTTTAAAGTAGTCTCATACTCCCTAGAAAAGAATTAATCATAGATAATATCTGTCCTAATGCAACTGAAAGTAGCCTATCAATTGATTAAGTAGAAAATGAGTTCGATCAAGTTATATACACGTCATCTAGAGTGAATAAGATTAGTCTATCAAATAAATTTAAAATAATTTATGTATATTTAAAAATTAATTTTTAAAATATTCATTCCTTGGAATTTAAATTTTGATCTTATTTATTTTTCAAAATATTTGAATAGATTGAATCTTTTATGGTCGTACCAATGGTGAACTCAAGTCAGGTGAAAATAGTTTGGCTTTCCTTTCACGACCGTGCAACACGTGAGAGCAACAACCCCGTGTCATGCGGGAAGTTGACGCCCATTATCACAGTTAATGGTAAAGCGAGATACTACTAGTTATAATCCCTGCAATAGCACTCTAAACATTGCTTGTGGTCGCCGACTATATATCTACCGTTAATTTTGACTGACACGTTGACGCGTAATTGATTCAAACTTCCATTTTGGGCACATGATCCAGCCAAGCCAAAGTAGTCAATTTGTATGGCCGAGGCAACTCCAACCTTAGCAAATTGATCCCTACTGTACAATCATGAAGTACATTGGTACTGAAGCTTTCCAAAAAATTTCTTCGAAGATTTATGAGGTATGAAGCCGTGGAGCGATGGGTCCAGTCATGTTAAAAAATTTACTCTACCTTAATTTTGTGACCGTGATTTACCTCTTCCGTGTTAATCCTGGGACGGGTTGACGGAGGCACTGGAGACGAACGTATTCACCTTTTACCACCATGAAATAGTTTCTTCTCAAACCTACAAAATGCAACAGCTTGGAGATGGAGTGGGGGAAGAGGCTGGCTGTGTGCCGGCTAAGGCACTTGCAATGGAAGGGTGCATCATCTTGATGCCCCTCTCCACTTGCAGATACTACGCCTCCATCCAATCAAAACCTTCCTCATCCCTTCGTTAACGGTATCCACAATGCCATTAACACTTTCATGTGTTAATACCAAAGTTTTTTTTTTTTTTATTTGCATGCATTAACGTGTTCAAAGAATTAAACACGTTAATGCTACAGTACATTTACGTCGGTGTTAATACCTCAAGCATTAATGCCATTATGGATGCTCTAACACACTAACACAATCTTAGCGGAACCAAGTACCTAAATGAACGACTTGCTCAGGAAGGATATTCAAGGATGCTGAATATTAGAGAGACACTTGAACCTCCAAAAAGGAGGGACAAATTTATGATTCATTACGGAGGTTCTCCTGACAACTAATGTAATAGCTAGTGGTCTGGCATTCATTGCTCAAGCTAGACGAGAACAGAGAGACATTTACCATTATACACCTCGGTCTGGGGTCAGACCATGTTGACTGCTGAACAAAAAAGGCTATTCTAGTCTTCTCTTCCAAGACCTATAAGGGCATATCCAAGGAAAAAAAAATTTAAAGATGTTTATGAAATGAAAAAGTTGGAAGAAAAACACTCTAATCATTATGGATGCAAGGGTTTTAGTTTAAGAACAATAGTAACATTTTAAATCTGCTCTATCATCTCAGAATTAATAATATGAGTGACATTAGTAACTAATGATGTGCAAAAAAATCATAATGTAGAATCCACAAAAAATAAAAAATTACAAGGAGATATTTTATTAAGAGAGTGATAGTTTTTTATATTTTTGATGTGACACTAAGATGGGATATTGGATATTTTAAATAAAAAATTGCAAAGAGCTCTAACCTGAGAGATGTCCTTAGATTGCATATGATAAAAGATTGAAATATTTATATGAAATGTGGAAGCCATGTCAACCGTTATATCATATTTGACATCCTTTATTTTGCTGCACAAGATCAATAATTAATGGCCTCCAAAAGATTGTCATTTAGTCTCCTAACGAATTGATTCCATTGAATGAGTTGGCCACTACCTTTGGAAGACAAAGGGAAGAGTCAAAAGTTAGTGTCGGTTGTTCCAAAGCATCCACCAGAGTAAATTTCAACCTCTGAAGCCAAAAAATGCATCATGTTCTCCTAGCTCCGGTCGTTTTGGTCAATGCCACGTAGCCCGATCAGGTTAGGATGCAAGAACAATGTTAGCAAATGAAGTTGACATTAACCTAAAGCTAAAGCCATCAGAAAGATTTGCTTGTCTCCCGTTCAAACACCAGATTGAGAGTGCTTTGACGGGTTATGTTTACTGCTAAATTACACCTTTACATGCCCCCCACAATGACAGGAATTGGTTGTTGCATAGATCTTTGTCAACGAGTAAAAACTAGATTCAAGTTTGTAGAACGAAACAATTGTAAGACAAGACAAAAAAGATAGATAAATAGATGAACTCATAATGACAGGGAGAGTCGAAGTTTAAGTGAGCTATTCATGCCAAGCATTCTTATTTTGAATAAATCCAGTCTTCTAGCCCAACACAAAGATAGTATTTTGGTTCTACTAAGAATTGATACAAATAAACGTAAATTACCTCTCTAACACCCACCAGTTGCAAATCCATCAATATTGTTACTGTTTCTTTACTTCTGGAGACCATTGTAGCAATTTTGGAAGAAATAGAGTTAATTCGAATTCAATCCTTGCGAGCAAGCCTTTGAATATCTCTGTAATCTAACTCATAGATTGGCAAAATATTTGGTGTTTGTTGTCATTTTCAAGTACAAACTGCTGCAAATTATTTTTTAAGTAAAGCCAACAAGAAAAGCAAATGTTCCACTCAATCTGCATAAACTAACTTTCCAGTGAGAGGTACCCTTGCTAGAATCAAAAGAAAAAAATCTTGCTAGCAAAAAGTTGCAAACGGAGATTTTGTATGAATGCCTTTGCTTCGTGTATAATTGCCACAAAGGCATGTTGACAATAATATAATCAGTGATGCAAGAAAGGCATGCATTTTATTGGAGATCATTGTCAGACACAGAAAAGGAGGAAGATTGACAATGTCATTATCTCTGTATTTTACTTTTAAGTTTACCCTTCCATATACTTGCATACTGTTCAACAGCAGACTCATATAGCTGATCTAAACTAGTTGGAAAACTGAGAAAAAGCTTGTAGTCAGATATAGGGAATATATCTAATACTGAGTGTTGGAGTATTGGACCGGATATACAACATGGGTACAGAGGTAGATGAGGAATGTGAGAATCAAAAGGTGAATTCATACTTATGTGACATGATCAGTGAATCATAACACTAAAAGAAGTCATAATCCACCAAATCAGATTCACAGTAATCAGAATCAGCTGCAAGATACTTTTGTATTGATACCATACACAGTCTAGAATAAGTAGAATTTGTGAGTGCAATAAATTGTGTGGATAAACTGAACCAATGGATAAGTGAAATTAGAAGAAACTTCACTATAAGTAGGTACTGAACAAAAACAATATATGAGCATAACACAAAACTTTAGGCTCCAGCAGCAGACTTTTCAAAAATAAATAAATATATGTATTGTATGAGCATATCTTGCTTGCTTTGGGAAAGGTTTTTTTAATAAAAAATTTGATTGTACTCTAAGCAATAGAACCTCCTTTATGAAGGACTGAATAATTCTAAAAATTGTTCAAGAGAATTGGTAGCACTTGTTACCTAATTATCCATTCGCTTCCAATTGAGAGGGGTCCATAATGATGCACTCGACATAATGATGCACTCAAGTATCTTTTACTGTTTCTTCACTTTATGAAAAGTGACCCCCATTGTCTTATCATGCAAATTAAAGCCATGCTCGCCATGTCAAATAACACAACTCTTCTCAAAAAATTTATCTTCTTTCCAAAATAGAACGTTCTTGGAGTACTGATACAATCCCTAATGTGGGTCTAATATGGGTTCAATCTTTCAAAAACCTCAAACATCAACGGATGGACTCTGCACGTAACATATAGAATTACAATGTGACTGCAAGATATTCAATGGTAAGCTATGGTAATAAAGTGGAGACATTGAAGAAGTCTATAGATGAGGAGCTTCTCCAATCATTGAAAAAAAATCCTTTCTCAAAAGCTTTTTAAGCCTATGCACACCCTCGCCTTAAGCTTATAGCCAAAAGGAAAGGACAAAGGAGCCTTGCGACCCTATTCTCAATCAAAACTAAGTTAGACCAAGTGCTCTACCGCACCTCGTACAAGCCTGCCCAATTGCAACCAACTCGGCAAAGCAAACTGAATTCGTAATTGCTTTCAGATGGAAACAAACTATATTCTCAGATAAGCACAGTTAATTCTCAAGCAACATCAACCAAATTCAACCTTCTTGAAGCTACCATCCCAAATTACAGTCCGAGCTAAATGAATATAACTAGCAGAGTATAATCTAATACGTTCTAAAATAACATAACACCACATAAAATTTAAACACTATACTGAAGCATGACCTTACTAATGCATTTAAAACTACCATGATCCATTTATCACTATGATGGTGCCCGGATATATCCATAATTAAAACATAAAAAACATGATATTATTATCCTGATACTCCCACTTATGGCAAATGCCTGTCCCTATTAGCCAATCAGAAATTGCCTTAATGGTGGTAGCACCGTGTAATTGTTATGAGAAGGTCATCGCTGCTTGATGACCTTCAGACAGTTCATAATGGTGAGCACATAATTTTTTCTTCGAAAAAAATCACTATAAAGGCATTACCTGCATCTGCACATCTCCATCAGGCAGTAGGCTGATCTCATGGAAGTGTTTTCAGTTTCCCCCACAAATTAGTCACCAACCTTCAAAGTTTTCTCCCATTTCCCTTGAACATCTCTTTGTATCATCTTCTTTCTGTTCTTGTTCAGATATCATAATCCATCATGCAATCTGGAGAGGTTGCCAGCGTTAGCTACCTTTCACCTTCGTACTACGATATGCCTCATATTTCAAAAGACTTGGAGATCATTCCAGTGATGTGTGGTGTGATCATTTCAGATGAAGTATTTCATCATGACCAAGTAGTCAGCCAAGATGAAGAAAGGAGGAAGAGGAGGATGATATCAAACCGAGAGTCGGCTCGCAGGTCACGGATGAGGAAGCAAAACCATATCAGCGAGTTGTACTCACAGGTCGTCCATCTCCAGTCAGCAAACTGCCAGCTTCTCAATGAGCTGAACCGAGTGATTACAGAGTATGATCAGATGGTTGACGAGAATAGCCAGCTCAAGAATGAAGAAGCTGAGCTGCAAAAGAAACTTGAAAAGTGTGATGCAGAGAGATCTAAATGATTGCACGAGAGATGTTAACACGTTAACACTTTCCTTGCTCTTCGCATCAACTATGTGCGGCTTCAGCACCAGTCTGCTATTGTTGCATTCAAACCTAATTTGGCTGCACCGAGATATTTAAGTAATGATATCAAATGTCTGACGAAACGAACTTCAGTTTTGAGCCTTCCAACTAAAGCAGTATAAATTTATTTTGACAAGCAAGACGGGTGTGTTCTCATTCCACCGCATCAAAGCCAGGCAGCTTAAAAATCAAAAGAGAGTATGAAATTTGTAGTCATTTGTTACCACTAGAGTCAAATAACAAGAGATGAAAGGAAGAATCAGAATCAACTTGAATTTAGATTGAATCAATATAGTATTTACTTTGAGTGGAAGCTTTTATAAATCTAAACATAAATGGATGAGGCCCATGTGTGTGGCTCAGGTAGCTACAAAGCAAACATATGCTAATCTATGCAGCAGTATTTCCAGCATCAGTATTGATCATTCAATTAATTCCAACTAAATGTTACTCTATTTCAATTGCCATTCTATTCTATCAAATATAGTTTGACAACTCGAGTACCCTTTTCCAACTTAACAAACTCTGCATCAGTAAAAATTTCCTTTGATGTTATGTATTTAAGTATACAATGTTTGACTTGTACATAAACATGGACACAAGAAGACTACATTTGGATTTAGTTATACACTTGCAGGATTATGAATAATATGACAAATACATCGTGCAATGCAACCAAGACTTAGAAACTCCCGTCCCTTACCTTGGAAGATTACATTCTGCATGTTCTAATCTTAACTTTTGATCTTTCTTTAGTGTAGAATAGCTTGAGCAATGCAACAAAAAACGGTAGTTGCTTTTCTACAGTAGTGAGTTTAGACAATCCTTTATGATCATGAAGATGGGGTTGTCATCCGATGCATGTGACACACTTTCAAATAGAATGCCATCAATTCTAGCTTGAACTCCATTCAAGTAGTTTAGACCCAGCAATGCTTCCTTCACTGTCTTGTCCAGCCCTAGGAGAGTGTTTCCAATCCCAGTTATTATTTCAGGTAATGTCGGCGAAGGTTTTAACACCTCAACTAGCTTAACCTGGTGGTGTCACAAATGCATTATCATCTGAACTCTAAAGATTATGCACAAAAAACTGTATATGCATATATAGTTGCAACCAACACTTAAGAAATTTTGCTAGCGCAATTATGGAGGCTTAAGAGTACGAAAATCCAGCAACGAAAGTCAATAATAGAAAAGGAATGAAATAACTATTTCTAAGGAATGTAAAAGATAATAAATAGAGTCCTATAAGCATTGATTGCTTGGGTTTATAGATAAGATATCCTACATGAAATATTGTATTTGATGTGTCTAACTTAAAATGTACCCAGTATGGTGTGAATAGTCTTACCTATTCGACTCGACATTCAGCTCAACCAACTTGTTTTACCTAATTGGCTCTAATTGATCTACCTCGAATCCCTCGAACCACTCTCCCTGACTCGTTTGACCATCTGCCTTGTTGATCCATACCCTAACAACCCATCTAGCCATTTGACCTTTTTATCTAATTAATTTTACTGACTTAATCAATTAGATCGACCCAACCAATTCAACTAACCTAATTGGCTCAACATGTTTAATCAATCAATTGATTTATCTAGATAGCCTAACTCACTCAACCCAACTTGCATGTTTGACCCGTTAAGTCTAATTGGCCTAGACTGGTGGACTAATCAGCTAAACCATCGAACCCCAACCCTAATTAGTCCCAACACTCCATCTGTCCTCTGTAATCCAATTGTTTGAACCGCTAAGGCCAATCACATCCATCTATCTCCACTTGATCAACACAAACAAACGATAAAGCTTGGCCTACCAACTCAACCTAGTTGACTCAATCCGCCTGATGAGCGTAACCACCCCAATAAAAACAAGGTTCCTCCCAGATGGTTCACCCAACTATTTCAACCCAATAGAAGTGTTTGACCCAAATGGTTAAATAGAATAAGAAATATTTTACAAGTAAATATTTTTAAAAAGGAATAGATAAGAAATATTATTCGTGAAATATAGAAAGCAAAAAAAAGCTGCTCATTATGAATTGGGAATCACAATTTCGTGAAATTGTTATTATGAGCTAATTTTTTGCAACTAAATATAAAAATATTTATTCCATATAAATTTGTAAGTTAAAGAATAGTTGTTCCAATCAGCCAAATGCACCATATTTGCATCAAGCATTTGAAATTTATCAAGATACTTTTTTTACCAATGCATTACCATTGTGACTTGTTTATTAGAGAGGGAGATGGAAGGAAGGAGTTCTATCAATAACCTCACTATTTTCTACAATGTTTTTTTTTAATTTTCTTTTGGTACCTATTTGTATAAGATTCACTTTTCATGCTGTGTCATGCACAACATTAGTAGAAAACGGATACAAACCTGTCTCTCTTGTGGTATTTTTGCCTTGTGTTTTGCAATGGCAACAGCTCGGGAGAACCCACCAATTGCATCAACCAATCCACGAGATGCAGCGTCTTTTCCACTCCATACCCGTCCTTGAGCAAACTCCTCCATTCTTTCCACCTTTTCACAAGTGATATATCAAGAGGACTATCTTAGGACGATATAGTACAGCTTATTAAAGCATATATAAGATCTTACAGGCATTGACCGTGAGAATGCTGCTTTATCTCGAAATAGACGGTAAGCATTCTGTGCTGACTTTTCAAAGAGTTCTGCTTCATCTGGTCTGCATGAATAACAATAAATATATGTCGTAATAGACAATTGCAAACAAAATTATACTTTCCCAGGAAAGGAAATAAGTAATGATATGGAAGGCAAAAATATCTTTGTCTGGAAGGAGATGTTCAGTAACATACAAGACCTTATGCGTCAGAGAGTCCTCACGTCTATAAATGTTACTCAAAGAAAGCACATATGTTTACCGGAAAGGCCGCTGGTCAGCAGCAATGAGCTCCGCATATTTTCCCCGTGAAATAATCTCCTTGTTGAAGCCAATCCTCTCATATAGCTTGTTTAAGCTAAACCTACCTATGATTGGTTTCAAGTGATGTTAAACAAGTTCCAGCAACCAAAATTGCCTTGGTACAATAAGAAGTTTGATTAATTAACCATTAACCCAAAAGCATAAGATATTTGAAAATTGTCAAATCTATACTTAACCTTAACAAATAGAATAATAACTCTGATTTTTCTTTTACGTTGCAGTTCAACAAATCAACCATTTAGCTAACAAATAATTTATCAGATAAAGATAAACATGTCAAGCAAAGTTGTAGACTAGTAGTTTAAGTTCTTCCAGTGGTAAGTAAGAAGGGAAGAGAGTGAAGGTAAGCTTTAAGTAGTCAAGTAACCAGAAATATTAACCAGCTTCAATAGAGTCAAAACCTGTAAAAGCTAGAATGGTTTTGACATAGTGTTTTAAGTCATTAGGATTTTTTTTCTACAATTTTTTTTTGTTATTTTAAATATGTTATTACCTTTTAAAAATTTGTTACAACTTAGAGATAAGTTTAATTTTTTTCATGACCCAGTTGTATTATGAATATATAAAAAGAGGTTAGGATCCCTTGTGCATCCTGTCTTGAGTTTATAATATTATTTGCTTCCTTGTCTGTTTGTCGAGAGTTGAGTTGCTTTAGTGACACAATAATTCATGCAACATCTGGTATACTTTGTATATGTATATATTGCAAATAATTACCTTTAGTAGGAGAAAAGTGAATCGTAAATTTCATGCTATAGATAGATCATTTTGTCATGGCTTTGTTAGGATGAGAATATAATTACCATTGGTAGGAAAAAATAATGAATCATAAAGTTCATGCTATAGATAAAATCATTTGTCATGGCATTACTAGGATGAGAATTCTAAGCCACAATTTAGAGATCAACACTAAAACCATATGTATTTGTTAAGAGTTTTTTCTTGAGATGTGCTCTTTTGGATCCCCAACTTGGTGCATTTGAAGCTATATTTACTTGGATAAGATATAGAATAAAATGTGACAAATCAAATCTAGTTCAGGGGAGTTAAATTGGATACATGGGTTGAATATAGCTAAATTGTATGAAGGGAGAAAATAAAAGCTTAATGTGCTTCGCCATCATGTTGAAGTAGAAAAATGAGAGAAGAGGAGGTTTAAAGTTAAACCCAAGATGGATAACAGGAATGTTGAACCAGAGATGGCAATGTTATAATTATTATCAAAAAGAATATTCACATAACACTCGAGAATTTTTACTTTATGTGCGTGTTTTGGAGGCTAAAGCATTGCACATCTTAATAACATTATAAACTTTTCAAAAGGACAACATTAATCAATTTAACTACCTGTGACAACTCCAATAGAACCTGTCAAAGTAAGCTTTTCAGCCACAATAGCATCAGCAGCCATAGCCATGTAGTAGCCTCCACTTGCAGCAACATCAGACATTGTTGCAATCACAGGCTTAGAAGCAGCAAGAAGCCTTATCTCCCTCCACATGCTAAATCATGGATGCAATGTTTATTATGTAGCAACAGAAACAATAACAAAAATTAGATCATAGAAATGAAAAATAACATGAAAATAACACAACTGTGAAACCTGCAGTCTTAATCATCAAAAGGGAAGAAGAAATGTGCCACTGGAGCATTTTTGGCAGTCTTAATCATCTCCTAGATGTCATATATGTGCACATACAACACTTGGACAGATGCAGTAATTCTTACTATTCAAATGCAAATGATGCATAATATGGTTAATGTTCTCATTTGAAAAGTAATCATCCAACAGATATGATTGCCATGAAAGATGGTTTTGCCAAATAACTTTTCTAAAGCATTACTCTCACAGATCAATATAACTATTGGAGGATGCACTAACACAAAACATAAGCAACTTCCTTTAGCATTGCTAGAGTTTTTAATGAGATCAGACCAATGTTTGAAGTTAGAATAACTACACAAGGATGACTTTATCAACACATGAATAGGTAGTTTACATTCACCACAAATTTTTAAAACACACAGGTAACTTGAATGCACTCCCACCAGCTTGCATTCCCCTATTGTTCCATAATTTATAAAAGATCCATTATGGCATCAAGATGTGACCATACTTGATAAGATTTGAAATATGTAAACCACTTAGATGCCAATTCTTTGCTCCAATCAGCTGCCATCTTAAATAAAATCGATGTCCAGGATTTATAGCACTTACAGGTCAGAAGCAAGAGCATCACCACCAGGGCTGTCAATTCGCAAAATGACAGCTTTATACCTTTTTGATTCTGTGGCAAGAGAATTGAACAATTTCAACTCTTAAACAGTCAAACAGCACAGGGAAAAAAACAGAAATAAAAGAAATCCTATGTTAAATTTTACAAGAGTTAAATATCAGCAGCAAACTTAAAACTAATTCAACTGGAATGATAGAGGCACCGAAAATACAAAGTTGTTAAGTATTTCTGAGTCCAGTCCTTGATTAGACATCTATGAATTGACAAATCTTAAAAATCCATTTTCCATTTGGAAGAGTTCAATGTCTTTCTAACACAATTAAACACCAGAATAGCCTTTCTTGCTATGAACCTCTTCTAAGGATTTTCCATCAATCATTTTCTTAGTCCCTAGCACGTACTGTACAGTTTTGTTCTGTTCAAGCATGAAAAGGATTAACATATTCATGCTCGAATGCAAATGCTTTGGTATTACTAGAAGACCTAATTACAAAAACTATGAGACTCACCTATTTTAAGCTTGAACTGGATAAGAACATAAAGTATGTCCATGGAACTTTATAGAACATGTTCAATTTAACATCCCAAACCTTTCCAAGGATATACAGAAGTTTGCATTTATATACAAATTGAGTAGGATTTCCACCCAGCAACCAAAAATAAAAAATTTCAGAACAAACCTCTGGCTCCCTGAATCTTCTCAATTAGTTGCTCACTAACAATGCCAGAACCAGAGACACTCAAAGGGCTACGAGTGCGACTTATGCTTCCAGAGGCTCTAATAATAGCAATTTGCTCTTTACCTCCTTCCAACCCAAGGGTCCATTTTCGTACTTTAGAATACTTCCTGTTGAAAGTAAACGAATTTAGTATCTTGTTCCGTACTCCAAATGAAACAAGTAAAACAGTTGCAATATGACGAGCACCCAAAGGATATTCAAATATGGGCTTCAGAGCAAGCCACAACTAAATGCAATCTCCCCTATGATATCAGTAATTATCTGCCTAAGATAATAATTACCTATAATCAACCATCAAAAGATCCTTTTCATCCTTTTGACCCAATCTTTTCTTTAGCATTGACTTAACCTGGCAGCAAGAAAGCATAGAGAAGGGATAAGAGTATGAAAGAAATGATAGTATACCAACTGATTGTAAGTTGAAACAAGTGATTTCCACTTTCATATAGCTAAAGAAAATTAGTTTCCATGTGATGGATGACACCAAATCAAAGAGGAGAAAAAGATGCACTCGAATTAGATGCATGATTATATCTTTGAAAAGATGTACTTCAAAGCCCAAACTAGATGCATGGATATATCTTCAAGTTTTATTCAAGACAAGAAATTCAAGGATCTCAGAACTTCAGGTCTATAAAGGGAACAAATATAATGTGTAGCATTCAAAATTAATATATTGATTCCGATGAAAACAAGGCTAAAAAAAATTGAAGTACTTTCTATGTTACAATTTTTCTAACGCATGAAACAAACAGAAGTTTGCACCTCATCATCATATGATATGTTTGTTATATAACCTTCTTCTTTAAGCCTCTCCACTTGGTAAACTCCCGAGTTCAGGAAGTCCTCAATTTCATCCCTTCTCTTTCCTGTAACAAAGCAAAATCATGATTGTAAGAGGCAGACATGTTGAATTTGAAATTATAAGATTTGATTCAAAAGATACAACACCTAGAGTTGAAGAAATGGTTTCTAGCCAATTCTCATATATATTATCAAGCAAAGTTGTAAGCATCTCACAAACTTCCTTTGACATGCTTTTCTGGGATAATTGGTCCCCAGCACTTTTATATCTTCCAATTCTCTGAATTTCTGGTTGAATTCCTATTTTTTCAAGCACGCCTGAGAATTAAAATAATGGGTAGTCCAAGTCAAGCTGAAGCAAATCTGAAATCAGATACCATACAAAACTATTTAATCTAATAAGTGGTTGAATTCCGGTTTTGGCAGATTATTTCCCCTTATCAAACAACATATATTTTCTTGCTAATAGAATTACCCCCAAGGAATGATGATTGAACAGTCAAACCATATAATGCAACATAAGCACTAGGAGGGACATAGCATTCTCCGCAGGAAGATGCAAGATAGTACTCTTTCTCTCCACATATGGGTATGTAGCTCACAATGAACTTACCTAGAGAGAGAAAATATCAACGTTAAGTATCGAACTGTATAGAAAAACTACAGACTGAAGTCAATTTTCAATCATTGAATCAAATGAAGTTGCATTCCATGCAAATTAAAAAGGTATACCAAGCAAAAGAGCTTCATTGATATACGAAGCAAAAGGCCAGACAATCTTAATGGATCCATAATCATCTTTAACAAGAAGAGCTTAAACAAAGCAAATCAATCCATAAAATATGTGATCAAGTTGTTTTCGTGAGACATGCAATGACACTCAGATTCATCTCCTTAATCAACCATACTTTTGTCCTTGCTTTCACCGGTTTAGGTTCATATTGGTTCATTTGTCAACATTAAGTTCTTCATAAATCAACCTGTTACATAGCCCACTATACGCATTTTCACAATAATAAGATGATTTTCCCTTTACGTTTTCAGAACACATGTAATAAGGGAATGTCGATAGATAACAGCTTAGCATGATTCTCACCTACTAGTGGTATAGTTATGCGAGCACTAGTACGCTTATTAGTTAGTTGGTTGGTATGCTTCCAAAGTTGTTTTATTCATGCACATTTAGTAATCCTGATAACATTACAAATCGGTACCATTCATGCTTCCTCTATTTTCTTAATAAAAGAAACCACTTGAGAGTCAAAACTATGAAAAGCAAAAGTGTGCTTGAAACCAATTGTGGAAGGTGCAAAGTCTAAAGTTGTTTTCATCATTTGCAGCAAGCCACTAGTCCTCATCAACTGAGTTGGAGAATTAAGTAAATTATTCAATATTCTATAGCAGTGAGAATATAAGGTCAGGATGTATACCAAAAGATAGAGGGATGGGATCATAAGATCCCACCTACCAGTTGGCTTGGCAAAGAGAATGGAGTTCACTTCAGTGTTGATAATCAACAGGTAGCAGACCAAGGCAGGGGTGTCGAATGGCTCTCAGCATAGCCCAAGCTTAAGGCCAAGCTATGTCCATCACAGATTTACAGCTAGACTTATGGATCTATGTCAGGAAAGGGATTCCCAACCTCATGTCATGGCCAGTGTGGCTGATCGTGTGTTGAGTTGGGGCATGATCTAAGCACATGTCCATTTAAAATTCTTCCCCAAAAAAAAAGAATTCAAACTCTAGCAACAACTTTACCCCTCAAATGGTTAGAAATTTTAAAATCATCATAACATAATGATCATTTGGCTGTAAAAAATTATACCCAACGCTTAAAAAAACCTTAATAAATTGCATTTCTCTATAACTATCCTCTTACCCCAACCCTCATCCTCCACCCAAAACAATCTTCTCATCTCAAGTTCTCAACTCTTGTTCTCTCATGATTACCTGTATATGAACGAGCAAGGAATGAATTTCTGCTCATTCTAAGGAATCATCTGGGAGGAAAAAAAACAAAAAAAATGTAATTATCTTAGACTCACAAAATCACTTTTCATAGCATTTTTATCACCACTATTTTTCAAGAATTAACAAGATTAACTTCACTGCATGAATTATCATTACCTGACTTCTTGAAATTCAATATATGTCGTCGTATTTCATCAATCTTGGCCCATCCACAGCTTAATGGTTCAATTTCAAGATAAATTCCGGATACCCGAGGATCGTATGCTGCTTTTATGAAATTCTCACAAATTTGAGGTAAAGATAACCCAGAAGAGAAGCGTGATTTTAGCTGATCAGATATCTGCACTAAAACAAAGTAAATGCAACATGATGGTGCATTTAATCTGTCTAATATCTACTTATGCATAACAACCAAAGAGGCCAAAGGTCCTAGATTGTTTGAGGCCAAATCATCTGCGGTTCTTATAAGTTGGAACACGCGTTGGTAGAATGGGTTCGAACTAGTATGCAGACTCACCAATTTTTGTGGTAATATTCCAAATATTTTTGCCCCGTTTTCATCTCAATTTTTCTATTTAATTAGAGAAAGTAAAGTAAGCCGACAAATGGTTAAATGTCTACATTATGTTTTTTCAAATCATAGGTTCAGACATTGTATCATGGTCTGGCAAAGTAGGGTATGGTGTTTCAGTAGGCAAACTCTACTGTGGTCGAACTTGAAAATGGCGCACTGAAATATCCCAGACAACAACAATTGGGCACTTATTAAGCCACATATCTTTGACGATTTCAAGTCTAGGAAGCAACAAAATACCCCACGTCTGAGGGCACATTCATTTATTGGCATCAGGTTTCACGATCCTAATGAACGAATTGGTGGAATCACTAGTACTCGACTTTTCTTCATCAGGCATGCAAATCCCGACAAAAACAAAGAAAAGAAAGCAGGAGAACCAGTAAGACCCACCTGGCCGCGAAGTTTCATGGAGAGGACACTCCCTTTCTTGACGCGCTCCCAGGGAAGCGCGAAGAGCATCCTCGTCTTCACCACGAAGAGCCGCCACCAATCGAACTCCTCCATCTCGAACTCCTCTTCCACGGGGAACTCCCTGCCCTCCGCCTCCCCGACTGCGCCGTTTGTCTTCTCTGCCACGGCTCCATCTGAATCGAAACCCTCCCCATTCTTTGACGCCGCCTCCTCGTTGTCGCCTTCGGTCTTGGAGGCGGCAGAGGAGGATTCAAGGGCTCGGACACGGTATCGACAGAGAATGGGAGGGGAGGCGAGGCGGAGGAGAGGACGGCGGCAGGATGAGGAGGAGGAGCGGAGGCTGGCGAAGCCGAGGAGGGAGAGGGAGGAAGGCGGTGTATTGAGTAGAAGTGCGGCCATGGAAACCCTCTTCCTCCTCCTCCCCTTCACCCCGTATTTATAGGCACGGGGAGGAAGAAGGAGATGAGGTAACTGGTAAAAGTAGAGACAAGGTTGCTCCATAGCCACGTCATCATTATGGAAATTTTCATTTTTCCACCTGAAGTTTCAAATTATGGTTTTTAGGTGTTGTGTTTCAATTTGTATTTATATTTAGCACGAAATCTCTCAGTTCCACTGAATCAGAAAATCCTTCACTTTCATTCCTTCAAAAAAAAAAAAAAACAGGGCTACATACAACAAAAATCCATTGAAACAGCAAATTGTTCTTGAGTTCCTTCATCGCTCACTGAACAATCATCAAAGACCCAACTTTTTAACAATCTCACAACTATTTTATCCATTTCATCCTGCTCCAAGTCTGAGCTTGCCGTTTTTATGGTATGCCCACACCTAACTTAGCAAGTGCACAGCTTTAGGATCGAGCATGGTATTCGCTTCGCGATTAATAGCAGTCTCCGTCAAACTTCAGAATATTGTTTTCACTGGCTGCACATCTTGAATTACTTAGCTGTCACCTTGGCCCGGAGAGTTCGATTGCTTGGACAAGCAAGGACGAGTCATCGGTAAGGTTAGAGTAGCATCTCTCTGCGAAACTGAACTCGGGCATCTTGAAGCTCTGGGAGTTGACTCTCTGTGACGCTTCCCATCTCTCCACGAGGCCATCGCCTTCGAGCATTCGCACGACTTCAGACATTTTGGGCCTGTGGCCAGGGAGGAACTGTGTGCACAAGAGCGCAACTTGCACAATCTCTTCAAGCTCAATCAGATCGTAGTTGTTCTTTAAGTTCTTATCGATGAGCATATCGAGCTTCTTCTCTTGATGGATCATCTTCACCTGAATTCATGGTAAAGAAAGCATAGGTGACTACGAATTACCGTATCAGTATATGATTAATCCAACAATGGTGATGCTCATCATTCTTACCCAATCGAGCATGGTGCCTTTCTGGTTCACAGACTTCCCGAATTCTAAAGCTGTCCTGCCAGTGATGAGCTCGAGTAGGAGTATTCCGAACCCGAAAACATCTGTTTTTTCAGACGACTGCCCAGTAGAGAGATACTCCGGAGCAATGTGTCCAACGGTACCTCGGACAGCAGTAGTTACATGTGAGTCCCGGTGATCCAAGAGCTTTGCTAGTCCAAAGTCACCTACTATGGCTTCGCAATAATCGTCTAGCAAAATGTTACCAGCCTTTACGTCTCTGTGAATTATCTTTGGATCACACTGCTCATGAAGGTAGAGTAGACCTCTTCCAGCTCCCAGTGCTATTCTCTTTCGAGTAGTCCAATCCAATGGGGGTTTTCCTATATCAACAAGAAATGGATTAAAGGATTTACCAGATTTATGTATCTGAATGTGAATGTTGACCGACTAAATAATCATTTTTTAGATTTCATCATAACTTCCAACTAAACAAATCATTCAAAGCAACTATAAATCTTATTATAGTAACCATTAGGTTTTGTTCTTTGGTGGTTACCTTTGAGCCTAGAAGCAACACTTCCATTTGACATATACGGGTACACAAGCAGCCTCTCGGTTCCAGTCATACAGAATCCGCAGAGTCTAAGGAGGTTCCGATGAACGGCCAGGCTAATCATCTCAACTTCAGTCTGAAACTGGATCTCACCACCAACGGCACTTCCATCCTTGAGCCTTTTGACAGCTACTAGAGTCCCGTCTTTTAGATGGCCTTTATAAACTATTCCAAAGCCACCTTTACCGAGTATGTTCTTGCTGCTGAAGTTATGTGTCGCAATCTGAAGTTCCCGAAACTGGAACCGCTTTAGATTTCCAAGGCAGACTTCCTCATCATGTTGTTCTGTACCAATTGACAATATTATGTTCTTGAGTCAGCACTGATGTAGTATTTAAAGGATCAAGATGCTAATAGATCTTACTCATTACTCACCATCGACATGGTAAAGAATTTGTTGGGTATGCCTTTGCTTCCACCAAAGAAGTATCCCAACACCTAGAACTACTAAACCGAAGAAACCAAAGCTGAATCCAACTGCCATAGCAACTTTATGGTTTCTTGGTTTTGATACGATCGTAGTGCCTTCATGATATATGAATGGAAGTTAAAATTGAAAGACAGAAGACAAAAAAAACACAAATTAAGAAGCAAAAAAATACTATAACATCTATAAACACCAAGTACACTATGTCAAAGATCAAAATCTGAATTAAATCTGTCACATAATCTTGCTTTTGATGCATTTAAACAAAATATTCCCTAAAACAAAGAAAAAGAAATCACAAGATTCAAGTTTGACTAACTCTCTGAATTATTCAAGTCGTAGGACATCGGCATGGGAGTCATCCCGAAGCACTGTTTCTCCGAATCAATAGCACAAATTAAAGGATTTCCAACAATGCTGCAAAATTCAAAATATTGAGGTTATATAACTAAATACAATCAAACAAGAGGGATCATTACTACTCAATAAAATACTGAAGTACCATTCTCAGTAGAAAAAACAAAATTTTACACTGTTCTGAGTAGAAAATGAAGCAAATGCAACAGTTAAGATATTTGCCAACCGTATGTAAATTTAATTATCGCATACAAAAGAGGCATCGATTTCCAATGATAGTAGGATTCACAACATTGAGGTTATGAACGATGCCAATTTTTAGGAACTGAGGGTCTACTCAATTGAATGCTCACTGACTATTCCATATGAGCAGACACAGCTCTAACAGTATGCCATGTTTCAAATGATAAAACTAAAGACAAAGATGGAGAAGAGAAGCCAAATTTTCTTACTTGAATGTCTTTGCCGGAAAACTCGGTACAGGCCCACTCAAGTTGTTGTAAGACAAGTCCCTGAATCATGAAACAGAAAGTTCTCAGCCAAACAGTTCCTGTACGGTAGTTCATCGAATGACAAGCTCATGTGATGGCTTACAAGAACGCAAGCTGTGTCAGATTGGTCAAAGACATAGGGAATGCTCCTGAGAGACTGTTATTATTAAGCCTCCTGGTTTCATTTCACAAAAGTATATAATCAACTCATGGATCCATAGCCTAAAAGGGCAAAATTAGGGCACACTACACCACTTTGTTCTTACAAGTACTGTAGATCTTTCAGCAGGCTTATGGAGGAAGGGATTTCACCAGTGAAGTAATTGTTGGAGAGGTCAAGCGTTTTGAGCTTTGAGAGCCTTCCAATCTCTTTAGGCATGGGTCCTGATATGTTGTTGTTTTGGAGGAGCCTGCAAAGTAACATGTCCAAGATGAGCAATGAAAAAAATATTCCCTAAACCAGTTCTCGTTATCCAAATGAGAACTCACACAATCTCAAGATTTGTCAGATTGCCAATGCTCGGAGAGAGTGTGCCGGATAAATTTTGGCTTGGAGTTCCTCTGAGAAGATAAAACTAGGAATCACTTCTAAAAACAAAGCAAGAACAAGCGAAAGGGGGAAAGAATGTGTGTAGGGCACTCACAGGCCAATGACTAAGTTCTCGGACGAACAGGTAACCATGGTCCAGCTACAAGGATCCACAGAGTCCTGATCCCAGTTCTCAAGAACGCTGTGGGGGTCTTTCAAAGAGGCTTTGATTCCCATCAAAGCTTGAACTGTGAAAGCAAAACCCCAAGAAGAACACATCAGAGGGGAAGAAGGAACCGAAACAAAAACAGGTTGGCGCGTTACCTTCATAGTTGACGCCTTTAGGGGAGAGAAGCGCAGCAGAGGGAGCCCAGGAGAAGAGGAAAGCCACCAGAAACAGCTCGTGTGCATATTTACTCCTCCTTGGTCTCATTGAACCACCAGACTTGAGTAAGAAGCTTCCCATGATGAAGTGCTGAATCCTGGATCAAATCATTAATGGCCTCTTCTTGTGGATTCTAGTCTTCTTCTCATGAATTGGAAGAAGAAGAGTGCAGGCTTTGGTAGCCCTCTCTTTCTTCTTCCTCCTGATGCAGTCAGTGGTGAGTAAAGGAAGAGGAAAAGCAAGGGACACACATGCCTGCCACCTTATGATGCTGGAATGCTAGAATCTGGAAACGAGCGTATAAATAAATAAAAAATGAGGAAAATCCTTGCTTTATGGGAATGAGTGAGATGTATACTTGGTTGAATGACTGCTATAAAGAGCAAATACCATGCGGATGCAAGCTGACAATGGCTGTGCAAGTGTGTTGAAGGGGAATTGTTCTGGCAGATTGAACAATTGGATAAGAACTAGGATTGGGATGGGAAACACTTCATACGCTGACAATGAAAAATACAAGATGTTTGAACAACAAAAATGACATAAAGATCTGAGTTTGGCAGTTGGGAGTGAGCAAATGGCGGATTTAGTTGGATATTAAAAAAACTATAAGAAATTTCCAGAGCAGGTTTGTACGAGACCGAATCTAGAAGCAACAAAATATCACGAGATAATTTAGAACAGAAAAGAAATAGGGCCAGAATGAAAGTTACAATTTATTGATAAAAGCGAAGCCATCTGCATGAGAAGAGGACAAAAGAGAGCAAGAGTGAAGATGGACAAGGCAACTTTGTTCAGTACCTTTCTCTCGAGCTGTCACAACTCGAAGACAAAATAGATGGATTGTGAAGCACCGTTGGATCTTGATCATGTCATTTTGGGATTCCTCAAACGAGGGAGGATAGAGATGGAAATGGCATGAGAACAGACTTTAATAATGTCTGCATCGCTCCTCTGAGAGCTCCACTCCACTGACTGAAAAATGGGAAACGATATCTACAAACTGTGAAATGAGAGAGATCATTCAGTATTTTAAATTGACAAATAGAAATCAGTAGTTAGTTTTGGTCAGTTTTTAGAAGAAAAAATAAATAAAAATAGCATGCAAACTGCAGTTGGAACTACACTTCAGGGTTCTAAAATTCTAATAAACAATAATTTATCTCAATAATGGTTAACATTGAGTGAGAATGTTCACTGACCAACAAACTTCTTACTGGATGTGATGAGATTGTTCGATCTTTTGTGCATTAGACCATCCAATTCACTAAATCATTTTATCATATCATTTTAATAATGCTTCTACCAGCATGTGGTCACAAGAACACTGTAAATTATACCTCTTTGATTTGATAGCCTAGGCAAACCTAGGCAAAAACATGAGTACGAACTCAAAACGATTTGTATTTGTTTTCTCCAAAAACAAACAATCAGGAGCATTGTGTAGATTAATAAATACTCAAAAAACATTAGTTCATCCCAATGACATTGTTTAATTTATTCCATGCAAGGGAAGGCTCACACGCCGCTATGATTCCATAATTCCATCCTGTGTGATGAGTTGTTGGTGGGGCAAACTCACTTCAAAAGAATGGCGAGAAGCTCAAGAAGAATGGGGGAATGCAGCATCTTTGTTGGGCTCTCTTTCCATCATTTCCATCCATTAAAAATATTGCCAAAGTGCTGCCTTCAAGCTCGCCAGTGGTGAGTGCGCCCCCGTGTATTATGTATCTTCTCGGGGCATGTTTTCTTTTGGTTTATTTATCCTCCCAACGAAAGTTTCTTCTTCAAACATGTTCATATCACTTGCCTTGGCGCAGAGGGGCAAGCCAGCAGACTGTCAATCGTTGTGAAAGAGACAGCAAAAGCAGACTAAGAGAGAGGAAAAAGAACAGTACAAGAGAGAGAGACACACCAAGTGGGAGACCATGCAGATTGAGGGAAGAAAAAAAAGACAATTCAACAAGAAATTTAACATTTAACTTAGGAATTTTTTTTCATAGTTTTTTGCGTGCAGACCTTTCTTACGGCTTGAAAAAGTTTTCCTAGGAGTAATATATCGAGGAAAAAAAACACCTCAATTTTTATTTTTATTTTTTTTCCCAAATGGACCCTATCAACTTCTTATATAAAATAACATAGGTATCCGTATTCGCTCATCATCATGGTATAAAAGCCTTTATCAATCTATCCCAAGGTCAACATGAAGGAAATAAATCATAGACGATTACTAGCCTTTAGAATAATGACTAGCATATAAGGGAGGCATTTACCTCGACTTTATCGAGATTCGAACCTCATACCTCATTGTGATAACACCTCATGCGCTAGCCACTAGCCCCATCCGAGGGGAATCATGATAATATATGAAAGTTACCATCCTAATGGTCTCACATGGTCGATCTCATGAATATCTATAAGGAGATAAATTATGAAACTACAATTGATCAGTGCAAGAAGGGCTTTTTGTAGGATCGAAAAAATACTAGAAGGGGTGAATAACGATCTTCGAAACATTTGATTTAAAACTAAGTTACGCAACCGAAAACAAAAGTAAAAAAGATAATGCTAACACAAATTAGTTTTACTTGATTCGGAGCTTTCGACGACTCCTACTCCAAGGTCCGCACTCGTCGAATACTTTCATTAGACAATCCACTAACAGTTCGAATGGTTACAAATTGAATACAGGAACTATATATGAAAATTACTGACAACAAAGAAAGTGAGAAATCTTGATCTGTGGTTGTCGGAGAAGCGTCACAACGTCGCAGGAGTTTTTTTGGATCACCGAGCGAGTGAAAGTCGTAGCAGTTGTTGTGTAGAAGCTCCTGGTCGAAGGCCTTTAAATAGGCCCATTCCGGGTGTCTAGAACCCCTTTGGGCGCCTAAACCACATGGCTCGGCCAGCCAACGCGCTCCACCTCATATTGTAGATGAATTTTAGGATCGGGACGCCTGGACCAACTCCGGGTGCCCGGACTGCCCGGGACACCCGCCTAGGCGAACTACTCCGGACGCCCGGAATCCCCTTTTCTTCAATAGCTTCTTTCCTGCAGAAAAGGTTAATCCAGGTAATAGAAAATATTTTTACCCTACAAAATAGAGTTAACACAACATAATAAAATGAGTAGTAATTAGATCCTATCTCCCCGAGACCAGGATCTAGTCAAGATCTCAACTTAGGTTTCCCAAATAGACCTATAAGCTGAACCGACGCCTACAGTTCCCTCAACGGGGAGCGCATCCTCACTAGATCTTTCCTCCAGTTGATTACCTCCACTTACCAACTGCAGCCACTTGACTTGCATTTGACCCACCAGGTCTTCAAGCCAATTGTTAGGTCCGCAGATCCAACTGAACTTCGGTCGGTTGTCAGGTCCCGCGGACCCAATCGGACTTCCCGCTAGATATCGGGCTCCGCGGACCTATCTGGACTTCCCACCAGCTATCGAATCTCACGGACCTAGTTGGATTTCAACCTAGTATCAGGTCATTTAGACCAGTCAACTCCTGCATGCTTGGTAGAAAGGTTAGATAAACAACATATCTAACTTTAACTTATTTATCATACATCAAAACCAGATTATTAGTGCAACCTGCACCAACACTTTTTTCCCTCGGCTTTGTTAAAATTCAAATTCTTACCATATGGTAGCAATTCTGCTCCGCACTAACCAACTCAACCCTGTTCTGGGGCACATCAATATCTCTATCATAAACATTGATCCTGTCTAAAAGCTAGAGAAATGGTGTATTGGGCAAGTGGTTGTGAGGTTGATTGAACGAATACTTTAGATGAGAGCAGGGGATGCAAACAGGAATCAGTCTTTCTAATCTGACCCACTTTCAGAAAGGCGCCAAAAATTTCACAGACCTCCAAAAAATCTCAAATTTTGTGGAGAGGTCTATTTTATTCATGTCTACTTAGAATATATATATATATATATATATATATATATTTATCACAGATCCTAAAATTTAAAATTAGCTAAATGGTTCAATTGAACTTTCACCTAAAGTCCTAGTTTTGGTTTCCTCTTAATGTATCTGCCCATACTAAATCATAATGTATCCCTAATATTAGTTTATATGACATCTATACATCAAAAACTAATTTCATGTACTATGAACCCAATTCATATTTCAATGCATGAAACACATCCCAATTATGTCAATCTACTAGGTTAGAGACTTAAGTCCATCTCCTAACCACTTTGCACATTTGGTAACACATCTACCATGGGTCCCAGGGGCTCTTCCTAACTTTAGGAATCTTAACCTTAATCACCTCCCTTGGTGACTCATCCACTATGGCTACACTCACATGGTGTACCATAGGTGACACTTGGCCTATAAACTTGACTTTCTTAACCTTAGACACCTTGTCTTTGGTTAATTTATTATTGTCCTTCACCTTGGACACCTCATCGTTGTCATAATTATATGTCACCCTAGCATATTCCTTCTTATTGGCCTTGGATGACTCTCCCTTGTCCTTTGTCACACCTCCCTTACCAATGTCATATGTCACCCTAGCACTTGACCTCCACTTGGCATGGAAGGGACCCAATTTGACACTTTTAGATATTTGACCACCCAAACACATATCAAGTCCTCTAGGTCCAATAATGAACTTATCTAGGTCTTTCTCTATTTCTTCAAGTCTTACCTTCAAGGCTTGATTTTCTAATTCTAGGGTTCTAACCCTTGAATCAACATGTCCAACTTGGGCATCCCTAGACCTACCCACCTTTCTAGACATATGTCTCCCCTTCTTGGGATTTATGCTTAGGTTTTCACCTATTTTCCTTCCCTTAAGCAAAATGGTTTGAGTCTTATTAGGTCTACCCTTACTAGATTTGTCATGAATAGGTCTCCTAGGGTTATCACCTATATTAACTCTATTCCTATCATTGTACATAAATCCATGATTATGCTTGGGTAAATAATCTACATTATTTCTAACAAGCATATAAGAATTAGAACTTGGATTAAATTTTAAAATAGAGATTACCTTCCCTTTTACCTTTGAAGTTCCTCCTTGACTTGAGCTCCTCTTTTTTTTCTCATTTCTTCAAGTGCGCCAATTTCTTGAGCTCTCCTCTCCTTGGGCACTTTTATGTGGTAGTGACCCCACTCACCACATGTAAAGCACCTAATATGTTTCTTCTCCTTCTTCTTCTTACAACTCACATTAGTTTCTAAATTAACTTTAGTGAGTTTAGGGTTTACCTCCTTTACCTTCTTGAGTGAAGGACATCTACTCTTGTAGTGCCCCATCTTACCACACTTAAAGCATTTGATATGGTCCTTTGCGTTCTTCTTGGTAATTGAGGTGGAGGGTTGAGGTTCAAAGATCTCCTCTTCCTTATATTACTCTTCTTCCTTCACTTGATGATGTGGACGATTCCACTTCTTCCTCCCTTGAAGATATAGATGATGCCTCCTCACCTTCCTTCTCCTCCTCAGGTGTTGAGCACGTGTTAACAATTGATTAGTCCTTTTCCTCTTGAACTAATGAGTCATTCTCCTTGGGTTCCTTCACTACTTGGAGTTTTGTAGGATCTTCATGAAATGCAATTACCTTTTTCCACAGGTCACTTGCATTCTCGAATTTACCTACACTCACCAAAACGTTAGGGGGCAATAAATTCAATAAAATTTTCGTTACCTCCTTATCCGCCTCTGATTACTCCCTTTGCTCCTTGGTCCAATATCGAGGATGGAGGAGTTTTCCCTTCTTGTCTGTCGAAGCTTCGAATGGATCCTCCAATGCCATCCAATAAACCCAATCTATTTAGAACCAAATCTCCAAGCGAGACCTCCAATACCTAAAGTCTTCTCGGTCATATGGAGGTGGGATCCGGATATCCTATCTAAGCGGGCCTTCTGACTCCATCTTCCTCTAGCGCTATGCTCCCTCGACGATTTGTTCGTAGAAGAGCGACCTAGCTCTGATACCACTTGTTGGGACCTTGACGCCGCTAGAGGGAGGTGAATGGCATCTTACCCAAAACGTCGCTTCTTACAATGATTAGTGTGCACAACGGAAATACAAGACAAACACTAACAAAAAGAGGCAAACCTAACACGTTGTTTAACGTGATTCGGAGATGAAGCTCCTACTCCACGACTATCCGTAAGGTGGACGATCCCAATCCGTCGGTGGATAACTCCCCGAAAAACCTCCGGCTAGCTCGAGTAGCTCCTTGTGGGTGGAGAAACCTTGCCACAAACTCGCACAAGCTCTTGATCACTCAAGAAGACCTTGGAGACTCTAATAGGGGTTAACCACCTCTATTTTCGTCAACCTTGGCCAAGCACCACAAGTTCTATTAAATAGAACTCGGGAGGAAACACATAGTTGTGTTTTCCGCGACCAATCGACTGATAAAACCACTAGTCGACTGATACTAAGTGGAATTCGACCGTTATAGACCAACGACTCGATACCAATCGACTAGTAAAAATATCAGTCGACTGTTTCACATGGGTTGAGCGAACAGAGACATTATGTTCGCTATCAGTCAACTGATGAAAACACTAGTTGACTACTACAGCACTACTACAGTAATTGCTACAGTAAAACCCTAAACCTAGAATTTTACCCCGAGTACAATCTCTCATGCACGCGTCCTTGCCCGCACAACCTAGACCTAGCATTCTAGCCTCCTTCATCAGTCTCGCGTCCCTCGGATGCTCCCCATCATTCACGCCTTACCTTCTAGAGCTTCCTTCGGTCTTATCCTTATTGTCGGGTCTTCCTTTACCAAGAGGTCGCACCTCCGGGACTTTATCCATTGTCAACTCACACTTGGACTTACGTTGCAAAGACTACATACTTGGACTTACACCGCCAAGACTCACCCTTGGACTTTTCTCCTTTGCCAAGATCACACTTGGACTCTCCTTGTTGTAACTGTATCTTGCACACTGACAATGCATATCAAATATAACAATAAACCTAACTTAAATCTTTGGCCAAATAACAAAACCTAGGGTACCCAGATTGCTCCAACACTTAGTATATGTGTTCTCCTTCGTATGGATCTTCTGAAAAGATCTAGCTAGTTTATTCGTTGCATTTTTTGTGTGTTTAGCACTCTAGATCCTTACAGGGGTCTCTCTTGCCAGTTGATGGGACCTATAGGCCTTTTCTATCTCATTTTGAGTAGAGCTTCTTCTTCTTCTTTCCTTTGACTGAAATCTTCCTTAGGGTTGCTAACACAACCTTGGTTGGTATTCTTCTCCACTTTGTGAGTTCGTGAGATGAACGGAAGGCTTGTTCGTGTGGATACCAATAGAGGCACGGGCACATGATCATGCTGAGATCCTTGTTGTCAGGAGTTCGTGTTTATGTAACAAAAGTAAAACTCCTTTTTAACATACTTAGTATATGTTTTCTTCTTCGTATGGATCTTCTAAAAACATCTAGTTAGTTTTTCCATTACACGTTCTGCGTGTTTAGCGCTCTAAATCCTTATAGGGGTCCCTGGCGAAGGTCCTCTGATGCTCAAGTCAGTGTAATGCCCGAGCGGGAAATTGAATAGTAGCTATGTAGCAGAGCGTGTCAAGGCGTATTAAAGTGTAAAGCATCTCAAAAGCGTCTTCAGGCGTACCTTGGCATCGGAGATGACCCCCTTTATATACCACCTCTCATAACATCCACAATCATGAAGTGGTAGAGAATGTTGGGTGTCAGAAGTTATCAAATAAGAGAATATGTATTTTGGGAGGTGTATAGTCACCATCCGAGTAATCTTCCATTACCCATGTGTACCTTTTTTGTAACTGACATCATTAATGAGACAGTTGAAAGAATATGTCGTCATAAAGTATCAACTAATGAAAAATGTAGAGTCACCTTCGAGGAAGGTTATATTAAATGTCTATGTAATAACAAAAGAATATTCTCTAACAAGTATTCTTTGACGGACTGTTGCAATTCTCTGGCAATGTGGTTGGTCCCCGAAGATATCTCGACCGGACATTTAGCCAATCGGGTGTATACATAAGAGCATAGTACTGAGTATGGTAGGACGTTCGACCCTTAAGATCGCTCGGATATATACTGTGTAATGTTGGAGATCTGATAATGAAGTAATGGAAAGTAAAATCCCTTAGTTTGGACAATTTTTAAGATCAACCGACCATATGCAGGGATACTTGTTTCTGAAGAATAGAGAATTGAGCCCTTGAGAAGCCTGACTGGTACTTTAAGCCAATCATCCTTATACTGGAAGGTTTGTCCCCAAAGTGATATTTGAACTCTGGAAATCCAGTCAGGTTTTTTCTGAGATTTGTCTTATATGTTTGCTTGGCAAAGATAAGGATACTGAGCCCTGTAACTCTAGTCAGTTGTTTATCTGGCCTCCCATATACAAGAGGATGAGAGAATAAACAGTGAAGACCCTTATGTTTGACTGATTGCGAGATTAGCACATTGTATACTAGGCACATAGAGCGGGATGTTAGGTCCCTGGGTCCTATCCGAATATTATTCTTGTCGGCCCTACAGTCAGTTGGGACTCTCTTGAACCCGAACGGATGATGACTGATCGGGTATATACTAAACGTCTTACTATAGGCATGGAGCACTAGGTTCCTTTGGTCAAACTGATCTATTGGCCGAGCATCCTGACACTGAGGGGCTTAGTGCTAGGCGTGGAACCAAGCCTTGTTGCAAGTGGCCTCTTGACTGCCACCTCCTTGACTTGGACCGCTACCTCACCTTGATTTTGACTGTTATGTATCATGACTTTGACTACCATATTATACCTGAGTTCGTTTGTAACAGCTTGTATCATTCATATTATAACATCTATGATTTTGTAATTATTACATTATATATTTAATATAATAAAAATACTCATATTATTATAGTTATGATTCCATAACAATTACATACAGGTACAATCATGTTCCCATATATATTCATATTGTAATAATTATAAAATCATAATTACTATAATAACTACGATTTATAATTACTATAATATAAATTTAACTTATTCTTCTAATCTTTAGATTGTTGCAGATTTTGTTGGTAATTTAGGTTGAGATTTATTTTTATCACCAAATTTATTATAATTTTAAAATGAATATTTTTCGTCTCAGATTTTCCTCTCTAAATCATTATTATTTTTTAGTGAGAGTTTTTATACATTCACAATGTTTTAGCAAAAAGTAGAAGAGCACAAACAACTTCTGCTCCCTGGTTTTTCTTGCAGAGCAATTGAATCAGTTTACTTTAAATTACTGCGTTTTGTTGTACATGTTAGCGAAAGTGCTGCCCACATTGACACGGTTGCTAAATTAGCGTAGGCTCTTTTTACCATGGCGAATGGAAATAGATATGTAGAGATCAGGAAGAAATTTTCAGGGAGAAATTCAAAAAAAGGAAACAGTATTTTTGTTTAGTAATTTTAACTTTTTAATCGACTAATTTGGGAGACGATCAATTCCAGGAAAAAAAAAAACCTTTTCTTGTTTACATGGGTAAAGAAATAGAATGATTAAAAAAATTATGACTAAAAGACCATTCTTTCTTATTTTATTATTATTATTATTATTATTATTTAACCTTTCCAAGACATTTAAAATTACAAATTTCTTAAAAATCACACCTAACTTTTAGATGTCTCGATCCATCTGTTGGAGAACAGATCTCCTAGTCTTTTTTACTTCTAGATGTCTCGGTCCATCTGTTGGAGAACAAATCTCCTAGTTTTTTTTACTTCTAGATGTCTCGGTCCATCTGTTGGAGAACAGATCTCCGAGTTTTTTTTTTTCAATTAAAAGATGGACTACTGACTACTCATAATTATAATGAGATCATAATTAATTATAATTTTTTCTAAATTTATCATTCCTTTTAGGTTATAGTTTAGTTTAGAGAAAATATCTGGAGACCTCCTGGAGGTCATCCTCTCGGCGTCCAGCAACCTAGTCATTTGTCCGCCACCGGTCATCTCCGGACGACCTCCGACTGTCCTCTTCGAACTAAATTATAATTTAGAAGGGGTGGTAAATCCAAAAAGGGATCATAACCAATTACAATCGGATCACGGTCACGATATTGTCGTAATTATGAGTGATTTATCCTTTAGTCTGAAAAAAAAGACCAAGAGATCTGCTCCTCATTTATTATCCTAAAAGAATGTTTAATTAGTTAGAGGAGCATAGATTTATTATAATGAGATAGAAATTAATTTTTGATGGAGATATGCACTTAAGAAAAAACTTCTTACATCTCCTAATCATTTTGTAATATATTATAAGTTGATTATATAATTTATATCTCTTCACGTTAAGGACAAATTATGAAAAAACAATAGAAATAAATATAATTATATTTTTACTAAAATCAAAAGACACATTTATTTTTTATTTTATGTCTCACATCGATCATTGTAATATTACATTTAAAGAACACCATGGGATGCTACATTTCAAGAACAGTATCAGTATGGTGGTGCATTCTGATGCTGTATTTTAAAATTTAACACCACTTTAGTGTTACATAAATTCTAAAATTAATATCACAATGATATTATTTGAAATCTAACAGCACCATGTTATTCTTTGAATATAATCCTATGAGTTAAGGTAGAGTGTCATGATTAAATCCTCGAATGATAATTAAGAATCTAAACTTTAGGCTAAATTATGATGTATTATTTAAAAAAAATCGTCCTTAGTGGATAGCGGACATTAATCATTTTTTTTGGAAAACAATACCACACAGTGGTTAGTGGGAGGGACAACATTGAAAATTAAGTACATCCTTTGTAAATCTAAAAGTTAAATGTGCCGATTAGAATTTTACAAGCCCTTTGAGATCAATTGCCATCAGCCGACTTTCCTAGCCTCCATCGTCAATCTCATAGACATCTACCTTGTTCGACCTCTGACAGGAAGATCGCTGAACTATAGTTTCTCTTGAACTTTATAGTGTCATCTATCTACGGATCCTGAAAACAAACGGTATGTTCATCAATGAACAAACTTCCCAGCACAAAATAGCAAGAGCCTTCACATTTCATTAAATGAGATAGTCCAAACTCCATAGATTATCACAGATATGATGCAGTACAATGCCAGCGGAATCACAGCAATCCCCTTGTAGCATACATATAGTACAGTGATAGCAATCATTCCGAGATTCTGCTACGGCCAAACCTCTGCAAGAATCCAGTCCACGGCCATATATGGATATTGCCAAATATTGCTGCCATGAACAGAGGGAAAGAACAGAACGCGTAGATTCATATTTGATTTCAGCGTTTTGTTTGAAAAAAAAAAGAGAGTAAATTTTAGCAGAGAGTAAATTTGATCTCAGTGAAATTTTTTTCCTGATTTCTAAATTCTTTTGTTTTCTCTGGAGGTAGAAGAGGAGAGGGGGAACTGAGAACCGGAAAGAAGTGAAAATTTACCATGACTGAGATATTTAAATTTGATAGAATTAGATAAAAGTACGGAGGATAAAATGAAATTTTTCCAAGAAAACTTAGTAATTTCGAACGAGCAAGATAAAGTCGTGAACATCTAGTAGAGATTGGATTTTATTATTCCTATTAAGTAGATTTATTTGAAAGTTGAAAATGTGAAATCCAAATCTCTTATATTTATTGGGTTTCGGATTATTAAATCCAGGTTCAATATTTGTAACCCTTTAGTTTAATCTGTTGGTTTAAGGAGTATCAGACAATTAAATCTATGTTTTAATAATAATAAAAGGAAGTTAAGTTATCTTATTATCTAATAAGTTGAACTAAATATGTAGGAAAGTTCTAAGTAATCTTAGATAAAGGAAAGTCGTAGTTGCGGTTAGGTAGATGGAAAGTCCTAGCTGCGGTTAGACAACGAAGTTATGGTCAGGGAGATTGAGCAAAGTTTTAGCGAGCCGAGGACTTTGGCGAAATCCTAAAGTCGAGGACTATAGGTGAAAATCCTAGGGGTCGCAGACGTCAGGTGGGAGACTGAACGGATCGTGGATCAGATGTTCGGCATAAAGTCCTAAAGTCTCGAACACTAAATAAAAGTCCAGGCGATCTAGATGACCGTTTTGATAAAAAATAATTTCTCCTAAGAGAAGTAGGTGAGGGCGCGTTCCTCAAAGAGGGAATAGTAGGCGTCGGTCCAACCTAAAGTTTCAACGAAACTCAAAGTTAGGACTGGACAGTCCGAATGTTGTCAAATCTTATCGTTCTTTACATATTATTTGTTTGAACTAACTCTTCTTTTTTTTTTTTGCAGGAAAGAGAAGTGTGAAAAATGAGAGTCCAGGCGCCTGGACCAGTGTCGCCCGAGTGGGTGCCGCAGGTACCCGAGCGGCCTAGGCATTCGGAGCTGGACCGAGCACCCAAACCAGAAAAGTTATCCCGAAGTTGAGTTGGAGCACGATGACTGGCCAAACCCACATCAACGGTCCAGACACCTGGAGCGGTTCTAGGCGCCTGAAATGGGTTATAAAAAGAGGCTTCGACCAATGGCTCAATAACAGCAATCCAAAGAAGTTCTTCTCTTATGTGCTGCTCAAAAAAAGCTTCTGTGATGCCCGAAAGCTGCTCCGACGATGACTACGCTGAAGATTTCATTCTCCAAAGTCGTTGGTATTTTTATTGTTCAAATTACTTGTAATCATTCGAAGTTGTATTTGTATTCTTCTATTGATTAATGATTTCTCATCGAAAGCACTCTCATGTGTGGGCTTTAGAGTAGGAGTCATGCCCCCAGGGCGTAGCGCAGACGGTGGGCGCATGGTATCTCTGGCGTAATGGCCAGGGGCCGATTCTCAGGAACTGACGACCTGGGGTTTACCCCTCCATGCGCCTATGGCCTGTGTACCTGCATGAACCTCCCTCCATATCCGTGAGGCCGACACTAGGGGGGCCGCTAAGGTAGCGGATCTACCTTTTTTTTAGAGTAGGAGTCATCATAGGCTCCGAACCAAGTAAATCTTGGATTTATTTGCATTGACTTTTCGTCTCTTTATTTATTCCGCTACGTTCTCTCCGAAGTTTTAAAAATGAACATGAATGTCACAAGCGTTATTCACCCCCCTCTAGCGCGTCTCGATCCTACACAATCTGTTATCATTTATGGGTTAACGGATTGAATTTCTAGATAAAGAGGAGGTCCCCAAAGATTTAGGTGAATTTTGACAGAGTTCTTGGTTCCCTATTAACCTAGAGTTTTTTTGGCACTGTCACCTCCTAACCTCTTGGAAGACCTCCCTTTTCTTTCCACTACATCTTCTTCCACAACAAATTATAAGGAGTCCACCACCTGTAGCAAAGAACAACAAATTATAGGGATCCGGGTGCCCCAGCTTCCTAATAAGGAGGTCATCACCTAGAGCAAAGAACAACAAATTATTCTACGGCTGCTCTAATGCGCACTGCTCTTGCGATGCTGCGAGGCTTCTCCGACAACCTGCGACTCGAGTTTATGTTCCTGTTGTCGATATTGTTTAAAGAATTCTTGTACTTACATTTGTAATTATTCTTCGAACTGCTAGTGAATTGCCCAACAAAAACACTCGACGAGTGCGAGCCTTGGAGTAGGAGTCGACGAAGACTCCGAACCAAGTAAAACTAGTTTGTGTTAGCGTTGTGCCTTTTAATTTTTTGCTGCATACTCGATTCGATTTTCGAATTCTCGACGATCGCTAGCTATTCCCCCCCCCCCCCCCCTAGTGTTATTATGATCCAACAAGTGGTATCAAAGCGGGTACCGCTCTGAATTGGTGCATCCACCAACAGTGGCGGATCCAGGAATTCAATCATGGAGGGGCGGCCGTAATCTTGAGTACGGCTATTTTTTTTTGAACAGTTAATAACTTCTATATAATTAAAAAAATATTTTTTAAATAACTAGGCATACAGGAGGAAAAAAGTACAATATTATGAAAAAAACTCATACAATAATATTAAAATATGAAAGCAGTCTACTAACGAATACGTGACAATTGCATTCTTCGAGACTCCATGTTATGAAAACGCTGTAAAATTGGCTCATTGTCGACAGTATTAAAAACATCTTTCTCGATATAGACTGCTAAACTATCATTCATCCATTCATCTCCAATCCTGTTTCGCAAATCTGTTTTGACAATATTCATTGCCGAAAACACTCTTTCAACGGTTGCAGTAGCAACTGGAAGAAGTAAGGCTAGCTCAATCATCCGATAAACTAAAGGAAACATACGGTTCTTCATTGTTTCAATCATTTTCTTTGCAAGAGCTCCTAAATCTGAAATGCCTTCAAACCGTTCATCTGATCTGACGTCATCAATATATGTTTCAAGCTCTTGTTCAACCAACATACGCTCATTCCAAGAAAAATCATCCTCATAAAAATGAGTCAGACGCACTAACTTCTGTACATCAAATCTAGAGAACGAGTTCCTAGGATCAAGGCATGACATATAAATCAACAAATCTGTAGTTGTTTCAGAGAAACAACTATCCATCTCCTGTAGAATAATTTCGATAACCTACAATTTAAAAAATCAAACAACAAAAGTAAAAATTAATAAATATGTTACTGTTTAAAAGAATTTAATTGATGGTAAACAAAAAAAGAATTATGAAATTACCTCACAAAAGATTTCAACATGGTAGTAGTGATAAAAATTAACATTTTTTCCATCTCTCTTCAAACGACTACGGCTGTTGATGTTATCTGTCATATTAATTATTTCAATGGAATGAGTGTTACAAAATTTCTTCACATCCTCAAGTAAAATATCCCATCCAGAATCTCTCAACTTTTGTAATTTGTATTTCACATTATTGATCAAACGCATCACATTCACAATATTTTGATCTTTCTCTTGTAGAACGGTTGACAAATGATTTGTGATTGCCAGTATACGTTTCATCAATAGTAGAATAAACACAAATTCATACCTCTCCATTCTTTCAACCAAAGTTCTACTTAAACCCTTAGAAGAACGATCACCATCATCAATCAAATTTTGAAGAACCTCTATAACAGATGGCCACATTTGTTCAATATGACATAAAGTTGAATGATGAGACCCCCGTTGTGTATCTCCAGGTCTAGCTAGACTAGTTTCTTGGTTTAGTCCTCTACCAGAACTAATCTCTCCTCTTTCAAGAAGTTTAACTTTTCTGTCATGTTCAAGTTGTCGAAGTTTGTCGGCCCTTTTGCAAGATGATGCAGATATGTTCACAATCGAACCAACAATCCACATGAAATCACAAACATATTGATTTTCTTGAGCAACAGTTACAACCACTAGCTGGAGTTGATGAGCAAAACAATGAACATACAATGTATACGGATTTTCTTTCATTATCAGTGACTTTAAGCCATTAAATTCTACAGACATATTTGAAGCACCATCATATCCTTGACCCCTCAATCTCGCCACTGACAAACCATACTTAGCAAATAAAGAGTCGATTGCCTCCTTCAAACAAGCAGCTGTAGTTGTTGCAACATGAACTACGGCCATAAATCATTCAATCACCTCTCCATATTTGTTCACATATCGTCTAATAACAACTGCCATTTGCTCTTTCACTGAACAGTCACGAGCATCATCAAGTAGTAAAGTGAACCACCTATCTCTAAGATCAGCTAGAATAGCATTTGTGGTCTCAACTGCACAAGCATTCACCAATTGCTTCTGAATTTTTGGGGCAATCATTTGATTATTTCCAGGTGCATTCATTCCAACAACTGCCGCAACTTCTGGACACTCTGAGCTATACCATTTGAGCAATTCTAAAAAATTTCCTCTATTGGATGATGTCGAAGACTCATCATGTCCCTGAAAAGGCAATCATTGTAACAACAAAAATCGAATTACTTTTAAAATGGAAGTCAAGCGTTTGTGATAAGAAACTTCAAGCTCATGTTTCCCTGATGAAAATGAATACTCCACACTTTGTCTTTGATTCTTGAAACCCTCAAACTGTATTCTTACCTCATTGTGCGCACTACCAACTCCACCTACATGCTCATTGAATTTTTCAATTGCTTTTTTCCAATTTATGAAACCAGATCTCGTAAACACATCATCTCCTCCAAACCCTATATTACTAGGTCTAAAAAGATAACACCAGAAACAAAAGGCCGCATCCTTTGAAACACTATACTCCAACCAATCACGGTCTTTAAACCAAATCTCTCTGAAACATCTATTGTCTTTACCCATTTTTTTTCTTGGAAAATTATGGCCTCGAGGTTGACAAGGGCTCATAACAACATATTCTTTTCGAATACGATCTCTAGAACCAACATCATACTCTTCAATCAATTTTCGTAAACCAGGATCAGTAACAATTTCTACTTCACTACTCAGATTTTCAATATTTTCAAATAAAATTTACGGAAGAGGAGGAGGTGGTGGTGGTTGTGGTGCAGGAGTAGACTCTTCATCCGGAACACTAGACGATTCAATTGAACTCCAAGGCCTCTTTGCAAAATATTTGAACATTTTCTACAAATTATAATGTATAGGAAAAAATTATCAACATAAAGTAATGTGAACAATTTAACAATAACACAATTTAATTATTTAACATCATTCATCGACACAATTCTTTTAAAAAAATAAAATTAATTTAACATACATTATCAAGAAACAATCAAACAATTATTAATAAAATAAAATAAAATCCGCACCTGAATGAACGCCGAAGGCTTCACCTTTGGACTTTGGCACAAAAAGATGGATCAGGAAGGGTTCCTCCTTTGATCGACAATCAGCAGAGAGAAAAAAGATTTGGGCGCTGGGCGCAGGGTTTTCAGCTTTGCTATTTGGTCGGTCGTCGGCGATCGACACTGCAGAGAGAAAAAATAAAGGGCAAGAAATATCACAAGGTTCAAGGTTTTGTGAGAGATAAATAAAAATATAAAAAATAAACGTTTCCAAATATAAAAAATAAACTGAGG
Source organism: Zingiber officinale (assembly GCF_018446385.1). Classification (NCBI taxonomy): domain Eukaryota; kingdom Viridiplantae; phylum Streptophyta; class Magnoliopsida; order Zingiberales; family Zingiberaceae; genus Zingiber; species Zingiber officinale. The sequence goes on along the minus strand of NW_024589898.1, from coordinate 249,298 downwards.
AAACGTGTCAATTAAAAAAAAGGAGGAGGGATAAATAAAAATATAAAAAATAAACCTTTATATATGCTTTATATAGGGAAATGCGTCAAGGTGATTCACAATAAAAAAAACGAATTGGCTTTGACTCTTCGTTTTCTCCGTTTTTCGCTCGACGCTGTGTTTTTTCTCCGGTTGTTGCAGCCTATAAGTGCCTGCGCCTCGATTTTTTTTTTTTTGTTCCACCGCCAAGGGGGGGGGGGCGCCGCCCCGGTACATCCGCCCTTGTCCACCAATCGAGCAAGGGGGGGCTCTGAATTGTTACGCCTTTCGTTTTTTCCCTTCAAAATTAGTTTTCAAAAATTCATTCTCATCTTTTCATCGTTGGTTAGTATTTGCAAAATATCGCATTTATCAAAATTTAAAATAATTTTTTTTTTATTCTTTAAAAAATTAGTGAAATACTATATTTTTTCTCTAACACTGCTAATCCAAGACAAAGTCTTTGCACCTCTTTTTAGTTTTCTATCTTTAGTGCTTAATGGCTCAAGTCGAAGGATGAAGCATTCATGAATCACCTCCATATGAGATGTACAGTAGACATGAATTCAATCTATGGAGGATGTAGATGAAAACTTTTATCCTCATGAACGACTTCGATGGTGGCATGACACTAAGAAGATCAACACAAAACTCGAAGCAAACCAAAAGGTAATAAAGTTAGTTTCAGATTTATTACCTAACAAAGTTACTTGTAGGATATGAAAGGTCAAGAATTTCCACGAGTTTTGCACCTGCCTGACCAACCTTCACAAGGAGCTATTGGAGTTAGACGATCAAGTCAAAATTGAATCCAGACTCGAGTCAAATCCAACGGAAGAGCCTACCGAATTAGGGGATGCATTAAAGGTTAGTAATATTTACCAAAATACCCCTGCTAGTAGTAATTTAAAAAATATGCATGTTAATTTGGATATTTCTGAAAATATATGTGAAAATAATATATTTGACAATACATGCAAAAATATCCTTAGGATATTACCTGATAAAATAAATCTAATTAATTTTAAAAATTCAGAAAATATGAAAATAATTAATAATTCTAAAAATTCAAATGATAACCAAATCAATTTGAATACTATCTAGATTTTGATCAAATCAATCAAAACTTTGATCAAATTGACATCATCCATGACTTGGTCAAACAAAACATTAACCAAATCAATTCAAACACATTAATTAAATCTGAAATAATTAATTCAAACATTAAAATAAAGTTGAATTCAAAAAATAACGAAATAGATTTAGATGAAATCAATAAATACCTTAATAAATTATTTAATAATCTTGACAATATCAATCTAGAAAATTCTATCAAAGTCAAGAAAATTTTAAAGATAAGACTAATTTAATAAATTTAATTAATAATATGAACTTAAAAGACAAAGAAAATATAAGGATAAATTCAAACATTTCAATAAAACCAAAATTGAATTTAATAAATTCAAAATTAAATATTAAAGAAAATTCAAAATTAAGAGTTAATAAAATATTAAGAGATAAACTTTTAAAGAAATATAATTCAAACAGTTTAATCAATTCAAATTTAAAAACTAATAAAAATTTAAACACTAAAAATCTTAACTTAATAAAATTAAAGTTGAAAGAAAATCTAAATATTAAATATACTGCTTTAAAGAAGAAAAATTTGACCAAAGTAACTAATTCAAAATTAAAATTTTAAATTTAAATTTAAATCACAAATTAAAAATCTTAAAAGGAAAATCAATAATTTAGGGGAGGCTCTAAGTTAGTTGACATCTCCAAAAATAATCTACCTGTCAAGCAGTGGCGTAGCTAGAATTTGCATTCAAAGGGGGCGAATTCTAATTGACCACGACACACTACTGAGGTCACGTCCAACATCGCCACCTCACTGCAAGGCCGCAACCAAAGAAATACCTCACTGCGAGGCTATAGCCAAAGCGAGACCTCATTGTAAGGCCACCGCCAAGCAGTCACTAAGAGAGGAGATGGAATGGAAGAAGATCGTGTATACAGACGAGATACATGCTAGTGTCGGAGATCAAAGAGGAGAGGGAGGAGCATGTCAGAGATAGGAGAGAAGGTTGATCAGAGAGGAAGATTTTAGGGCGCTAGGAAGAAAAATCGAGAATAAAAACCTTAATTAGAAAGTTAATTAGTGATGAAAATTTAATTAAGTCGCTGAAATAACGACGAAAACTTATTTGTTGCTAACATAGCGAGGGAATTAAGTTTTCGTAACTAATTAAATAGGTTAAATAAGTATAGAGATGGAATTGACAACTAAATTTAATTTTTGTCGCTAAAATTACTGACCATAATTTATTTCGGTCACTAATTAGTGACAAAAATTAAATTCTGTCGTTAATTACAGGTTTTCTTGTAGTGAATTATATACTGAGAAACAATAAATGATATGATTTAATTGATCAAATTTTGAACGATTGCCAATGAAATTGATCACCTTCGAATAACAAATCAAACATCAAATGCATAGAAGATCTCAATATCTATAAATATTTGGCATACTTAACTAGCAAATAAAATTATAAATATATGAAAAATTAACACTACATGTTTTTTCAACACTTAAATTTATAATCGAAAAAGATAAAGCAAGAAAACTTTATCTCAATCAAAACGCGTTTGCTGTGGAGCGTCGGCAAACCGACGACGGCAGTGCTGGCAGCAAATGACAGTAGTGCTGGTGATAGCGGCGATAGCAACGTGGATGGCAATGACATTAATGTGCGACGAAGGATTTTGAGGGTAAAATTAAGGTTAGGGAAAGAATAATAAGAGGATTATGAGAAGAAGAAGACCACGGGAGAAAAAAAAGGAGAGTAGATTAGGAGGAGGAAGAAAACACAAGAGGGGAGACGGGAAAAAAGTACGGGCAATGGGAGAGAGAAAAAATATATAGAGAGAGAAAAAGAGATGGCGGAAAGAGTGAGAAAAAATGTTTGGGTTCTTGTTTGTTTTAATTGAATATTTTGCGAAAAAATCCTAAAATTTTTAGAATTTATAACTATTTTTTTTTTTGAAAAAAATCACTGCATTAATTTTTTTTCTCCAAAATTTCAGGGGGGGGCGGTCGCACCCCTTCGGCCCCATGTAGCTACGCCCTTGCTGTCAAGGTAATTAGGATTAGAGTAAAAAGGGACAAAGTTTAACTTGACCTATGGTACTGGTGAAGTTTGGGATGATAGTAGGTTAGGGAAGCTCAGTCTATGTATGTTTAGAAAGATATGGCTTCGGCCTATTGCATTTGGCTGAGTGGAACTAACTGAAGCTACCCCTTACGGATACTAACTAGTTAGAGCAAGATTTTATACTAAGTTCAGTGGATAGGATGATTTGGAAAACCTCGAATGCATGATTATTCTAATGATATCTATGTGACTCACCATAGCCCAGAAATTTATCAAAAAAATGTCTGTTTATTGATCCCAAAGCTAAATCTGAATCTAATATAAAGTTAAACCAAACCATATAATTGAACTTAACTCATCTTACAAAAATTATAAGATTCCCTCATTGAAAACATAAATTGGGTGAGATGACTAAGGACTTAAAATTAAAAGTAAATAAAAATTAAAATTAAATTAAATCAAATTTAAATTATAGTAAATTAAATTAAATTATTTAAAAATTATTTTAAACTTAAAATATTCTTCTTAAAAAATTTATTTTAACTTAAACAAAAATATTTTTTAAAAAATTTATTTAACCTAAAAATTATTTTAAAAATTAATTTAACCTAAAAATTATTTTAATAATTATTAATTTAACTTAAAAATTATTTAATAAAAAAATTATTTAACTTAAAAATTATCTTAAAAATTAATTTAACTTAAACATTATCTTAAAAATTATTTTAATTATTAATTCAACTTAAAAATTATTTTAAAAATTAATTTAACTTAAACATTATCTTAAAAGTTATTTAAAAATTAATTTAACTTAAAATTTATCTTAAAAATTATTTTAATTATTAATTTACTTTAAAAATTATCTTAAAAATTATTTTTAAAATTAAAATGATTTAACTTAAAAATTATCTTAAACATTATTTTAAAAATTAATTTAACTTAAAAAATATTTTAAAAAATTATTAATTTAACTTTAAAATTATTTTAAAATAAATTTAACTTAAAAATTATTTTAAATTACAAAATATTTTAAAATTTATTTTAACTTAAAAATTATTTTGCAAATTATTTTAAAATTAATAACTTAAACTTTAAAATTTAAAGTTAAAAATCAAATTAAAAATTAAACTTAAATTAAAATTACAATTAAATTAAGTTAAACCTAAAAACTTAAAATTAAAATTAATTATAATTTATGTTACTTAACTTAAATTTCAACTTAATTTAACAACTTGAAATTAACGACTTATTTAATCTAAATCTACTTAATTCTTAACCTTAATTAAAAAAATTAACCTAACCTACTTATCTCCTAACTTATTTAGGAGATTAATTAATCAATTAATACTCTCAATAAAAATCCTTTTAAAAAAGAATTTCCTTTTTAATATTTTAAAATCTTTAAAAATTATTTTAAAAATCTATTAAAAAATTATTTTAAAATCCTTTCAAAAAATTATTTTAAAAATCTTTTTAAAAGTTAGACACTTAACTTAAAACTTAAATCTTCATTAAATTAATTAAAATTCAATTAGACTTTAAACTTAATAATTAATAAAAATTAATTGTTCAATTTAACTTTATTTACGAGCTACGATTGATTTAATTAGTATCTTGATTTAACCTAATCAACTTTACTCTAAATCATTTTAAATTGAACTTGATTTTGCATTAAAACATTAATTAAAATTTTAACTACTTTATCTTAATTAAATAACTTCAAAATTATTTAACTTGGTTTAATAACTTTAACTCTGAATTAATACTTAAATTAAATCTAAAAATAAAAAAGTGAATTAAATAAAAAATTATATTATAACTAAGACTTTCATTAATTAACTCAATCAATTAATATAAAATTTAAAGTTGTGTTAATCAAATAAGTATTAAATTGAGTTACTAATTATTGACTTAGTAACAAATCAATTCTTAACTTAATCCTAGAATAATTGATTATTGATTAATTTAAATAATCTTATTTTATTCAAACTTATATAAACAAGTATATAGAAATTCTTATATAAATAATACACTTGATGAACATAAATGTTACTAACACTAAAACCCGCTAAAAACATTTAGGTACAAAAATATGCCAAGGCCTTGAAATTTAACATATCCAAATCTCAGTGTTAGCTTAAGAAGGAGTGTTCACTTCAGGATGAGTGTTGACCTCAGGGGAGTAATAAATTCAGAGGGAGAATTACTATTCAACATATTTTGTAAAATTATGTTTAAATTTTTAACCTTTTCAAAAGTTCTTTTAAAATTAAAACAATAAGTTTTAAAAATAGCTTTAAAATATCAGTTTTTTTTAAGATTTAAAAATCATACTTAAAGTTTTACCATTCGATTTTTGAAAACTTTCCTTTATATTTTTTTTCAAAAATTCATCTTCAAAAAGGTTTCTAAAATTCTTTGAAAAGTTATAATTCAAAATATTATCATCTTATTTGTGAAAACTTTAATTTTTGAAAAGACATTTTTAAAGCATCTCCTATATCTTTTTCAATATTTTTTTCAAAATGTTTTTAAAAGTTAGATTCATTTTTCAAAATGTTTTCCATGAATATGTTGTTTTTTTTAATCTTCTAACTATGTTCTACCATTTTCAAAATTTTGGAAACCTAATGAAAAAATAGTAAATTATATGAAATTAGTATACTTTGAAAATTATTTCTAACTTCTTTAATGAAAATATTTACTTTTGAATAAGTTATTAACTTATTTTTTAAATTTCCCCCGTTATCAAATATTATTGTTGGTACAAAGTCTAATTAATAGAGAGTAACCTTTAAGTTCATATCTTTTTGTTGGTACAGTCGACTTCTAGGGTTTCGATGTTTGACAATATACCTAAGTTTGGTCAATTTGACCAAGGGTTAATCCAAACAGGACTTGGTGTTTAGAAGAAATAAGTCTAGTCAGGACTAGATGACTAGCAAAGGTAAGCCCTATCCAAAAGATAGGTAGTAGTGGAAGTCAAGCCCTAGTGAGTGAAGCTAGGTAGTGGAAGTCATGGTGAGTGAAGTCGGGCCCTAGTGAGTGAAGCTAGGTGGTGGAAGTTCTGGTGAGTGAAGTCGGGCCCTAGCGAGTGAAGCTAGGTGAAGGAAGTCCTGATGAGTGAATCCAGGTAATGAAGTCCTAGTGAGTGAAGCTAGGCACCCCTAGGGAGAGATAACCCTAGGTTATACTTGAATTCTATTTTACCTTACCATTTTATCTGTTGTGCTAACTCAGTATTGTAGGGAAGTCCATCTAGGTCAACGTGCCAATCGGATAGCTGGCACGAAGTCCAAACATGTCGACGGGCTGACCGGATATCTGACAGGTAAGTTAGGGTAAGTCACTGGAGGAGAGTGACTTGGTGAGGACGCGCTCCCCGTTCGAGGGAACAGTAGGTGTCGATCAAACTAAGAACCATTTCAGGAATCTAAGTTGAGATAATGACTAGATTCTAGTCTCAGTGAGATAGAATCTAATTACTACCTTTTTTACTCTAATTGTACTAACACTTTGTTTTGCAGGGTAGTATAACTTTTATTTTGCCTCGGACTAACATTTTCTTGCAGGAAATTGAGTTGCTAGAAAATTATGGTCCGGGCACCCGAAATGTAAAATTCTATCTCGACCCAACGTGGAGTGCACTGATTGGCTGGGCCGGCGTCACGCTCCAAGCGCCCGGAAGGGATCCGGGTGCCCGAAGCTTCCTATATAAGGAGGCCAACACCTGGAGCAAAGAACAACAAATTATTCTATGACTGCTCTATTGCGCACTGCTCCTGCGACGCTGCGAGGCTTCTTCGACAAACTATGACTCGAGTTTATTTTCCTGTTGTCGGTATTGTTTAAAGAGTTCTTGTACTTACATTTGTAATTATTCTTCAAACTGTTAGTGAATTGCCCAACGAAAGCACTCGACGAGTGTGAGCCTTGGAGTAGGAGTCAACAAATGCTCTGAACCAAGTAAAATTGGTTTGTGTTAATGTTGTACCTTTTAATTTTTTGTTGCATATTCAATTCAATTTTCAAATTCTCGATGACCGCTATTCACCCTCCTCCCCCTCTCTAGCGTTTTCACGTTCCAACACTTATAAGGTATGGTAGATAGAACTGTCTGTACATCTAGTAACACCCTATGTTAAGAGGTGATGGAATAATTCTCATATGCACTAGCAATGGGAAGTCTCATATATGCATAAGTTTATACTTGACCAGATATAGCGTTTATAGTGGGGATGCTAGGCAGATATGTTGATAACCTAGGACCGTCACACTAGAAAGTGGTTAAGAGAGTAATGTAGTATTTATAAAGAATTAAAGGACATATGCTCAAGTATCGGTGGTCAAATCACCAGGAGTGATTGGATATTCAAACTCTAATTTATTGAATTATTAGATAGCTAGAGGTCCACTTCAGATTATATTTTCATACTTTTTAAAGGAGCTATATCTTGGAAGAGCATGAAGTAGACGATAGTAGCCACTTCTACTATGGAAGCAGATTTGGTAGCATGCTACAAAGCATCCAATTATGGAATTTGGTTGCGAAACTTTATCACAGCATTACATATTGTTGATGGCATTGACAAACTACTGAGGATCTATTATGATAATAAGCATCAGAACTTTATGCCAAGAATAATTGCAACTCATCAAGTCTAAGCACATCGATATCAAGTTTCTAATAGTTAAAGAAAGAGTTCAGAGTCGTCAGGTCATGGTAGAGCATATCAGCACAAATTCTATGTTGGTCGATCCACTCACCAAAAGCTTAGTATCTAAGGTATTTCATGTGTATGTTGTGGATATGAGAGTCCTTCTTATGGAAAAACTTATTTAGTGGGAGTTTGTATTTATTTTACTACTCTATATTTGATAATAAAGACAAATATTTTTGTTTTGATTATTGTATATACTTAAATTTTAAAACCTTTATGAGATTTTATTCGTTTGTTGGACATTCTGAATTACAATATCATGATTTACTGTTGATGTTTAGCATTTAGTATTTGTAATTTGTAACTGTGATATAGATTCCTTTTAGAATCATAAAGTTTATATCGTAATTTACTCTTGCTATTTAGTATAAAGTATTTACAGATATAATATGACCTCTTTTGAGGTCACCTTAGGACCAATTGAAATAAAAAATAAAATCTTTCTTATCTTTTAAAGCTAAATTAAGAAACACTTACATAAAAAAGAAACTTAATTAAAGAAAGAAAGAGACAGATCGTTTACTTGGTTACAATCTAGGTGGTTGTTAATCCAAGACAAGTAAAACTCACTACAAGTCTCCTTCATGCGGAGAAGCCTCAAACAACAGTTGAAGCACTCAATTATAAAGCTAAACAGAAAGAGAATTGATTGCAAGTGTTTTTATTTAGCTTCTGGGATTAGATCTGTATTTATAGATCTAATTGGGGCACCTGGACGTGGATAGAATTTTATCCTTATTGATCCTGTCTGAGATCTGCGCAGATGAGTACTGACTTTGATGAATGATGATGACCTCTGATGAAGACGAACTTCAAAGATCTGAAGAAACTCCTCAACGCTCCCGCGCACAATGAGACGAGCCAACAAAGCGTTAGCGACCTAAGACCTGGGTGGGGATCCCTGGCTAGGTGATAACCATGATTTTATTATATTATTTTGATTCATACATGCATGGTTTGATGTGTTTTTCATAGATGAGACTTATATTTACATCATATTTCATGTATTACATTTATCTTGGACTTAATTACGAATTAGTTTATTTTCATGGTATTTGATGTTAATATTTTTTTATATTCTTTGTAGCGATTTAGACTGTTCATCGACGATTGGAGCAGGTCTAAGCCATCTACTGATGACCTAGCTTATCCAACCTAATGAAGAACATATCTCAGTCATTGATGAAGATTCGAAGCTTTTGAGCCAGATCTAAAGTCATCCAGCCGTTAGATGAGATCAGAGCATTCTCAGCCGTTGGATCAGATTGGGAGAGGTTTAAAACCTGAGAAGCTACAGTGTGTTCATTGAGCTCAGGCATTTGTTTCTTCCTCGCGACTTCGGTACTGTTCACCGTCTTCGATGCTTGATAACCATGATTTTACTATATTATTCTCATTCCTACAATCATGGTTTGATGTAGTTTTCATATATAGAACTCATATTTACACCACATTTTATACATTGTATCAATTTTGGAATTAATTGTAAATTATGTTATTACGGCTTTATTTGATGCTAATATTTGTTTGTTATTTTGTAGGCATCAAAAGGGTCATGGACCCGATCAGATCAGGCCGCATTCGGGCTCAAATCTAGGGCTAAACGGAGCGATCAAGCCTTGGATTGATTTGGGTCGTCCATTGAAGATTTAAGCAGATCATAGCCATCCATTGAAGATCCGACTCATCCAACCTAGTGAGAAGTAGATCTGGACCGTAGATGAAGATCAGGGACTTTGGATCGGATTTTAGACTATGTTCCACCGTTGATCAAGCCCGAGAAATCTGGACCGTCCGATTTAATCTGAGGAGTATTTAAACCCGAGAGAAGCTACAGTGAAGGTGGCTCGGTGTGTTCACAACATTTCCACAGTGCATCTTCTTCTTCCTTCTTCCGCGACGCCGAGTTCCATCTCCACATTCCCGATCCGCGAGCGAGATTTCTTCATCACCGGCGATCACTGGGCTCCGACATTCATCGTCCGAGGGTTTCAGAGAGTGGCAGAGGCGTTCCCAGTCCACGAGATTGAGTTCTGTCCCTTGTTCCCGTGATCCAAATTAATGGGCGTTCTCTAAATCTGCGATTTCCATCAATCAACTGGAGCTCGAGAGGCATTCCCAGTAGCTTCAGAATTCATTCCATCTTCATTTCATCTGCTGCACTTGAGTGGATCTGATCAATCGACCGAGTGACACATATTCCAGAATTCAGCCTCTGAACTTGAGCGATGAGGGTGCCAGTTAGTTCGTGAGCTCGAGAGACGTTCCTAGCAGCTGTGATCGTACGCTTGCATTAGTTTGGAGATCAGATCTTCGCTGGTGGTCACCCGAAGGGCGTTCTCAGAGGTGGCTCTATTTTTGGCGGATTGAAGAAGTTTTGGTCCGAGTTTGGATTTGTGGAATGTTTAGGGTTTAGTTTTCTTGATCCTTATCTTTGATTTGTTAATCATCTTTCTCAGATCTGAAGATCTAATAATATAGATTGCATTTTAATCTTTGTTTGCGTTTTCCATTTCAGATTTTGTATGAATTTACTTCTACAATCCCATTTCTGCATTTCCTTTGCAATTCTGTTCTTGATTGAGATCTATAATCCGAACTTTGTTTTAATTGTCTGCAATTTATGTTCATTTTAACTTGCAATTCTGATTATAGTAAGATTGTCTAGTTTCGAGCATTAGTTTAATTAAACCTTGGATCTATGCATCATGATAGTTGTTTAAGCTTGATTGTTCAAGTTGATTGCAAGTATGAATTAGATGCTACCTCTGTTTAACATCAATTGGCTTGAGTTTTTGATTTTAACGAGATCTATGAATGTAATTGAAATGGATTTACTGAATTTGATGATACATTAGTCACTAAACTTGTGAAACTTTATTTGTAGAGTTGAAGCAGATTATGTTTAGATGTAAACAACACTTCTTCGATTCCATTTTGAATTGATCTAATGAATTTTTGAGAATTATGTACAAGTTGAAATGAGAACCGAATAGAAGAGCTTAATAGAACTTGTTGATGTAAGAATTTGATTGGAACCAATTCTAGAATTTACATACACTCACTAGTTATCTTTGGAAAAAAATACGACTTGGGACTCCATACTACACGAGTTTACTTTAGTTAATTGAGTTTCCAATCTTTATCAATTTGGGGTGCCACGTGACATGCAAAGAGGCTAACACCAATGCTCCCTTCCCCATCTAGATCGTGAATTTAGATTCAAACTCCGGCAGCTAAGTTTGCATCAACTGGCGATCAGTAATCAAGGAACAAATCAGATCGATGGGTGTTCCCTAGATCTACGTTTTCTCTTCCACTCTTCACCACTGCAATAGAATTAAGGGTGTTCCCTAGATCTGCAGTTACAGGCATTCATAGAGGTCAGATGGGTGTTCCCTGAAGCTTCTAAATCAACCCACCTTCGCCTTCATTTGCAACGATGGAGTCGATCCAATCAATTGATTGAAGCTCAGCGATCCGTGTCATTGCTCTGTTCTCCTTGTACTCAGATCGCGAGCTAAAAGGGCGTTCCCAATAGCTTGACGCATCCAATCAACGAGCTAGAAGAACTGATTTCGCTGTTGAGAGCTCAATGGGTGTTCTCAAGAGCTCTTTTGCTTTGCGGCGAAGAGAAGGAATTGGATTCCTGATTTGAGTTTGTGGATGTTCTTTTACCTAGATTAGAGTTCTGATTTCCAGTATCCATGTTTTAATTTCTTTTCTCTTCAGAAAACCCCCAATCAGTTTTGAATTTCGTTATAGTTATTAACTGAGATGACGATCTCTGTTTCTTGATGTCTGTTGAGATTATACTTCAAAGTTTCATAGTTAATCTGCATTAGGATTTCAAGTTGCTTAGTTTCATTAGTGATTTAGGAAACTCAGAGTTAGACTTTATGTTCGTTACATTTTTATTAGCTTTTGTAAGTTAGTTTTTTAATTGTTTACATGATAATTCATTTGTCAATTTGAATTCTAGGTTTCGTTTCCCAATTCTGTTTCAACAGGTTCCTAATTTGATTGAGAATAGTTTCAACTGTTTAGGTCAGTTAAGTAGTTCTAGGAGTAGTTTAATTTGAATCAAGATTAATTTCATTTTCAAATTATGAATCTGATTTCTTATTACAGAAATTATGCAACAGTATCCGAGATTGCTATTTGATCACATTGATGCTAAATGTTGATGTCCATTCAATTCTCTAATTTGATGTTGTGTTGTTCGGAAATCTATGAGGGGAGTTGTGAGTGCAAATTTGGTGGGTTTTAAATCAGCCTTAGTTTTCCTTTTCGTGCTAGAAATTTCACTTTTGTGTGAGGATAGATTTCACTCAAATTGTTTACCCATTTGGTTGAATTCGATGAGCAAAGTTGATTGATAGATTTATTGCAAAACATTTAAGGGTATGTGAAGATGATCATCATATCATTAATCTAGAATTTTAATTTAAAGAGCTAAATTTCCATTCTTAATAGAAAAACCCCAAAAGAATTAGGGAATCAAATTTGAACACACACTTACTAGTTATCCGTGAAAAAAATATGACCTGGGACTCCTTACTACAACACGCATCTTAAGTTTAGTTGAGTTCCCAATCTTTATTAATTTGGAGCGCCTAGTGACATGTGAAAAAGGCGACTGCCAAACTTTGGCGTCGTTGCCAGGGAAACGACTAGTAGTGTGTGTCTATTTTGAATTGTGCTTTGATTGATTTTTTTTGTAGCATCTCTATAGATTTGATTGCTTATCTTTTTGTGATTTCATGTCGGCTTATTTCTGAATTGTCAAGTTCTTCTAATGTTCATATATTCATGTGTTTGAAACTTTATGCTCTTGAATCTTCTAACATTGATTGTTAGTGTGTAGTGTAAGAACAGGAGATTTCAGAAGCATGGATTCATATTTTCAGAATTTTGGAGGTGGAATGGAGAATCAGTATTTTCAGCCTGAGCATCAATTTTACCCAAACATGAATCAACAAAATAGGTATGAGTCATTTTCAAATGATTATAATGCTAATTGAGTGGATTATTCATGTTTCAGGTATGGAAATGCACAAGGATAATTTATTGAGCCATATCCATGCTATCAAAATTCATATGGGTTTTAAGAGGTTTCAACATCTTCTTTGCCACATTCGTTTCAACAGAATGATTCTCAAATTGAAGAGTCAACATGGAAAATCAAGAAGATTATGCAACAAATGAGAGAACATCAAGAGCAACAATTCTTAAGGATACAGAATATACAGAGTCAGTTAGACCAAATTGCGTCATCCATCAATCAGTTGCAAACGCAAAGCTCGAGTGGGAAGATGGAAAGTAGAGATTCTGTCAGGCCTGACCCTACTCCCATTTCTTCATAAAATTTTTCTAGTATTATTTGTGATGATGATGTAGTTGTTCAAATTTTCTGATTCTATTAATGTTGTTGCTTTAGATATTGTGAATGATGCAGATACAGATGCAGAAGATGATTTAAGTGTAGGGGATTGCTTACTGGAAGCATTACCTCAAGAATCACCAAGAATAGAGGATGTAAGTGTAGGGACTTGTGCTGTGGAGGCAAGGACCCAAGAATCATTACATGAGGTTGAGCATTCACCAGAACCAGAGTCTGAGCAATTATTTGATGAAAAGGAGGTAACAATCACCACTCTAGGTACCTTTCAACTTGACAAGGTTAGTATTTCTTATGATACATCAGAAAATTTCATAAAGGTACCAATTGTTGACTTTATTAGATGTGATTCATTGTTTGATACATTTTCTACTAAGACTAATATTCTCTTATTCTTTTCTCATCCTATATATGAGTGGGAGAGGTTGTCTTTTATTGATGTTGTAGGAGAATATAAACTTTCGGAGTGGATGCTTGAACTGAACCGCCTTCAACCTCCAGAAAGAATTTTGAAAGGAAAAATGATGAATAAAAAAGATTTGATTGGAACCACAATTATACCACTACTGGCATGGATACTTCTTTTAAATCTTCTTCAACCACCGGGAATTAAAGGGGAGTTGGTTCCAATTTCGCTTTATTTTGCATTTTAATTCATGCTTTGTTAATAAATTATTTTTGTGTGCATTTTTCCTTAGTTTCATATTTTCTTACATTTGCATTTTACTTCCACACTTTGCATTTGTTTAGTATATAGCATGTCATTTAGAATAAAGTCTCTATGGAATTGTTCAAGTAATATTTTTAAGATGATAAAAGTTTCTTAAATTTGATCATCAATTTTAAGCCATTTGACATGATTGGATGTTTTACTTACATGATATTGGTTAATATGGTGGTGAATGCTATTTTGATCAATTGAGTTTGATTGCATGAAAATTACCTAGTGAGAACCACTTTTAGCCTAGACTTCATTGCTTCCTTTTGTGTGACATGTACTCATGACAATCAAAAAGGACATTACCGAAGTCAATGCCCCAACAGGAAGAAACCAACCAAGGTCAAAGGAGGAAGCACAGGTCTAGGGGGAGCTTCCAAGGTAAAAGCCAAGGTATCATTTAACGAACCTATTCCTTTGACACATGATAAAAAGCATGCTAGAAATAATTCTTATTATTTTAATGCTATTTATCATGAGAATAGGAGGCATGATGACACTAAGGGTAAATATATTCCTCCTCATGCTAGATTTATCACACCTAAGGTTAGGGAAGTAGATAACATCTTAGGTAATAGTTCTAAGGATTATAGAGATATGCCTAGATATAGAAATGTTCATAGGAATCAAGAAAAATCCAAATCTATGGATTTAAGAGTAGAGAATTAAGTCTTAAGGTCAAGACTTGATAATTTAGAAAGGACTCTAGCAAGAATGGAAAATATGCTTAAGGGTCAAAATGAGCAAAATCTAGGGAGAATTAGGCAAGAGTCATTCAATGGTCATAGAGGTTTAGGATCATACAAACCCAAAGCCAAGAAGAGTGAGACTCAATACCATAGGGTTCCATATAGCTATGGGACCAACCCTAGGTTTAGAGGTCAAGTCAAAGATACTAGGGAAGTCATCCCTAAGAGTACTTTGCCAAGATCAATGTGACTAAGACTTCCAAGAAGTCTAACAAAATCACAAAGAAGGTCACAAGGGAGGTCATCCCTAAAGTTGACCTAGTAAAGGTGACTAAGGCTCCAAGAAGGCCAAATAACGTCACTAAGAAGGTTACAAGGGAAGTTATCCCTATAAGTGACCTAATAGAAGTGACCAAGGCTTCTAAGAAGCCTAGAAAGGTCCTTAAGAAGGTATATAGAGAAGTCATCCCTAGTGAGTACGTAGAGCATCCAAGGAACATCAATAGGTATTGGGTTCCTAGGAGCATATTATCTACACCCTAGATGGGTTTAGAGAGTGTCAACTCCAATTGGAAGGGTAGTTAACCCAACCTTGTTAAAGTTGACACTTGAAAGCATTTTCAAGGTTTCACTAACCTTTGAAATTGAAAAAGATTATTAGTGTTACTCTTCGAAAGAGTAGAATGTGTCAAAATTTGAGGAGTTAAATCTAATTTAGAATTGACGCACTTAAGAGAAGCAAAAGTAATGTCAAATGTGAAATTCGGCATTTTCTTATGGAATTAAGGGAAATGTAAACCATAATCCAAATTGTCACTCTTGGAAAGAGTAACATGTGTCAAATCTTAAGGAATTATGTGTGAATTAAATTGGCACAATTTGGAGAATCATATGAACTACCAAGTTAGGATTTTGGTATGTTCTTAGGGAGTCAAGGGCAAATCTGGGCTTAAAATATAAGGTGATTACTCCTTTGGAAGGATAAATATGCCAAAATTTAAGGAATGTGCTTAATTTTAATTAGGATAAATAAATCAAGAGATTAAAGAAATGCCAAGTTGGAGTTTGGCACTTTCTTAAAGAAATTGGGCGATCTAAGATTTAATTTTAAGATTAGCTAAGGTTTAAGGACACTTAGATAGGTAATCTAGGTATCTTAAGGCTGGAAAATTGGATCGGTCTGCTGACCGATCCAGTGAAACACTGGGTTATCTGATCAGTCTGTGGACCGATCAGTATCCACACAGAAACTTTCTGTGAGTAATCTGATCGGTCTGGTGACCGATCAGTAAGAAGGCTGATCGGTCCACAGACCGATCAGGGATCGCAGCCAACTCTCTGTGGGAGTTGGGATCGGTCTGGGGACCGATCAGCGTAGGGCCTGATCGGTCCCCTGACCGATCAGATCCACCCTGGACCGATCAGGGTGGACCCTGATCGGTCCAGGTCTAGCCGTTAAGTCACAATGGCTAGATTTCTTCTTTGTCTTCTTCGCAGGTTCATATAAGAAGGCCACTACAGGGAAGCTGACCAACTTCTTGGTTGTTGCTCTTGCTCCTTCTTGTTCCCTGCGATCAAAGCTTTGCTGAGCTCTCCATTACTGAAGCTTCGTGTGAGCTTCCCTCGGCTGAGTTTCCAACTGAACAGTTGCTGCTGTGCTGTGGTTGGCATCCGTGAAGTTGTTGCTTCATCAACAGTCGACAAGAAGGCAAGCAAACTAGTGTTTTTACATTCATATTGTTCTTGGCTTCTTGCTGTATTTCTTGTACACTGATCTTGCTGTTGCAAGAGAGATTGTGGCGAGGTTTCTCCACCCAGAAGGAGTTTTTATTAGCCGGTTCTCCGGGGTCTCATCCACCGACGAATTGATAGGATTCGTCCACCTTACGGACACACCGAGGAGTAGGAGTATCATCTCCGAACCTCGTTATATCGTCGCGTTTGAGGTTTGATCTTCTCCATTTTCGTTTCTATCTTTTATTTCCGCTGCGCTAACTCAAATTGTAGGAAGAAACAAGAATTTGGGGTCGGCTATTCACACCCCCCTCTCTAGCCGCTATCCGAAGGTCCTAACACTTATGTCATATTCCTCGCCTTGCCTTGGACGTCGTGTGGGCAATGATCCTCCAAGATGAATACCATCCATAAGAGCTTCTCCTCGTAATATTCGGCCACCACCACCACAATAGAAAAGAGAGCAAAGGGAGAAGAGAGGGAGAGAGGGGTCGGCCACCAAGAGAGTCTCCAAGCCAAAGAATAAGAGTTGTGTCTCATGAAGCCCCTCACCCCTTCTTTTATATTACTTGCCCAAGCCAAATAAGGAAAAACTTTTTACAAAAAATAAAATCATCCAAGAGTTTTTCCTTTTCCCTTTTAATTTTTCCTTTTCTTTCCTCTTGATTGAATCAATCACCAAATCAATGGTTGTGATCAATCCTATTTGGTTTAGGATTGAGTTTGACCGGCCCCTTGCTTGGGCACCAAGCAAGGTGGCCGGCCACCATGTTTAGGAAAGAAAAAATAATTTGTTTAATAAAATTTTACAAGAAGAACAAATTCTTATAAAATTTTACAAGCTCTCTTTAATAGAGTTAAAAAAGGAAAGTTTTAAAAATTAAAACCAAGTTTTAAAATTTAAAACTTCTCTTATAAAATTTCCTTTTTTAACATGATGATAGAAAATTTTAATTTTAAAACTTAGCTTCCTCCTTTTTTTCTTAAACCATGAGGATGGTTAAAAAATGAAAGTTTTAAAACTTTTAAAACTCTCTATTAAAACATATGACCAAATTCAAATAAGGAAAGTTTTTAAAATTAAAAACTCTCATTTAAAACTCATAGTTTTCTACAAAGAGAAGATTTTAAAAATTCAAAAACAACCCTCCTTGTTTGAATATTATGGTCGACCCCTACTAGATTGGTCACCAAGCAATAGGGCCGGCCCTTTAAGAGGAGATGTGGCCGGCCATTGCTTGGTTACCAAACAATGGACCGGCCCCTTTCTTGGACACCAAGATGGGCCTTTCTTTGGATGGACTTGAGGCTCTAATGAGGCTACAACAGGGACCTAGAGTAGAAATTGGTTTTGGCCTTCCGATGAGCTTGAGTATCCCGTGTTTGCCCCGAACACACAACTCAAGTTCATCGATAATAACTCATTCCACTAGAGAGTTATGATCACACTACCGCACTAATCCCAAATTACATTATAGGCTCCTTCTTATTATAAGTGTGTTAGTCTCCCTGTGTTTAAGATTACGAATGTCCACTAATTAAGTAAGTTACTGACAACTCACTTAATTAATATCTAGCTCCAAGAGTAATATCACTCAACTTTATTGTCATGTCGGACTAAGTCCACCTGCAGGGTTTAACATGACAATCCTTATGAGCTCCTCTTGGGGACATTCTCAACCTAGATAACTAGGACACAGATTCCTTCTATAATCAACAACACACTATAAGTAATATCATTTCCCAATTTATCGGGCATATTGATTTATCGAGCTAAACCTCACCCTTTGATAAGTCAAAGAAATAAATATTAAATATATGAGTTTGTTATTATATTAGGATTAAGAGCACACACTTCCAAAATAACTAAGGTATAGTTCTTTTACTAAGTCAGTAAAAAAGAACTTACCTAAATGGTTCTATTCAATACACTTAAAGTGTATCAGTGTAATTTATTAGTCAAGATAAACTAATACTTAATTACACTATGACTATTCTGATGGTTTGTTCCTTTCTATCTTAGTCGTGAGCAACTGTTTATAATTTATAGAGAATCGACAACATGATCTCCTGAGTGTGATACCACACTCCATGTTATCTACTTTATAAATTAAATGAATAATTATATTTAACAATAAATGCAGATATTGACCAATGTGATTTTTTATTTTAAAAATAAATGTTTACAAAAGCTAGGCTTTTAGTATATATTTTAACAGATATATGATCACTTTATTGTGTAAGTAAACTATAGTCTTGAGCACTTTACTCATAAAGACACTGGTAGAGAAGTGAAAGTCATCATACTTCTTACCATATCTTTTAGGATACGATTGCAACGTTCAACTGACCATTCAGTACTAGGCATGGTATACTGATGTATAATCTCACACTCAACAAGGTAATTTACAAAAGGTCCTGGACATTGTTCACCTAATCCATCATATCGATCATAATATTTATCTCCATGGTTGAATCAGATGACTTTAATTTTCTTACATAGTTGAAGTTCAATTTTAGCTTTGAAAATTTTGAACACATTCAAAGATTGTGACTTCTTACAAATAAGGTACACATAGTCAAATTTGGAATAGGCATCTATAAAGTTAATAAAATATGTGTGTCCATTCTAAGATCCCTTAGGGAATAGTCCATAAATGTTCGTATGTATTAGTTCCAAAATGTCACTACAACAATTAACCCCCTTATTCCTTTTATTGGTGGTCTTCCCCTTAACACACTCTATGCAAACATCATATTCTTGTTTATTTAGAATTGAAATTTTTAGTATTTTCTTTAATTCAATATTGGTTGACAATGATTCCGTAGTTGATAAGTTTTATAAATTGACATGTCAAAGGAATCAAGAATTTCATGTGACGGTAACCTTTCTAGGTATTCTTTGGATATATATCCTAAACGCTTATACTATAACATAGAAGAATTCTCATTAGTCAATTTGTGTTTTGTACCTATACTATACATTATTACGTTGTCAATAGGAATAAAGGTGTTCAATTTATAAAACTTATCAACTACGAAACCATTGCCAACCAACATTGAATTAAAGAAAATACTGAAAATTTCATTTCTAAATGAACAAGAATACCCTGATTTGTCCAAATAAGAAATTGAAATTCAATTTCGTTGAAAAGATAATACAATAAATGTATTTTCTAAATCACATTGGTTCCTAAATAAAGCCTTAAAACACTAATCGACTCGATTTTAGTCTTCTTTCCATTTCCTTTATAGATGTATCTTTCACCATCAAGTGGAAGTCGGCTCTAAGACAATCCTGTATAGTGACACTTATGTAAATAGTAGCACCGATATCTATCCACAAGTGTTAGTGGGAACATAGCTAAATTGACTTTTGAACTAACAAAATCGAGAATTTATCTTTCTTTACACGTCAATTGGTGTATTTGGGGCCGTCTTTCTTCATATGACTTTTCTTCTTGCAGAAGAAACAAGTAGACACCTTATCTTGTTTCTTTTGCATCTTATAGTCATAGCCTCTAAAATCTGCAGTTTTCTTTCTTTTTTCCTTTATTGGTCCATTTCCTCTTCTTGCTTGAACCTTGGGACCTAAATGTTAAGTAAGCACTTACAGGTATCTCCCTTATGTTTCCTTTGCCATTATATCGCATGGTTGCTAACTTCGAAAGAAGTGTGGTAGTCTCGACCTTTCCGTTTACTACGAAACGATCTGCTAATTGGCTGAGGAAAATCCTAACATCCTCTTCCACAGTTATTAAACCTTTAGTGGTGTTGGTATTGAAAGTCTCATGATACTCAAATACATGCGATTTGATTTATCTCACAGCTGAAATTCAACCTGCTCTATAATGCTAGCACTAGTACGATGAGATCTTATAAGACTCTCTGCCCAGACACTATACCCCGTTAGCGATCAGGACATACAACGGATCGATCGATCCAAATGATCATCTGGATAGGTTTAATAATGAAGTCATGCTGCACCAATATACAGATGGAGTGAAGTGTTGAGTCTTTCTCACTACCCTCTTCGGATTGGCGCAGCGCTGGTTCTGAAGATTACCGGACAGCTCAATACAGAGCTTCAAAGACTTCCGAACCATGTTCCAGCACCATTTCGCCAGCAGCCGACGCTATCAAAAGACGAGTATCAACCTCTTTGCCCTAAAGCAAGGGCCCAAGAAAGCGCTTCGAGCGTACATACAACGTTTCAATCCATAGTGTATCCATGGACATCCCTTTTGCCTTTTAATTTATATAAAAGATCAGCCTTTTATATTTGTCGAAGATGGCTCATATTTAGTTGACACGGGGAATGATTGAGTTAAGAGGCATGGCTAGGCCATGTCAGCCGCTGAGGGTATGAGGCACGATGGTGTTGTGAAGCACAGTTAGGCCGTGTCAAGCTCTGTGAGTTTTGACGAGCGCTTCGGAGAAGGTCTTCTCATGGTCATGCTGCAACACGCGACCAAGCTGTGTTGCAGGCACGATTGTGCCACCGAACATGGCTTAGCCGTGTTTGAGTTTGAGGAAATGAACACGCTCGTGTCACAGGCATGCCTAGGGACATGGCTTGGCCATGCCCCGTACTAGAAGCGTCGAGAGTTGCGAGATTTATCGTATTGTTGTACCTTGATTCGATCCTAAGATCCGTAATAAACAAACTGACACACCGTACTTGAGTTTTAGATATAGAATCATTATAAATCTAAACCTAATTCTAATTAAGAGTTATTGATTAGTTTATGAAGTAGGCATATCACTAAATCATAGTAAAATTTCTCTTCGTCTTCTTTGCTCTCTCGATTCTTCTTCTTCTTCTTTGATTTCTACGAATCTTCGATTTCTCCTTTTTACGATTCTTAGCTATTATTTGCTCTCTTGACTCTTCTTCTTTACTTCTTTTTATGATTCTTTGCTATTATTATGGCATGGGGTGTTATCATATTAGATCATAAGTTCAAAACTCGATGTATCCAATCATGTATTCCCTATATTTTAACCACTATACTAATGGCCAGTAACTAGTAACTACTCATGATTTATCTCCTCCGTATTGACTTAGGAACAAGTTGGCGGGGGTACTAAGGCAACTGAATCACCTTTTGTCACATTTGCTATTATTGTGGTGCGATGTCAACCATATTAATTTAACGGTAAATTGCCCTGACATCCCCATGCGAAGTTTCAACTTTATCATTAGTCCCAATGTCTTTCAACTCACTAATTCAATATCTATGCATAATCTTATACAATTATACCTAATTAAACTGTATATATACTTGATTTTAAATATTTTGTATCTAATAAAATAGATTATATATATATATATATATATATATATATATATATGTATGTATAATGCTCAATTGGATAAAAAATATGTTAAATTTTAGTTCAAAGATGCTGAATTTAAGAAGAATTATATCTCATTATGGATTTTTTTATTTATATTTTATCATGTATCTAAAAAATATATGCATAGGAATGATGCTTAATTTAGGAGAAATTATATTTCATTATGAACTTCTTACACTTATATTTTATCATGTATCTAAAAATTATATGTATAGATAGTGTACTAAATTTGAATTTAAATGATTCTAAATTTAAAAATGAATTATACCTCATTCTAAATAAATGATACCTATTTTTTAACTTTTGTGCCAATATTTTATAATCCTTGAAATATGCGTATAAATAATAAATTAGATGATTTAGTATAAATTAAGAAGTTAAAAATAAATATTCTCTGATAATGGCAAAATTAACATTTTGCATGGAAATTGTAAGACAATTTACCCTTAATCTGATGTATATCTCAATTTGGCCTCGAGAGAATTCTTGTTCAGTATCTTTGAAATTCGCACTATTTATCGTTTCAAAACAAAATCCAAATATTTGCTTTTGAAACAACGGTCAGACAAAATATAAAAGCTTCTGCATACAGCAACTTGCAGAAAAATGTTATACATGTTTATTATTTATGTATTTTGTCATTAATGACTACATCCGTTGATGGAGAGGTGAGCTGCCTCCTAATTATTTAACTATTAATTCTGCAAAATTATTAAGTGGTTTGTATTTTGTTTTGTGCAGCTTCTGGAGCCTTTCCCCACTTCCCTTCATCGACCGCAACAAGTAGAAAAAAAAAAGGTTTGGTCGGTGACTTAAAATCAAAATTAAATTAATCTTTCGTGGACGACCACCAATTTTGATATTTCATAAGTTTGACATTCAAAGAGAAATAACTCTGGAAATTCAACCAATAAGCTGTTCTCAATTATAAATTCGATTTACACGACAAGCAAAAACAGAAGTTGAAATTGTGGTTTGTGCTAATTAATCTCTTCGTCCCGCGTAGATAGCACTCCCCGTCCGCCACGTGTCTCAATTATTTCCAGTACTTTTGTTATCATATTTCCATGACAACGAGATTACCTTCCTAACTTCTGTATTAGGATCCGATGTCATCATTCAAACACAAAGTGTTTTGTCATTCTGAACCAATGTCTACACATGCTAATACATGGCACCTGTAAGTTTACCATTGGAAGCCAACGTGGTTGGTACTGTAGAGACAACAGCATGGGTTCGACACTGTCGGCCGCGATTTCAGAAACGCCAAACCAGGTATTGCCTTCTGACGGAAGAAGTCAGTCATCCAATACGCCACGTGTCCGGAGCCGTCCACGCTGACATTGGATCCTGTCGCTAGCCTAAAATATTTGTCGGCTCTACGGACACGTGTCCGTCTTCTTGTGATATCAGTGAGGTCGAGGCGCATGCTCCTACTTCGTCGACCGACACGTGTTTTTCCGCAGCCTCTTGCCTTATGCGTATATATATATATGAATCTCGAATGGCGAAGGGGGCTATTAGATTTGGAGAGCAGATCCTAGATTTGTTGATTCTAAGTCAATTTCAGCATCGCGATGTCAAATGCGACTACAGGCAGCCGTAAGATCTTCAGCCTTCCGGCGGTGACTCCCAGCACCTCCGTCAATTCCGTGTCTCTCATCCACGTTCTTTCCCTGCTCGCCGACGACGTCCTCGCCCTCCGCGGCGCCGCCTTCCCCGTACACCGCAAGTACGCCCGCGAGGCGCTCCGCCAGGTCGTCGTGATCCGCGAGTTCCTTGCCGACGTTGTCGCCGAGGCCCTCCCTGCCTCCGCCTTTGTCGGGCTAGCGGAGCTCCACGTCGCGCTGCAGAAGCTCGGGCATCTCCTTCGCGACCTCGCCCGCCCTGGTGCCCGTCTCTGGGTGCTGGTTAACTCGGATCGGGTGTCGAACAACTTCAGAGCGCTGTTCAGATCCGTGGCCACCGCCCTCGAAGTCCTTCCTCTCGGCGCCGCATCGCCGGAAGTGATGGAGCTGGTTCAACTCGTGGCCGAGCAAGCGTGGAAGGCGGAGGGCGGGACCTTGCCGTCCGACGCGCTCGCCGCGCGGATTGTGTGGTCCGCGCTCGCCCTTTTCGAGAACGGCATTGAGCCCGATCCGATCGATCTCAATGATCTCATGGAACACTTGCAAATCAGAAGCTGGTCGGATTGCAGTGAGGAGATCACCTTCCTCGAGGACTTATTCTTCGATTGCGAAGAAAATGAAGCAGCTTCAATAGGTAGCTTGGAGGCGCTCATGGCCTACTGCCGAGCAACTTTATTCGACGCCGACGACCACAATAAGAGAACCGGTGGAAACCAATTCAAGGCTCTACATCGACCAGTGAATCATGTGAACTTGGACGACCTCCGGTGCCCCATCTCTCTGGAGCTCATGCTCGACCCCGTGACGATCGCCACGGGGCAGACCTACGACCGCGCCTCCATATCCAAGTGGCTCAAGTCCGGCTGCCTTACCTGCCCCGTCACCGGCAAGAAGCTCACCGACACCACTTTTGTCTCCAATTACGCCGTCCAGCATTTGGTCGAACAGCTCTGCGCCAGCAAGAACCTCTCCTTCCCCGAACCCAATTCAAAGCAAAAGCGTGATGGGAGCAAAACTGCGACGCCGCCGAGCTCTGCCGCGGCTGGTGCAATGAAGATGGCGGCGGCATTCCTCGTCCGCAAGCTCGCGTTCCCGACGAGCCTGGAACAGAGGAGGGCCGCGTTCGAGGTCAGGAGGCTATCGAAATCCAACGTGTTCAACAGGGCTTGTTTGGTGGAGGCCGGCGCTGTGCCGTGGCTCCTCCATCTCTCCTCCTCGATGGACTCGTCAACGCAGGACAACGCGATGGCGGCGCTGCTGAATCTCTCGAAGCACCCAAGCGGCGCAAGGGCAATCGTCGAGGTCGGTGGACTCGGCCTCGTTGTGGACGTCATCAGACTAACTTTCAAGGTGGAGGCGCAGCAGAACGCCGTGGCCATCCTATTCTACCTCTCGTTGGTAGAGGAATACCGCGCCGCAATCGGGGATTTGCCAGAGGCGATTCCCTTGCTGGTGGAGTTGATGAGGGAAGGATCTTACCGTGGAAAGAAGAACGCCATCGTCACAATCTTCGGTCTCTCACTCTGTTCAAGCAACCAAGTAAAGATTTTGGAATCAGGGGCAGTCCCGGCGCTAATGGCTCTTCTCTCCGGCCAAGAAAAGGGGAACCTTGCTAACGACTCAATGGCGGTGCTCGCAAAGATCGCCGAGCATCCGGACGGAACGGCGAAGATCCTATGCTACGACGGGGCAATCTCTCGCCTAGTGGAGTTCTTCCGGTCTACGGGGACGTCGCGGTCGGGGAGGGAAAGCTGCGTATCGGCGTTGTTGTCGCTGTGCGTGAACGGCGGGGCGGAGGTGGTGGAATTGCTGCGGAGTATGCCGGTGGTGATGCCGCCGTTGTACTCACTGGTGACCGAGGGGTCGCCGCAGGCAGGGAAGAAGGCGAGATCGCTGCTCAACAGAATACACGAGGTGTGACGCCAATGGTTTTCACATTTTGGAGCATATATATTTTTGTTTTTCTTTAAATTAATCAGATTTAAATCACTGCTCGTATTTTAAAAGAGCTGTGAATTTGAGAGATTATATAATATTTATAAGTATATTAATTGTATAGATATTCTGTATTTATATACTTGATTGTAATTTGATGTATGATTTGAATGCAATAAAAGAGAAATTTTATGCATTTTCTCTTTAGTTTTGGCTACTTTTTAAAAGTATTTATTTTATTTCACTGAAAATAAAAATCAAAGAATAATTTATGGGAAAGAAGATCTTTCTCCCTCGATTAAAATGGAGCATCTTCTCTTCTCGCTAGGCATGCACGGCACATGATCTGTGAGGGCTTGAAATTAGGCCGACTCAACAATTAAATCAGGCCCAATAAGATTGACGTGGCGGTTTGTTTATTAGGGATCCTGCGATCGAATCGGGCTACACCAAGGCGAACCCCATGGAAGGAAGCGTCGGCGAGGAGCTTGCCGTGGGCTGCGTGCTTTCCCTCAGAACCACTCTCAACGACGAAATCGAAGGCCAAATCGTCGCCTACGATCGCCCCTCCAACATTCTCGTCATCCATATCCTCCTCCCGCCTTCATCTTTTACTTCTTCGAATTTGCTTTAGATTTGTATCCTTGACTGCTTGTTGGTGATGCGCACAAGAGGGAAGTTCTAAGGCGGGGGCTCGAAGGAACGTCCGGCTTCTTAAAGCCAACTATATCAAGGACTTCACGTTTCTGAAGAAGGCGGAGGATCCACTTGACGTCGACAAGTGCTTCATCGACCTCGCAGGCCTCCAGGCCAGGGAAGACGCCGCCTTGAGGTGCTATTTATTCCTCTTATATTTGTATTAATTTAGGTTCTTTTGTTTGAGTCTCTTCAACCTTTTGGTTGTCTGTCTGTTGAGGACTTAATTGTTCACAACGTCCAAAGCAAAATTTTGGACAAATTTTGTTAGGTAAATTTGTCAACGAATGAAGTTTTGTTTCCGGTTCAAGGTCATCGGTGTGCATTTTCTTAAGCATGATCTTCTGTGTGATGTGGCGCAGACAAGCAGAGATTGAAGCTGAGAGGATTGGAGTCGGGGTGACTAGTGAGGCACAGAGCATTTTTGATGCATTATCTAAGACGTAAGTAAAAAGTTTTTACTCATTCATCTCTTTAATTCCTGTATTTGCAAATTTGACTGTGAATGGATATCTAGACAGCATTTCATCAAAGAATGTCATAGGAGTAGGTTTTCAGACTAAGATTTGACGCCTGCTGGCCATTGGAACAATTCCATTTTCTTTTTAGTAGAAGTAAAACCTTGTTTTGCAATGTAAGCCATGATTATTGGTATAATGTTAAGAACCTCTAGCAATAGTGACCAAACATGGGTAGTATATTTAGAAGTTAATTGATTAATAAAACCGGGATAAACAGGGGAAGTAGGAGAACAGATGATTTAGAAGCTCACTTCTTAAACTTTTGACTCTCTCGGTCATTATGAGTTCATCTATTTATTTGTCTATGTCTTTGTCTTGTCTTTTAATGGTTTCTTTCTACTACCTTGAATTTAGTTTTTACTGGTTGACAAAGATTTATGCCACAACCAACTCTTGTATTTTTTTTTTGTGGCCACATAACCCATTTAAGCACTCTCAATCTGGTATTTAAGTTAAGGACTGGATCTAGGAGAACAAGACAAATCTGGAGCTTGGAGAACATGATGATTAAATCTAGGGTTAGTCGGTTGGATAACTAAGGTTTTACTGTCGCCTTCAAGTGAATCAATTGCTAAAAATATACTTTTTTTATTTCTAGTGAACTGTCTAGGCTGCCTGCACCCTAAGTGAACTAGGGTTTTACTGTTCTATTCAAGTAAACCAATTGCTAAAAAACTTCTGTTTTTCTAGGCTGCCTAGGTATGTCGTTTGAACTGTTCTTCAAAACAGACACAAAATAGTGAGTGCTTAAACAATAAATGAAGAGGTCTCTTTTCATTTCCTAGGCATAGACAGTCTTTAGAATAATGCTTTCTCAATAAATATGCAAATTGTTAGGAGGTGAATCTCTTTTTTATTTCTACTTGATTAATGGAATACCATCTCAAACTTTCAACTCTAAATCCTTTGCGGTGCTTCCAAAAGTGTTCCGGCATACATATTGTCATGTTCATCTGTCATCTTTTAGTAAGTTGAATCCTCACTTGTCTATTTTTGTTGGTAGTTCTTCTTGTTAAAATAATCAATGCGCTTTTATCCTCCAGGATAAAAAGCAATTGTCATTTTTATGTGCAATTTTTCCCCCATGGGACCTGATAATATTTTTTTTCCCTATCATGTTTCCTATTAATGCTGGTCTACAAGGGGAGATATATTGAAGTAATGATATTTCTCTAGTTAATATCGTAAGAGAGACAGAGTGAGTGCATGATGTTGATACCCTTCATATAATTGATGGTTACAGCCTTACAAGGGACAGATTGATTGATTTATGTTTTTCCAATTCATTTAGCTGATTGCCGTGAGGAGATTCTGCAGACACAACAATTCTTATAATTGATAGCCAGGAGGCATCAACATCCATGAGGCTTCTCTAGATGTTGGTGTTGAGAGGGCCTTTATGCATTCAAGATTCCCTTATCTTGAGTATTTTCTTTCAGTGGAGTTTTCTATATTTACATGCTAATTACCATGAAACTGATAGATATGACAAATGAGAGAAAATTTAAGCTAAGAATAAGACTTTGGATCTCAAACACTCTAGAAGGAGAACATTTTGTACCTAGCAAATGGGTGTACTTTAGAAGGAAAAGTGGATTTTGATGAAACATTTACCCCAGTTGCAAAAGCCAATTCTATAAGTCCCTGTTTCTTGTACAACCATCTTTAAGCTAAGAATCAGACTTTGGATCTCGAACACTCTAGAAGGAGAACATTTTGTATCTGGCAAATGGGTGTACTTTAGAAGGAAAAATGGGTTTTGATGAAACATTTACTCCAATTGCAAAAGCCAATTCTATAAGAGTTCCTGTTTCTTGTACAACCATGTTTAACCAGACACTAAAAGGAAATTAGATCCAAAGTAGGCATTTTCTTGGTGATTATATGAGGCAATTAGCATGGAAATTTCTGATGGATTTAATAGTGAAACAACAACCAGAAAAGTTTGTCATTTGAGACATGCATTATATGGGTCAAGAGTTGATCGATTTATGGAGATGTGAATTCCTAGCATCTACAAACATTTGATCACAGTTTTTCAAGCCTAATCAGGATACGATTGTTATCTTCAATTTATTATATGGATGATATCATTTGCAAAGGAAATGATAGAACAACAACCAAGTCTTATTTCACTAGGTGGGATTGGCTACGATCCTTCTACGCCATTGAGCTCTATCCCCTACTATATAATCATCTATACTTAAATAAATTTTATCTAATTAAGTTTTTTTTTGGTCAACCTTTTTCGCATTTGATGTGTGTATTTGTCATAGTTTTATATTGCGTAATTGAGCATTTATTGGTTGTTAGGTACATGTCCGTACCATCTTAAACATGTCTCTCGAAGTTTTTCCTCAATAGATGCAACTCCGACTTTCTCTCTTATGCTCTCATTTCTTATTTTGTCCATCCGCTTATGCCCACACATCTATCTTAACATCCTCATCTCTACAACTCTCATCTTCCGCTCATGTGCTCGAGTCATAGTTCAATATTCAGTATTGTATAACATAGGAAATCTAACTGACATGATGTAGAACTTTTCTTTAAATTTTAGAGGTAATTTACTTTCACATAAAACACCTGCACCATCCTATTTATATTCTATATTTGACATTTCTTTTAATCCCTCCATCATTTTATGAAAATAGTCTTAAATACTTAATGCTCTCAATTTCAAACAACTCGTCATCTCTTATCTTAACAATTGTCTTATTACGTATAATATTGCTACACTTAAATTTCATATATTGTCTTTACTCTACTAAACCTAAAACCTTTAACTTTTAGTTTTTTCTACCAAGATTCTAGTTTAACATTTACTTCTTCATGTGACTTATTTACCAAAACAATATCTACAAACAACATACACTATGGTATTGTGTCTTGAATGTGTGTTGTCTATGATTGAATGTGTCTTGTCTATGATTAGTGTAAAAAGATAGAGACTTAAAGTCGGTACTTGATGTAACCTATCTTTATTGGAAATGCTTCAGTCACTCTAGTCATTACATTCTCGTATATATCTTTAATTAGTTCAATATATGCTACGCTAACACTTCTCTTTTTTATAGTGTTGTAAATGGTGGTAGGCGGTGGCGGGGCAGTCAATGACCTCCTACTGCCTCGGCAACTGCCTAGGCGGTTGAATTTTTTTACTATTTTTATATACGTAATATTAAATAAATAAATAAATAAATATATATATATATATATATATATATATATATATATATATATATATATATATATATATATATATATAATATATCCCAACTATAGTTAGGAATTGATTAAAATTATTTACCTAAATTAATTTAATTAAACCATAATTTACAACTTACCCGCATATCCTGTTTCGGTCGAACGATGAGTTTGGCACATCACTAGGACCACGCGACGAATTCAGACTCGTCACCATGCCTGGGCGACACATCCAGGTCTGTCATTGGGTCCGAGCGACTCATTCACGCTTGTTGTCGGATTTGGGCGATGTGTTGGGCATGTCGCTGGTACTCGTTGTCGTGCCTAAGTGATGTGTACGCATCGCGATGGCACAGTGGTAGTTCCTGGCGCGACGGTGGCAGAAGAAGGTGAGTTACTGCCTAAAGCACCACCTTAGCTTGAGGCAGTGCGGTTGATGCCCGCCTCCCACCTAGGTGGCCTCCTTGATCGCCATTTAGAACAGTTTTTTTTAGAATTCTCCATATAATTTTTCTTGGATTTATCTTAAATTTTTTCTAAGTCAATGAATATTATTTGTAGATCTCGTTTTTGCTTTTGCTCTAATACTTTTCAATTAGTTGTCTGAGAAGATGTATAGCTTCTATTGTCAACCTTTATAAATCTAAATTGATTTCGGTCATCGTGATCTCCTTCCTTAATCCTCTTTCTATTACTCTTTTCTAAAGTTTTATAGTATGACTTATTAGTTTAATACCCATATAATTTGTATAATTTTATATGTTTTCCTTGTTTTTATATTAGGAAACTAGAGTATTTACCTTCCATTGTTCTCATATGATTTTTCGTTTTCAATATTGTGTTAATTAATTTTGTAAGTCATTTAATACCTTGTTTCTCTAGGCATTTTCATACCTTTATCATCCGAATATGATTTGGTCCAATGAATTTTTCATTTTGCATCCCATCCCATTTAAAGCCATTTTCAAAGGAAAGTTGATTTATCTTTTTACACTCGCCTTGATTTTGTTTCTGCTTTATGATAGGTAGGTACAATCATGCATGATCCTCACGAGGGTCGTATTGAAGCCACTTACACAATTTTGAGATATTGGAATAGTTGTCCGGGAAAAAGCCTTATTTTCTCTCAATATTATGGTTTGAATATAGAATGCTATTTTCTGATGCTAACTAACTGAGCAAGAATTTTTTTATTATTGTCCCTCTACCATTGGGTATTCGACCTTTGTTGGTGATAATTTGGTAACTTGGTGAAATGAGAAACTAGTAGTGCTTGCAAGTTCTAGTGGCATATTGTGGTTAAAATGTTTTTTTTTTTCTACTGAGGAAAAATTCCTTTCTAATTCATTGGATAAATAAGTTGAAATGAGAAATATGTTAGTTTCATTTTAATATGATTTCAGTATAGCTTATTTCCATTTATTTTTTCCTTCTTATCAAATCATTTACTGAATCAACTTTGGTTACATGTCAGGCTCCCTGTCCATTGGGATAAGACTGTTATTGTGGTTATGAATGAAGTTCGTGTTAGCAGCCCATACCTCCCCGAAAACGTCACTGGAGGAACACCAGCTGCCAATGATCGGGTGAAGAAAGTGGTATTTTTCTTACTTGGCCTTTGTGAAACCTTGGTGCTTTCGGAAAATATTTCTGTTGATCTTATCTCTTGTGTCTACCCTTATAGCTTGAGCTTGAAAGGAAAAGGTTACAAGCTCGCAATTCCAGCCAGGTCTGATTGCTTCAGCCTGTGTAGAGTTGGCTTCCTGAATCTGGTATCCTAGGTTTAAGACAATAGAAAAGAACTTGTTTATTCATCGTTGCGCTAAAAATGCACGTTCTGAGAAAAATTGCAAGCGCATAGTGTTTGTTTTACCTTGAAAAATTGTAAGCGCATAATACATTAAACCAAATAAACACTAGCAAGACTTCACTCCATTGTAACAATTCTCCTATGGTTCTGATTTTTGGATAACAAATCTACGTTTGAAATTGAGCCTTTATGTTTCATTTGTATCAGCTCAACTTTTCTGCATCTTTTTACCCCTAATCAATTCCCTAGAAAGGTCATAAGAAGGCTTCAAGCTTGATCCATTCATCATCATTCGCAATTCTTTGTTGATAAACCATTGTTTGAATTAATCATTAAGATAGCTGTGTATTTCATTGCAAGTATCAAAGCTTCTTCAACTCAATATGTATGCTCTAGATTTGGATTTTGTATCTGCTCGTCTCTCATAAAATACTCTTTATTTGATACTTCTTTTCCATGAAGATGCAAATCATGTCAATCAAAATTTGAAATTTCATGAGAATGTGAAGACTGATTCAGAAATGTCAAGATTACTCTACGGATTGCTAATTTGTCTATAGTCCTTGAACTAGCTCCACTTCCAACATCGCTTTCAGCCAAAGTAGTCAATTACTAGGGCATGGTTGCCGCTTTGGAACCTTCAAAAAAAAAAAACATTCCTTTACCGGTATCTTTTTCCATCAATCTTAAGTTGTCAACTCACAATCTTGAATTCTCTTACACAAAACCCTACATTCTCACAAGGCTTCTGATCTAGAAACTAATACAATATTCGTGTTCTAGCTAAATATAGCAACAGTTTATCTTTTGTTAGGCTATGCATTTGCTTCCAAGAAAATGATAATTTACGATGATAGAAGATAACTCAGGTACCCGCACAAGCTGTTCATCCTCTTTGGTCAAAATTTGTAGAGTTCAGATCTGATGGAGAATGGTGCCAAATATGCCATGAAGCTTCTCACAATCCAACCTAAAGCCTCAATCATGGCTTCCAAATTTTCCTAGACAATTTTTTTTTATTTAACAGCACTTTGTGATGATTGATTGGTAGGTCACTTGTCACATCATTTTCACAACTTGGCAATCTCATCCTGCTGAATCCCATTACCCAATGAAGTTACCCAGCTGTGTGATAATTGAGGAGCAGGTATCCCATGCTACTATTAACATCATTTTCTTAGGGGAAGTTTCATTTTGCCACATTCTTTATAAAACTCTCATCATTTCATCTCCTAACTATTAACATCGTTTATTCATTTGGCGGTATAATAGGGCAGCAGACACTATGCCTGTGTGCCACATCATTTTCTAGTCCAATAAATTATGACATTAATGATGAAGGACTGAAGAGTAGCAGTCTACTTTCTCTAATATTCCATGCAGTTTCACTTTATCTTTCAATTAGAGGTAAGTGGCGTTTTGACGTTAAAGTATTGAAATGATACGTATGAGTTTGGAGGTTTTGAGTTTTTTTTTTATGGTTTCAAATTGTGATGGATATTTTTTTAAAAAAAAGAGGAAATTTAGTAAAGAGGTAAAGTTAGTTTTGAGATAGACGCCCTTGGCCCACGTTAAGGTGACAATGAAAAGGCTTTGGTCGGCAAGTGTTGAATGGCAGGTATTAAAGTAAGAGCCCTCTTTTTCTAAATTCCTTAACACACACACACAACGAGGCTGTTTTTTATGTTTTAGTTTTTATTTTTTTAAAATTCGTATATCTAAATTTTGCTAGACTAATTTTAAAGGGACACGATCTTTTTTTCTAAATCGTAGTGAAATTTAAATTGTGATTTGCAGGGATTTAAGACGTAAATAAATTAGATTTTATTTTTGCCTACCGTAATTTTATCTGAGGGGGTATATCCCAAAGTAAGTATTTGTTAGTGAATAATTTACAAATAAAAGATGTCTTGATAAATTTTCTTCCCGCTCCTTCTCCAAAATATCCTATGTTTTTAATTTATCAAATTGTCTCGTTAAGTAATAATAATAATATTAATAATTACAAGCTAGGGGTGTGGTTCCTCGATTGATCGTGCGAAGACTCTATTCCGATCTGTAAAACAAGAAACGTCAGTGCTGGACAGGGAAGAGGTCCTCGGTGTTAGCCCTCCGATGTTTAAATCAATCACCGGAATAGTAGAAAGATGGTGGAGACACATGGTAACAGTGAGAGCAAGAGCACGAATAACAAACATCACCTATCTCCGGTAATGCATGAACCCCCTTTATATAGTGCTATAGTAGGTGGCATGCACTCTCTTCAAGGCGCGAACATGTTTTTTCAACCGTTCTATGAAAAGACATGTCAGAAAAATATCTTTGACACCATACCTTAACATGTAAATCCTTGACATGACAGTAGAAACTTCCGTTATATGATTTACCTATTGACTATGCCCTGTTGTCAACGGCATTACTTCCCAGAGGGATATTACGAAATATGGGAGGGGTTCCTCTATTTTGGTCGAGCGAGATAGCTGCTCGGCTGGGACTTTGCGCCCGATCCATCTCAGTTGCTCTCCTTCGTAGTACCTCGATTCAATAGGTTGTTTTTTGCTCGACCAGCTAAGCAATATACTCAGATGAGCTTCATATCAATCAACAGTTGAAGTCGACTTTCGCTCGGCCCACTTTTGGTGAGCTCGTTGGTTCTCTAGCGTTAATCACCCTGACTTTAACCTTCACATCGGCTGCTGGTCCACTTTTAACTTATACTTCATAGGCACCTTTTACCATCGCATCAATAATAATAATAATAATAATAATAATAATAATAATAATAATAATAATAATAATAATAACGGTAATTTATCAAAAGGTGTACTTAGATTTTTGAATTTACCAAAAGACGTACGCTACTTTAGTATTTGTCAAAGGGAGCACATTTTTATAGTGGTCTTCCCATTCTATCCTCTTAACAAATTTGAGTGTTTTTCGATTTTCTTTTCTCTTCCATTTCTCTCTCTTTTCTCTTTCCTCCTATGCATGTAATGTCTCTTCTCTTTCCTTTCCTATTTCCTCTTTCCTCTCTTTTATATGCATGATAACGTGAACTTAAAAACCATCATGAAAAGCCGATTATTTTAAAAATATTTTACCAATCCTGAGAAGCCAAAATAAACAATGGATAACATTGTTTGACTCTTTGTAGGCTCAGAAATTCATAGGACCTGAAATGGGTCTAATTGAACCTGTGTAGGTCCATCAGTAGGTTTCGGTCAAAATTCACCGATAGACCTAGACATATTCGATTGGATTCATTTTAGGTCCTATGAATTTCTGAGACTGTAAGGAGTCAAACGGTGTTATCTATTACTTATTTTGACTTCTCAGTGGTGTTAAAATATTTTAAGAAAAATCAGTTAAAAATCTCATATCATGCCCACGTCAGGCCTGATAAGGAATTATATCAAGCCCAACGTGAGCCTAATATAGAATCATATCAGGCTCATGTTGGGTCTGATATAGAATCATATTAGGCCCAATATGGACCTGGTATGATTTAGGCTTGCATTGGGATTTTTTGACCGATTGTTCCATCGATATTTAACACCTTTCGAGAAGCTGAAACAATCAATGGATAACACTTTTTGACTCCTTATAGCCTTAAAAATCTACAAGATCTGAAATGAGTCAAATTAGACGTATCTAGGTCCATCAGACGTATCTAGGTCCATTAGTGAATTTCGGTCTTATTGGACCAATTTTATGTCAAAACCCACTAATGAAACTAGAAAGGTTTGATTGGACCCATTATTATTTTTGACATTCTTAGTGGTGGTTCAAAAGTTTTGAAAAAAAAATTTCTTTTCTTCTTTTTTTATTTTCTTCTCAAACCTATTATGGGAGATCAGCCCAATAAAAAGGCAAAAAAAAAAAAAAAAAATTAGAGTGACATGGTGAGGGTGGAGAAAAGAGGGAGAAGCACAGCCAAAGCCCAAGCAGAGGAGGAAGAAACGAGGAAAACTAATTAATAAAATAGAGTAAAATGATATCTACCTCTTTTAGTGGTGTTTGGGCATTTTCCTTCCATTTTGAATTTGTCATTTTAATGTTTAATCAACTCATCTTTAAATCTTAAAGAGAAAAAATTTTCTATTTTTTTCTTTTCTATTTCCTTTCTATTGAATTTGATATGGGGAGATATAAAATCCAACGTGGGCTTAATCTCCTATAATAGGTTTGAGAAAAAAAATAAATTTTTTCAAAACTTTTTAACCACTAGTAATGTCGAAAATAGTAATAGGTTCAATCGGACATTTCTATCTCCATCAATAAATTTTCACATAAAATTGGTCAAATCGGATCGAAGTCTACTGATGGACCTAGATAGGTCCGATTAAACTCATTTCAAATCTTGTAGATTTCTGAGACTGCAATGAGTCAAAATGTGGTATTCATTATTGTTTTGACTTCTCGGAAGGTGTTAAGTATTAATGGAACAATCGGCAAAAAAATCCTAATGTGGGCCTGATATAGAATCATATAAGGTCTAATATATAGAATCATATCAGGTCCGCATCGGACCTGATATGATTCTATATCAGGTGCAACATGGGCTTGATATGATTTTATATCAGGCCTAACATGGGGGCCTGATATAATTCCATATCAGGTTCAACGTGGGCATGATATGAAATTTTTTAGCTAATTCTTCTAAAAATATTTTAACACCACTAAGAAGCCAAAATAAGCAATAGATAACATCGTTTGACTCCTTACAGTCTCAAAAATCCATAGAACTTGAAATGAATCAAATCGGACATGTCTAGGTCCATCAGTGGATTTTGACCGAAACTTACTGATGGACTTACATAGGTCCGATTGAAAAAATTTCAAGTCCTATGAATTTCTGAGGTTGTAAGGAGCCAAATAGTGTTATCAATTGTTTATTTTAGCTTCTCAAGAGTGTTAAAATATTTTTAGAAGAATCAGCTTCTCAGGAGGTTTTTTAAGTTCACATTATCATGCATACAAAAGAGAGAAAAGAGAAAATAGGAGAGGAAAGAAAAAAGATGTTGCATGCAGAGGAGAAAAGAAAATAGAGATAAATAGCATATTATCCTGTCTGAAAATCGTGGAGATGACAAGTTGGGGATGTGGCTGCTGTGTTGATTGGATGTGGACTCCGCTCCGCTCTACAATCATAAGAAACATCAGTGTCGAGTTAGGGAAGGGGTCCTCAGCGTCAGCCCTCTGACGCTCAAATCACTCACCGGAAAGAGAAAAAAGACATAGCAATAATAGATACAGGTATAAATAGTGAATAACGTGTATCTCCACTGGTGCATGAACCTCTCTTTATATAATACCCGAGCGAGCGATGTACATGCTCCTCGAGGCATAAGCACGTTCTCCAATTTGTCCTATGAAAGGGACTGTCAGAAAAGTGCCTCTGACACCATACCTTAACAAGGCATGCATATCCCTGATAAGCCTGTAGAAACTTTTGTCGTATGATATGCCTATTGATCATGCCTTATGTTAGCTACACTATTTCGAAAAAGGATTTTAAGAGATACATCAATGATCCCTCTATTCGGCCAAGCGAGATAGCCACTCAGCTAGGAACTCCTTCGTTCGGACGAACTCGGCTGCTCTTCCCTATAGGGACTTGACTCGGTAGCTTGTTTCCACCCGACCGGACTAATGCTTCGATTGTCCCAACATAACTCTGCTTCATGATAAGCGCCTGATGATCGTGGTTGTATGAGCATTCTGTTTACACTAGCCTTTCCCGGTCGGGCAGTTTGTTCTCGATCAGCCATTGCAGGAGAGCTCCGTTCGACCCCCTTTGGTGAGCTTGTTAGTTTTCTGATGTTGATCTCCTTGAATTTGACCTCCATGTTGGCTGCAATCTCCATCCTTTAACCCACACTTAGTGAGACCCCATTATCATCGCAACAGTCTAGCAGCGACTATAAACTCATGTCTACATCAACAGTCGAGCGACAACTATAAATCCTTGTCTATGTTAACAGTCGAGCGACGATTCTAAATCCTTGCCCGCGTCAATAGTCGAGTGGCGATTATAAACCCTTGTCTACGTCAACAGTCGAGCGACGACTATAAATCCTTGTCTACGTCAACAGTTGAGCGACAACTATAAATCCTTGTCTACGTCAACAGTCGAATGACGACTATAAACTCTTACCTTTGTCAACAGTTGAGCAACGACTATAAACTCATGTCTACATCAACAGTCGAGCGACGACTATAAATCCTTGTCTACATCAACAGTCAAGCGGCGACTATAAACCCTTGTCTTCATCAACAGTCGAACAGTCGACAACTATAAATCCTTGTCTATGTCAACAGTTAAGCGGTGACTATAGATCCTTGTCTTTGTCAATAGTCGAGCAACGATTATAAACCCTTGTCTTCGTCAACAGTCGAGCGACAACTATAAACCCTAGTCTACGCATTAACAGTCGAGCGATGACTATAAACCCAAGTCTACGCATCAACAGCTGAGCGGCGGCTCTAAAATCGAATTGGCGATGAATAAAGCCGAGCGACTTCCATAAAGCCCGAAAGTAAAGTTAACAGGTCGAGTAGTAACCAAAGCAGAGATGCATCGCTATGATATAGCCATCCAGCTTATGCTGGAATGAGCATTCAGCCGTTTCTGAGACTAATTACACTGACGATCGGGAAATCAGTGAATTATACTTAGAGAAATTTCATAAAACGCTAAGTAGTATACTGCCTAATTGTGCCGAACGACAAGGCGTGAAGGGACATTTGGAAAAATCTAACAAAGTGAAGGAACGTCGAACGACAATGTATAAGGGAATACTTGCAAAAAATAATTGAAGAAAGATGTGCGGAATGGGCGACCATGCATTGATACTTAGAAAATTTTATACATAACATCTGGAGGGCGGAGGGAGTGAAAAAGAAGGTCTGCGAAGTAGAGATGGGGATCACTCGAGATAATCCAGTACGTTATCTACAACAACTTGGTCACCTTCTTCCGATTGATGATCTTGTTGGTCACTGTGGAAGGGAGATAACCGCCGTCCTTTAGCTAGTCGAGGGTCCCATTAATGTCAAAGTTGAAGAGGCAGAGCACGCGGTCCGTGAACCGGTCATTGAAGAAGTCCAAACGAAGATAATCTCGTTTGAAGATTTCAAACCGACCGGGCTTTGCATCTTGATAAATTTGGAGGGACGATCGGGATGCTTCCAACTCGCTAAGTGTAGAAAAATTTGCTAAGTGTTGTCGTCAACTATCCCGATCGACACATATATATAACCATCCTGATCACCACAGATACCTGACTGTGATATAGTTGAGCAGGCGATCCATCACCAGCCTTTTGAAGTATCATCCGAGCGGCCGCATACACTTAGGTTAGTAAAATAAATTCGAATAAGATATTTGTCATCCGATCGAGATCCACCCAAGTCAGCAAATGAAGCTGAGCAACGGATCCACCACCAACCTTTTTATGGTATCATTCAATCAAGAGCTCAAGAATAAAGAAGGCCCAATTAGACGTGGAGGTTACCAGGGACACTACTTGTCCAGTCAGTTAGACTTGCAGTCTCCTTCGATTAGATTTGAGGGGAAGGCTTGTGATGCAGTGATAATAGGGGGCCCACTAAGTCCAAGTCAATAGATGGAGATCACAATCGACGTGGAGGTCAAAGTTAAGGAGGTCAACGTCAGAAAACCAACGGGCTCGCCAAAGGGGGCCAAACAGAGCTCTCCTGCAATGACCGATCAAGAACGAATTGTCCGACCGGTAAAGGCTGGTGTAAACAGAACGCCCGTACAACCAAGATCATCAGGTGCTCATCACGAAGCAGAGTTACGTTGGGATGATCGAAGCATTAGTCCGGTCGGGCGGAAATAAGCTACTGAGTCGAGTCACCGCAGGGAAAAGCAGCCGAGTCCGTCCGAGAGGAGGAGTTCCTAGCCGAGTGGCTATCCCACTCTGCCGAATAGAGGGATCATTGATGTATCTCTTAAAATCCTTTTAGGAGATAGTGCCGCTGACACAAGGTATGGTCAACAGGCGGATCGTACTATGAAAATTTCTACTGTCTTGTCAGAGATATGCATGCTCTATCAAGGTATGGTGTCAGAGACACTTTTCTGGTAGGTCGTTTCATAGGACAAATTGGAGAACGTGCCCATGCCTCGGGGAGCATGCACATCATTCGCTGGGGCGCTATATAAAAAGGGGTCTATGTTCCAGTGGAGGTACACGTTATTCACTATTTACTCCTGCGTCTATTGTTGCTCCGTCTTTTTCCTCTTTCCGATGATTGATTTGAGCTTCAGAGGACCAACATTAGCTCGATACTGACATTTCTTGTGATTGCAGAGTGGATCGGAGTCCACATCTAGTCAATGCAGCAGCCACATCTTCAGCTTGCTATCTCTATGATTTTCAGACAGGATCATCAGAGAAAAGAAAAATGAAAAACAGTTAAATTTATCAAGAGGGTAGAATGGGAAGAATACTATAAAAAGGTGTTTTCTTTAATAAATACCAAAATAGCATAGGTAGGTCTTTTAGTAAATTCAAAAATCTAAGTACCGCTTTTGGTAAATTTCTGTAATAATAATATGATTGATACTAAATATGAGTATACATTGTTGAGATAATGCAACTTATTAATTGTCAATTGTATTATTGTAACTATACCTTTATCTTAGTGCTAGAGGTTGAATGGTAAAGCAAATGTTAACAACCATCGCATTCACTTTTAGTTATAAAGTTAAAGTAATTATTTTAATATGCAAAAAAATATTGGAATCTTTCTTCTTCTCTTCCTTTATCATGATACTTAGGCTATGAATGAGAAAGAACTGATTTTTCCATTTTAACTATTTGGTATTGGGTAACTGATTCTATTTCTCTCTAAATTTGCCATCGATGATCATTTGCCTATGTATCAACCATCGAAATCAAATCTCGATTGAATTGGATGCTTAAAAGGAATCCATAAAATAATTACTAGTCACTAAAGTTCCTATTCATTGATCACCAATCAACCTTCATTCAAGCCTTGAAATCCTATCTTTCTTGTCTTCTCTCCTC
Source organism: Zingiber officinale (assembly GCF_018446385.1). Lineage (NCBI taxonomy): Eukaryota > Viridiplantae > Streptophyta > Magnoliopsida > Zingiberales > Zingiberaceae > Zingiber > Zingiber officinale. The sequence continues at coordinate 208,645 of NW_024589898.1, read as the reverse complement.
ACACCTTTTTACCACTAAATTGTCTTTTTCACTTAGAATTGTCTGTTACACATTTTTCTTGAAGAAACTACAAAAAAAAAAAAAAAAAAAAAATTCTGAGGGAAAATAAAATAGTTGTTTTCTAGAGAATTTGACTTTAATATGTAAAAAATTGTAAAGCAGCAATACTATAAAAGGAGAATTAGCTACAATAAAAAAGGATCCAAGTGTGGAATAAGATATGGAAATGCATCATTTATCGAAAAGATATTAAAATAAATTATGTAATGATTAAAAGATCAGGTGAATATTGATTAATAAATATCTTTCCTTTAATAAAAATATTTTCCTAAATTAATATTATGTATTCATTTTTCAGTTTTCATTTTTTTAAAGAGTTAGAAACATAAATTTTTCACCAACCAAAGACAAAATCAAAAATATTTTTGACATTAAAAATATATATAAAAAAACATGAGGTATTTTACTAGTAGTATTAAAGTTTGAAAATATTCTACAATAAAAAATAAAAAATTTAAGCTAGCAAATTTTCTTTTACCCCCTTAAAATTCTATATTCCATATCCAAGAAATACAATCTGTAAATGATAAAGCAATTGCCGTAGAGTGAGAAGTGCGGCTGCTCCAGAGCAGATCAAGAGCAGAGCTGGAGTTTAGAGTGCGATCTACCCAAACCCTACTGGATTTTAGCTTCGCTGATCCTTTGCTCTTTGGTTTTTGTTGCTGTTCTCGAGATATTCCAGGTTTGTTTCTGAATCTTCGTCGCCATTTAATCTCTGTCCCACATTTTTGAGCAATACTCGCAGTTGGTGTGCACAATAAATGCAGTGGAAGGACGGGCTTTGGTGTTTCGTTTTGGTTTGCAGAATTAGGGTTCTTGAGTTAAGTGGTCGGTTGAAGTAGAGGAGCGGAGAAATGGCCGGAGGTGGTGCGGCGCCGGCGCCGAAGCAGGACGAGTTGCAGCCCCACCCGGTGAGGGAGCAGCTCCCCAATGTGTCATACTGCATCACCAGCCCTCCTCCCTGGCGTGAGCGCTTCATCATCTTCTTAGCTCCCTAAGAGATCTGATGGCTTTTGATCACCTTTTGAACTTTTCTACTTCTTTTAGTCTTCTAGCTGTTATTTCAGTGGATTTGATCTGGTTTTCTTCACCTTTGGATTGCAGCTGAGGCCGTACTTCTTGGTTTCCAACATTTTCTTGTCATGCTAGGAACTACTGTTATTATCCCCACTGCACTTGTTCCTCAAATGGGCGGAGGAAATGTAAGAATAGATCAGTTTGTGGGGAAAATCTTATTATTTTCCTCCCATTTGTACACATTAGATTGATTATGTTCATTGCTGTTTTTGATTTCTTAGCTTGTAATGACTTGACAAAAATTTCTTCATAAACAAAACAGGACGACAAAGCCAGGGTAGTCCAAACAATATTGTTTGTGTCTGGCATCAACACTCTTTTTCAAACTTTCTTTGGGACACGCCTGCCCGCTGTGATCGGAGGTTCATATACTTTTGTTGTGCCGACCATCTCTATCATCTTGGCTGGTCGTTATAGTGACATTGTGGATCCTCATGAGGTTGGTAGAAGATTTAACTACGGTTCATACTTCATACTCCCATTCTTTGAACATGCTCACACGATTTCTTTTCTACTTAGAAATTTTTACATATAATGCGTGGAACCCAAGGTGCTCTTATTGTTGCTTCAACACTTCAGATTATCGTTGGTTTCAGTGGTCTTTGGCGAAACGTCACTCGGTTAGTAAGCTTTCATCCTGTCTATGCTAGTTGTTGCCTGCTATTTTTTTTTGTTGATCTTCTTAAATTTATCGTGCCTCATGTCAGATTCTTAAGTCCGTTGGCAGCTGTACCCCTCGTTGCGCTTTCTGGTTTTGGGCTTTATGAGTTTGGCTTCCCAGGGGTAACAATTTACCATTTTATGGAAATTTAAGTTTTAAAGTTCTGAAGTCCTATCTTGGTTCTGGTTATTTGTCATTCCACTAGCCATTTTATATCTATGTTCCTAACTTGGTACATTTTGGATGATAGGTTGCCAAATGCATTGAAATTGGGCTTCCACAGATAATTCTTTTAGTCTTATTCTCACAGGTATAGATACATGAAGAAAAAAATAAATTTCAACTGCTTTTGCATTGTTGTATTTGCACTCTTCATTTAGGTTTAGTGAACCATTTCTTAGCATCCATGTTCAACTGCTTTATGTGCTCTATGACAGTATCTTCCTCACGCTCTTCACTCGGACAAGCCTGTTTTTGACAGATTTTCTGTCATATTTTCGATCACAATTGTATGGTTTTATGCATACTTGCTTACTGTTGGAGGGGCATATAGACATTCACCACCAAAGACACAATTACATTGTCGTACAGACCGTTCAGGACTTGTTGGTGGTGCTCCTTGGTAGGGGGTATATATATATATATATTTAACATTCTTATGCTGCCATGTTTGTAGTTTTTGATTTCCTGATTGTAACAAAAATAGGATAAGAGTTCCATATCCCTTTCAATGGGGTGCACCAACATTTGATGCTGGTGAAGCTTTTGCAATGATGGCTGCATCATTTGTTGCTCTTGTCGAGGTAAATTCTCTTTATCTTGAATCTTATGCTTGAATTGACTGGAACTAGGTTCTTATAGTGATTTAATTATTCAAGTTTTCTTAGCCAATTTGAATATCTTTATGATTTTGTATCTTGTTACTCTGGACAGTCTACTGGAACTTTTATTGCAGTCACAAGATATGCTAGTGCAACGCCATGCCCGCCTTCTGTTCTCAGCCGTGGTATTGGTTGGCAGGTATATGATCATCGATTGCCTTTAACTGTTTTATAACAGAAACTATCTTCTTAGTATCTCAATTCCCATGAAGCACATAACAATAATCCAAACTCCAGGGCATAGGCATCTTACTGGATGGAATTTTTGGAACCGCGAATGGCTCTTCAGTGTCGGTGTAAGTTTCATGGCGTAACTTGTCTTTCTGTTGTTTCCTGGTTTAACTCGAATGTATAATTCTTCCCTTGTTATATAATATTTTTTAATCATTTATGTGCAGAGAGAATACTGGTTTACTAGCCTTGACTCGCGTTGGCAGCAGAAGAGTTGTGCAGATATCTGCCGGATTCATGATATTCTTTTCGATTCTCGGTAAGCTTCTTTTTTCTCTAATTTTTGGTTTTCAACTAATTTGCTTCTTGTTTCTGTCTTTTCTCTAATTAAAACTTATTTATTTAAATATGCAGTGTGTCTATAATTTGCTCTTGGTTGTTGTCGTCTATAATTTGTTACATTATATCTTTAAAATATGTGACCAGAATCACCTTTTATTCTTTTCACGTTTTTTTCTCTTAAACAAATTATCTCTTAACATTGAAATGCAGCTCTCCTCTACTCATCTACTCAATGAAGGTCCAAATGAAATTAAAAAAAAAATGAAGGTTCAAATGAAATTGTATATATCTTTTATCATTTAATATGTGTATCTCGTTGCATCATTTAATATGCGTATCATTTGTTTTTGTGTTGACTAATCATTAGGAGAATTTATGTATCACTAGAGAAGCACTTTTTTACATGAACTTGGTTTTCATAATAGTTAGATAGGCTAATCAACTGATTTTCTTTGCCAACTAGGAAAATTTGGAGCTGTTTTTGCCTCCATTCCTGCACCAATTTTTGCAGCTCTCTACTGCATTTTTTTTGCATATGTTGGTATGTAGTTTGATGCAATACAACTTCTCAGTTTCCTCATTCGAGATTATATGCAGCATTCAATTTTGTCTTTATGCTCAAACAGGTTCAGTTGGCCTTAGCTTTCTTCAATTCTGCAATCTCAACAGCTTCAGAACTTTGTTCATCTTAGGATTCTCAATTTTTATGGGTCTGTCAGTTCCACAATACTTCAACGAGTACACTTCGGTTGCCGGCTTCGGTCCAGTTCATGTTGGAGCCAGATGGGTCTGTAGAACTAAGTGAATTCCTAATTCCTTGAGATTGTCCATCCATTGGTTCATTTTTCGTTCTTTCCTTTTTTTTTTTTTTGCAGTTTAATGATATTGCCAATGTGATATTCTCTTCAAAGCCATTTGTCGCGGGTCTAGTGGCATTTTTCTTGGACAACACATTGCATAGGCATGATGCTACCGCGAAAAGGGACAGAGGGTATCATTGGTGGAAAAGGTTTCGAAGCTTCAAAGGCGACGTGAGAAGTGAGGAATTCTACGAATTGCCATTTAACCTCAATAAGTTTTTTCCATCTGTTTGATATTCCAGAAGTAGATGTGACTGTCGAATCTACTACTAATCGAATTAGAGAGTTCTTCTGTAAGAGTCAGTTGTATTTCATCTTGCTTATTTGCCGACTTACTGTGAAGTGAATCCTGAGTTGATGAATCGTTTTCTGTTTTATCCAAGTGTAAGTTTTATTCACTCGATGGAATTGCCAGTGTTACCACTAAACTTAATCTTCCTAGTGACTACTTTTTAATGATGCTTAATCAATTACCCACAGACCTTTTTTTTCTGCGATGGCATCTCATTCAAAGCCCTCAGGGATTAAATCTATGAGGGATTAAATCTATCGGTGTGGTGGTAAGAAATATGATGTAGTTTTTAAATAATGAGGGTTTCTTAAAAATGAAAGAAAGTGTTTGCATCATTGCCTCTGGCATTTATTGAAAACATGGTATTGTCATGTTAATGGCCTCCCCTAACTAACTGTTCCATACCATGGAAATAAAGTTCAATAAGAATCCAAATTGACAAGTATATGCACTGGAGTCCGAGGTGATTAAATCTAAATTTTAATTCCACGATCACTATAATTATTATTCCATATATTTACCAATTAAGTCGGTCGTAGAAGCCAAATCTAAAAAAAAAAAAAAAAAAAAAAAAAAAAAATCTAGTTAACGTCATTGATTAATTATAGGGGTGATCAATCTGGTCCATAAAATTTTTGTATCGACCATTAGGGAATAAATCAGAAAGCATACGAGGCGTGCAATCTAGAAGTATAATATCTTTTAGTCGAGCATCCCATTTGGAGGAAAAGTTCATACAAATATATCATAGCTGGGGATCGAACCACGGGTACCTGAATGATAACCTAGATATCCTACTACGGCACTATAGTCCCGGGGACAAATGATAAACCCAATTAGCTTCATTGAATAGCTCTAGGGTGACCAATCCGACCATACAAAAATTTTCCACCCGTCACCAGGATAAATCGGAAAGCACGCGTGGTGAACAACCTAGAAACCCTTGATTGTGTGCCTAATTTGAAGAAAAACTTTCTATAAATATATCATAATTAAAGATTAAACTATAGATACCTAAACAATAATCTTAATATCCTATCGTGACATTATAATACGATAGCCCCTGGACCAGAATCAGGATCTCGAAGCCAGATTCAAAGTGATAAAAAGACAAATACACTCATCCAAGACCCGCCAACCCGTGAGATTCAAGCATTTATGGTTTGCCGTTCATATTGCACATCATCATATATTTGAGCCACCTCTTGATATCATGGGAACGGAATTAGACCGGGCAATGAAGCGGCTCGATCTGCGGCTTCGATAGAAAAATCTAGAACAGTCAAAATCAGACCGGAAATCACTTGATCTCCTACAGCAGTGCCCGCGACTTCTGTATAAAAATTCCCTCCCGGTCTCAGAAACCCTACCAGCATGATCTGAGTTAGATCGGAAGATGATCCGCAACGGCCTCTCTCGAATATCGCTTCCCGCCATCGTATCGTCGTCGTCGCCGACGACGGCAGTTTCTTCTCTGCTGGATTCCACTTTGCCGTCGTACCGTACGCCAACCCGGTTCGAGTTTGCCAGCGTGGTCGATGCCTTGGATGTCGACCGCCAACCGCTTCCCAAGGTTGCCGCCGAGCCGACCCTCCTCCAGCCGCGCGTTGTGATCTACGACGGCGTCTGCCATCTCTGCCATCGAGGTGGAAAAAATGTTTTCCTTTGGTGGAATTGGGATGGGATTTATGGTGTTTGTCGTTGATCGATTTGTTTTGCAGATTTTCTTGCTGTTAACATCATACTGTTGATAAATATGAAAACTAGGATGTATGCAAATTAGGAAACATAATAATCCTTATTGATCCAGCAGTAAGAATGGGAGTCCCCATTTAGCAGAGTCCCCATTTAGTAGAGTCAACGCCACGTGGAGGTTGAAAGGTAAAATGCCAACCAGAAGCTTGGCCGAGCGGATAATGATGGTGACGACCGGCTGAAGCTTCCGAGCGGAGGCAATACACCCCGGCGGGAAGTCGGGGTTCCGACACTCATGATGAACAGTATAGTAGTGCCGAGCGGATGACCCGCTCGGCCGAAGGAATAAAGTATCAACACTGCGAACAGTCCAGAGCACATGACCAGGAATACCCCGAACGGACGTATGCCTTAGTCCGGTCGGACGTGATGGGACTGCCGAGCGGCATGCCGCTCGGTGCGGAAACAGAAGGGTTAGAATGACAAGACAGAAGATTATGCTATCTCATCAGAAGATTATGCTGTCCCATCAGAGACGTGCTCGGACTGTAGCAGTAAGGGGTCAGACAAGCTCCTCTGACAAGCCTATACTGGGTATGGGCTGAGGACACGTGTGTGCCTCGGTGTATGTGCATCAGCCTCCTCAGAGCTCTATATAAGAGCCCGCAGACTTCGTCGGAGGTATGAAAACTCTGATCTTCGGAGCTATTTCATCGTCTTCTTCTTGCCTGACTTGAGCGTCGGAGGGTCGTCGCCGGGACCCCTCCCTGGCCCGACTTCTGTGCAGGTTCGCCGGAGGTCTGTGTAGCTGGTCGGAGATAGAGGAGAGCGCCACGTGCCCAGCGTCCGTCGATTCAGCGACTCGGACAGGATCACTTATCATCTTAATTAATTGAGTGCAGTGAAGCAAGAAATTTGGGAAACACAATAATCTCAATTAATTGACTTTTGAAAAAAAAAATGCAAACCAAAGTAATTTCCGCATATTGGAAATTGAAAATTCAATCAAATTATATGTTGATTTGTGTCAGGTGGCTTTTGTAATGTAATTTGAGAAATAGGAAAGAGCAAGGAGAATAACCATCTTAGGCTGGTAGAGTGGTAGTTCACTATCCAATGACTGTCGTGAGCCTCATTTTTTTTTTTTCAGAGTTCATCCTGAGTATCATGCACAAGGAGAAGAGATCTTTCAATACTCAATACTTTTTGATACCATGCTGTACAATGTAACTAAACATGACCAAGCTTATTGCTGTTCGATCATCAGTTCGTGGTCACTTGTGTGAATTTGTCAGTTCAGCTCAGTTCCTTTTTCATTTTGCTGTTCAGTAGTTTATGAGATTTTCTTCCTAGATTTTAGGAGTTAAACAAATGATCTCTCTCTCTCTCTCTCTCTCTCTTTTTAAGGCCTTAAGAATTTCTATCATAAACTCCAAAAAATATCACTATGCAATTTATCCATTCACAAAAGCTGACACCCAATATCTTTGTTGTGGATATTGGATTACAGGGGTAAAGTGGATCATCAAGAAAGACAAGTATAAGAAGATTAAATTCTGTTGTGTCCAATCAAAGACTGCTGAACCATACTTCAGATTATGCAGTGTGGATCGAGGAGATGTATTAAAACGTTTTATGTTTGTCGAAGGACCAGGAGCATATTATGAAGGATCCACAGGTTAGCATGCATGAAGCCTGTTGATTGGTTACTTGTTCACTTGTGCATCTTGTTTCTTATTGACTTAGTTAAAGATTATTTTGATCCTGCATTGCTTGATGCTAGAAGTTTCACAAGTTGATTATTTTGATCCTGCATTGCTTGTGCATTGCTTGATGCTACGGTGTTATGAGTTTATTTTGTAACTAAACATAACAATATTTATACCATAAAATTTCAGAAAGAATAAAAGGATTGCTTCTTTGAATGAAATTTGCCATTGATAGTGTAAAAACTTACAGTTGAACATGCATCAGTGGAACATCAAAATCACACAGATTAATATGTAGCATAATAAATGATTATTTCTTTGAACCAAACTACTCTCATTAGTGTAAGCTTATAGTTGAACATGCTGAATTTGAAATAATTGGAATAGCCACTAACAAGGTTCGGAGGGCTCAGTAAAATCAAACTTTTAATATATAAAGTACAATCATTTGCTGTTAACAAAGCATGATTACTTGCATATAATCTCCCAAGTTTTTTCATCTTCCAGTAGCTAAACTCTCCCTTTTACTCTCTTTTCAGCTGCACTCAAAGTTGCTTCTTATTTGCCATTCCCATACTCAGCACTGAGTGCTATGCTGATTCTCCCTGCACCACTAAGAGATGCAGCTTATGATTATGTTGCCAAGCATCGATACAATTGGTTCGGGAAGGAGGATGAGTGCATTGTGATGCAGGAGAAGGATTTGCTTGAGCGTTTCATCGACATGCATGAGTTGCTCGACAATGGTGGTGGTTGTGCTAGCGGCTAATTCTTTTGACCTCACGCAGCATACACTTGTTTTGTGGTTCTGATACTTTGGCGAGATCGCCTCTTTTGTCCGAATTTACTGAACAACCTCAAAACTTTTGGATTTTTTAATGATAGAACACAGTTTTGTTCATTATCTATTGCTTCTGCTGCTATAGATCTTGAATTGGCTGAGAGTGTAGTTATATATATTGTGTTCCAACAAACCTCACTTGATTTGGGGCCATTTTGAAAATGTACGATTTAATATAATCTCATTTATGCATCTTTTGATTCCTAGAGTTTTTTGTATTTCCTATTTTTTTTGATTCCTAGAATTTTTTGTATTTACTAATTTAGTTTTGTAAACAATAAAATTAATTTATTTTTAGAAAAGTACAATTTACAAATGAGAAGAATATACGAACAAACTGAGTTAAAGGATGTGTAAATTGTGTTTATTTGTTTTAATTTTAATTAACAAAATATTTTCGTGTCGCATAATAAATATGAGACTATCCTTCTCTTCTCTTCCTTTCAAACGGCTGGAAAACGGTGCATTATATCCTCTTGCAACACATATTTAATGGTTCCGATTTGATCAAGATGATCCAATCCCGACGATCCGCACTGTCAAACTAAAGCATAAATATGGGCTGTGGCCACCGCCTCGCTTCTTCTTTGTCCCTCGCTCGTCGCCTGTTCTTCGTGGTCGAATCCCTCCGCTTCCAGTTCCATTAACACTTTTCCTGGAAATTTCCAGATCTAGCTTTCCAGATCGCTGATCTCCCACCGCTTGGCGTGGTCGCCTACGATGCCTCTCTTCCTCTCGGAGGAGGAGTTCCGACTCATCTCAGATGACGCCACTGCTGTCGCACAGAGCGCTGACGCCGCCATCCGCGACCTCCACCGCCAGCTAGACACCTTGAAGGCAGAGTCCGATGCCTCTTCCATTGCAGCTGAGCAGAACTGCGCCCTCTTTGAGCAACGCTATGAGACCCTTTCGTCCGACTTGGCGCAGGTTCGAGCCGAGAACGCTCAGCTGTCTTCATCCCTCGAGAAGAGATTTTCAGAGATTGCGGATGCGCAAGCTGAGAAGCACCAGCTCCATCTCAAGGCTGTGAGACCTTTGTCGCCTATCCTTGCCCTGTTCCTTTTATCTGTATCGTTTCCTTTTCTACTCTGAACATTTCCACATCTTTATTTTTAACCATCTACTTATTTTTTATGCTCTCAGATTGCAAAGGACGGAGAGACTGAAAGGCTATCATTAGAAGTAGGTGAAGTCAACAAGTCTAAACGACATTTGCTGGAATTGCTGGAACAGAAGGATGCAGAGGTCAGAGAGAAAAACACCACACTTCAGAGCTATTTAGACAAGATTGTAAGTCTACATGCTCCATCGTTCTGATTTTTTAATGAAAAGAATGTGTCCTTCGGTCTTCAATTTTGAGGATCCACCTTCGGAACATGAGTACATATTTTTCATTTTAAAGAGCAAATTGTTTTTTTTTTATGTCATGGTTTATGTTCCACATTTATAGGTCAGATAGTTTGTATATGGAACTTGGCTAATGCAGTCAGACATGTATCCTAGCTTATACTATAATTGAAATTGAACCATGGAACATTCTCCTCCACCTTGTTTTCTGAGATATTAAAATGCAATTGCTATGCAAAATTTCCTTTAATGCAAAAATATGGGCGAACATTGATCGAGTTACTATGTCAAGAAAGGTCCTTATTGGCAGGTAAAAGCTCATTTTATTAAACTTTTCTATTTTTACTTTCTCATTTTTTTGGTTATTTATAAGAACACGTGAAGGTGCATGACTTCTTGGTGAAATCATTTACAAGACCTAACCCTAATAAAATCATATGATGGTGCTGTATCAAAAGCATCTGTATCTTGTGACTTTATTACTATTCAATAATTGCTACATCTAACCAATAACCTCAGGTGGCTAATAAGCAGGTGGAATTAGTTTGTTTTTAGCTTTATGCAGTGTCCTGAAGCTGTTGCTAGATCATGAGGTAGCACTATACTTTGTTAGAATTGCAGTCCAAAGCTGCAAACAAAGCCTTCTCTGCTGGCTAACTAGCCTTGACTTTATCAGTATTTTTCCTCATATCACCTAGAAGGAAATAGAGTGGAAATAGATGTTGTCTTAGTTCGAAAGGAAATTGTATGTCTATTGATACGTCTTGTAGCAATGCATTCTATTACTTTCATTTTAGTCTCCAGGTAAGGTTGATGACATGATTTGATTTATAAACTGTCAAAGTTTGCTTGTGTGGTCTTGTGGTTGTGTATGCATTCTGGATTAACTATCTTGTTTTAGTTTGTGATTTATGAGTTGATAATGTAGAATTTGTTTGTATCAAAATTGTACCATTAGAGGAAATATAGCTATATTTTAGTTTTTAAAAGTCACCCCAATCAAGCTAAATTCAATCTTTCTGCAGTACTGAGTTTTGATCGTACTTGCACTAGCATTTGATTTTTATTTGTGACCTTTTTGCTGTATTTTTATATCAGTGCATTTGGCTCGCACGTACTGGACTTAACTAAGTTGTACATGTTTATGTTTTTTCCCTGACGAACTCTCATTATCTGTTGGCAGCCAACCTCCTATGTCAATAATTTTGATCAATATGCATTAAATCTGTTCTTGGACAATTGTTGTTGCATTCAGCTTATCTATGCTGATTGTGTTCCAGCTGAGGGTCATGGATGGTCATAGATTGAGAAAATTAAAATTTTGGTAGACTTGGTTGTGTTGTTTTTTTTTTGTTTCTGGTATATTAATTTGAATGGTCAGAAATCAAGTAAATCATGATTATGCTTGAATTATATTGTGTTTTTTTGGTAGATTAATCTCACCGAAAGCGCTGCTGAAAAGGAGGCAAGACTGTTAGATCTAGAAGCGGAATGTGCACGCGCTCGTTTTACTTGTAATTGTGTCAATCAGGTTTGTTTTCCATATTCCAATTGGTATGGTTGACTGTACAGATAATCTATTTTCTTGTAAATGTGTTATATTTCTCTGTTGCATGTCTGTGAGATGAGATTCTATCGTGTGTTAGCAGTTGCTACCTTGCTTTTCTCATTGCATATACGGTCACTGATGTTGATGACCTATTTCATATTTGAATTAATCGCAATAATAATGTCTATATTACTAAATATTTTAGTTTATAGCATTTTTAATGCTGTGACTTTTTCTATCTTATATATCTTGGGTAAAACTTCAGGTTGGACTTATTGTGTGAGTGGTTTAATGTTAGATAGGCTGATGGTCTGTTTTTTAATTTCCAGTCAGTTTAATGTCAAAACCATGTAGCCTTGTTGTGATATTTTTTTTAGAGATCAACTCATTTTATCACTTTCCTATTTTTGGTAAACAAACCCCATATTGTGTTTTATAACGCTCGTCCATTAGTTGTTCAAGGATGTACTTCTTCTAATGACTATCTATGCAACAATAAAGTCACTTCACTTTAGGTAGTTCTGCCTTGGAACCTTTACATTAATGGACTTCTCAACATAGTCGTGTTTCTCTTTAATTGTTGTTCAAGGGGAGAGTTTCATGTTAGAGGTATCCATCCATGTAAAGTACTTGTGTCATGCTTTATAACATGTCATATAAGCATGCAATCTTCTTAAACAATAACTTAACAACCCTGTTGTTTCACTACTTCTGTTTATTGCTTATTACTTTGATGTTAGTGTTAGGGTCGATTTGTAGCTAGAAGGGAGGGGGAGGGGGAGGGGGAGAGGGGGGGGGGGGGGGAATAGCTCGTCGCGCTCTAGTTGCTTGCTTTGATGATGTTGTTGTAGCGGAAACCACTCAAGAAACTCTCACAATGCTAACACGTAGATTTACTTGGTATCCACCTCAAGAAGAGGTGACTAATCCAAGGATCCACACGCGACACACACTCCACTAATAAAAACACTTTTTCATGGTAACTACCGAAGGCGGAGAAGGCTTGTACAAACTCTCAATAAACAAGAAGAAAAGAAGAAGCGAATACAAAGAATCTCTTACAAGATTTACACAAATGAAAACCCTAGCTCTCTTATTCTCCTTGTGTGGAACGCCTCTTGACCTTGGAAGTGCAGCAACACTTTGCTCCAAGAAGTTTCAAGAACTGGCGGAGAGTTATGGAGAAACTCGCGTAAAGATTGGAATGGAGCTGGCGAAGTAGTGACAAAGAAATCGCTCGCTAACGACTTCAATCTGCACAACGGTCACATCCCAATCGATCGGCTGATCGATTGGGGAAGCTGAATCGATCGGCTGATCGATTCAGCCTTCTTTTGTGCTTCTCGCGGCTACTCGAGAAAACTAGCTCCAATCGATCGGCCGATTGATTGGCGGTGCCCAATCGATCGCCTGATCGATTGGCGGTGTTCAATCGATCGCTCGATCGATTGGCGGTGTTCAATCGATCGCTCGATCGATTGGCGGTGTTCAATCGATCGCCCGATCGATTGGTGGTGCCCAATCGATCGGTTGATCGATTGGGAGCTCCTCTGTGGTCACGATTTTGCTTCCCAATCGATCAGCTGATCGATTGGGCCAACCTTCACTCGCGCACACAACTAATAGATCGACTGATCGATTAGATTACGGTCCAATCGATTGGTTGATCGATTGACCTCCCTTTGACTCGCTTAAATCAAGTCTAGGATCCCCAATTCCAACATCCGGTCAATCGTGACATGTTGGAACTTCTCATGCCTAGCATCTGGTCAACCTTGACCTGCTGGGATTTCTTCACCAACTGTCCGGTCAATTCTTAGATCCACTTGGACTTATCGTCTCGTGCCAAGTGTCCGGTCCTCCATGACCCACTTGGACTTCCACTAGATATCCGGTCACACTTGACCCATCTGGATTTCCTCGTGCCAAGTATTCGGTCAATCCTTTGACCTACTTGGGTTTCCCAACACCGGTCAACCTTGACCCACCTGGATCTCCAAGTGCCTGACTTCACTCACCAGTCTTTTCATCTGCCTAACTTCATTCACTACGACTTTTCATCTGCTTGCCTTCACTCATTAGGACTTTCCATCTGCCTAGCTTTACTCACTAGGTCTTTCACCTGGCTTCACTCATCAGGATTTCCCAACTGCCTAGCTTTACTCACTAGGTCTTTCACCTGACTTCACTCACCAGGATTTCCAGCTGCCTAACTTCACTCACTAGGTATTTCACCTGGCTTCACTCACCAGGATTTCCAACTGCTTGGCTTCACTCACCAGGACTTCCCCTTGCCTAACCTCTAGTTAGGACTTTCCCAGTTAAGTATTCGGTCAACCTTTTGACCTACTTGACTTTTCTTCACATCTGGTCAAACCTTAATCAGAGGGAAATTGCTCCAACAATTTCCCCAATCAGACGATTGCTCCTGCAATCTCCATATATTGTCAAACATCGAAACCTAAACATTAAGACTCATTGAGCCAGCTCAAGTTTAGTCAAATTGGTCAATCTTGACCTAAGGATATTACACCAACAATTTCCTTCTTTTTGATGTTTGACAATACCTTTTAGTTAGGCTAATCCCATGGCCTCAACTTTTTCTTCATGCCAATGCATGAATGAGGGTTTGCTTCATTCTTTCCCTTTCCAAGAGGGCAAACTCCTCCGTTGGATAAGGAAGGCATAATTTAGAGCTTACATTCTCCCCCAAACTTTTCTAGAGATACAACGGCCTAACTTAAACCCTACATTCTCCCCCTATTGATACACATCAAAAACTCTCCCTGAAGAGTTATTCAATGTTGTTCACAACCTCACATGTTGTTCACAACACTACAATGAAGGCCCCTTATCCTTCACTGTATCCAATGCTCACCCTTGAGCATTAAACCACGTCACACTGCATTCATCATTCCAACAATGAAGGTCCCATACCCTTTATTGTAGCCAATGCTCACCCTTGAGCATTAATCCACTTCATAATGCTCATCCTAGAGCATTCACAACTTAACAATGAAGATATCCACTCTCTATTATTTTTCAATGCTCAACCTTGAGCATTTACTCTAAAGAAGGTTAAATGACTTTCCATGGTGTTTAAAAAAAATTAATTTTCATATCCTTAAAGAGTAACCCCCTAAAGACATGCTCTAAACTTCTGTCATTGCACCAACAATGACTTGGAATCCCTAAACCTTTAGGAATCCCAAAACTTGAAGTTTTGAGGTTCAAGAGATTCAATATTGAAACCAGCCTCATCGTAAACTTCAATCTAGTGGTCCTTAATCATTGCTCCTTGTTTTCATTATGAAAACTACCTTTAAATGTATATAAATATATTCCAAGAGGTTAGGAGTGGTTAAAGGGGCTAAAAATGGCTTAAAGTGCTGAAATAAGACTTTCCCACCCAAAATCAGTCTTTTCAATCGATTGGGTTGGGGCTCAATCGATTGCCACTCGTTTCAATCGATCCACTAATCGATCCGCAACTTCTGCTCGCAGAAAACCTGCTTGAGTCGATCGACTGATTGATCCAGCACAGTTGAATCGATCGGCTGATCGATTTAACGAGCTTCTGCTCGCGATAATACCTTTCTCAATCGATCGCCCGATCGATTGATCGATTGGAGGTCTGATTTCCTGAAATTCAATTTCAACGAAATTCAGAAATGCTCTAAAATTTTTACAAAATTCTAAAATTTATGAAACTTCTTGTAGACATTATTTAGGGTATATACTATCATGAAAAAATAGTTTTCTAAGAAAATACACCTTATTTTTAAAGATTGACACAAATTTGAAATCTTATAAAAAATTCAATGTTTCTTCCAAGTTTGTGTCTAACTTTTATGATTGCTATAAAAAAAATAGCCTTCACCAAGGTTTTCCAAAGTTATTTAAAATGTTTTTCAAAACCAATTTTCAACCATGTTCTTTGGATTCAATGCATATGACTTATACATTAGCCTTCCCAATGATTGGAGTACACATAACTATGTGTTTAGATGAAATCAAAACTCAAATAGATGCACTAAATCAACATCTTGAGTCTTGTTCATCATCCTATCATCTCACTTGTATCTAATGTGCACTAAAACACATACAAGTCACCTTATGGTCTTTGTGAGATGTAGATTTTGGTTTTGCTCTAAAATAGGGATCATGCATATCTATCTAGGCATTTTAGAAATTTATAAACATCTACCTATGATGTCACTTGTTAGTAAATGCCACTATCCATAATTACAAGGAAATTAAAATAATGCATGATGAGCTATGACATACATTAAAAAGAAATAATTTTCAAAAGAAAATATACTAATACTACATGATGTATGCATGACACATGATATTTTTTTTTGTTTGTTTTTCATAATAAACATGAATGCAACATATGATGTGCATATAATGGGCAAACAATCATGACAATTAGCATAAATAAAATATACTTAGATATTCTATCTAACTGTCCTTAATCTTTAGCTAAACCTAAAATTGATCCTAGATTGCCCTCATTTTCTCAAGAAAATGCCAAAATTCAACTTGACATTTCTTTTGTCCTTTTCCATTTGTGCCAATTAAAATTAAGTTCAATTCCTCAAATTTTGACATATTTTAATCTTCCAAAGAGTAATCGATTAATCCTTATCATTTTTAAAGGTTAACAAAAACCTTGAAAATGTCTCCAAGTGTTAACTTTATCAAGGTTGGGTTAACCACCCTTCCTATTTGGAGTTGACACTCTCTAAACCCATCTAGGGTGTAGAGAATATGCTTCTCGGAACCCAAAACCTATTGGTGCTCCTTGGATGCTCTAGGTACTCACTAAGGATAACTTTCCTAGATATCTTCCTAATGACCTTTCTAGGCTTCGTAGAAGCCTGGAAACTTCCTCTAGGTCAACTCTAGGGATTGCTTCACTTGTGACCTTCTTAATGACTTTCTTGGACTTCTTAGAAGTCTTAGTCATGTTGGTCTTTCCAAAAATACTCCTAGTGATAACTTTCCTTGTACTTTTTACTTGACCACTAGACCTAGGGTTGGTTCCATAACTATATGGAACCCTAGGGTATGAAGCCACATCCTTCTTAGCCTTAGGTTTGTATCCCAAACCTCTATGGCCATAGGATGACTCTTGTTTATCTAAACCTAGGTTTTGCTCATTTTGACCCTTAAAAATATTTTCCATTTTCTTTAGGGTATTTTCTAATTTATCAAGCTTTGACCTTAAGGCTTGGTTTTCCAACCTTAAATCCTTAGATTTTGGTTTTTCTTGATTCCTATGGATATTTTTATTTTTAGGCCTATAACTAAAATCCTTAGAGTTATTGCCCAATTTGTTATCTATTTTTCTAGCCTTAGATTGAGTGGTTTTAGCATGATAAGCTACATAATTTTCATTAACTCTATCATGCTTCCTATTTTCATGATAAATAACATTAAAATGATATAAATTATTTCTAGCATGCTTTTTACCATGATTTAAAGGAATTGGCACAATAAATAATACCTTAGGTTTGCTTTTGAGAGCTTCCTCTTGATTTGAGCTTCCTCTTTTTACTTTGGCCGATTTCTTCCCCTTAGGACATTGACTCCGATAATGTCCCTTTTGATGGCACAATAAATACACAATGTGTTTCTTGCTCTTCTTTGTCACGGGGCTAGTCTCCTTGGGCTTCTTCTTGCCCTTAGGTGTCACTTGACCCTTCTTCTAGTCCAATTTAGGACACTTGTTTTTGTAGTGCCCTCTTTCCCTACACTCAAAGCAAATGATATGATTTTTATTATTAACAATTGAAATTGTTATACCTTTGCTTGTACGGGTGGCACATGATCCTCTATTTGATTTTTCTTGATTTGTGGAGGTGGCACCATCTTTTTCTTCTTCATTTGACCCGGAGGTGGAAGCTTCTTCTTGCTCCGGTGTCAATACACGACGCTCCCCCTCAATCCTAGAGATGGAGGCTTCTTCATCTTCATCCTCTTGCTCATTGAACAAAGAGTATGCTCCCTCTTTGCCCTTTTTGTTGTGCCCCGTTGAAGATGAAGCTTCTTGGACCTCTAGATCTTGATCCAATGAGTCACCCTCTTTGGATTATTCTTGGTTTGGTAGAGGGGATCTCATGGAGTTTAGCCAATTTGCTCCATAGCTCCTTAACATCTTCAAATTCTCCTATTTGTTTCAAAATGTTGCTTGGCAATATGTTGACCAATACTTTGGTCACTTTGTCATTGACCTCGCTTCTTTGAATTTGCTCTTAGCTTCATTTGTTTTTCTTGAGAATTTTGCTTTTTGAATCTTTTGGAGCTTCAAAGCCTTCATTAAAGCAAACCATTGCTCTATCTTCATCATGAAGAAATTCTCAATTCTCGATTTCCAAGAATCGAAACTTGTCATTGATGTGAATGGTGGAGGCACCCTTGTGTCGAATCCGAGTCTATCTCGGAATTTCATCTTGAAGTTGAGCCTTTGATGAAGTCTTTGACTTGTTGAAATTTGCTTCAACTTCTTCTCCCTCTAGAGGAGCTTGTTGCCCTTTCCGGTGATGATTCCGGTGAAGAGCGACCTTGCTGTGATACCACTTGTTAGAGTCGATTTGTAGTTAGACCGGGAATGGGGGTTTGAATAGCTCGTCGCACTCCGGTTGCTTGCTTTGATGATGTTGTTGCAGCGGAAAACACTCAAGCAACTCTCACAATGCTAACACATATATTTACTTGGTATCCATCTCAAGAAGAGGTGACTAATCCAAGGATCCACACGCGATACACACTCCACTAATAAAAACACTCCTTCACGGTAACTACCGAAGGCGAAGAAGCCTTGTACAAACTCTCAATACAACAAGAAGAAAAGAAGAGGCGAATACAAAGAATCTCTTATAAGATTTACACAAATGAAAACCCTAGCTCTCTTCTTCTCCTTGTGTGGAACACCTCTTGACCTTGGAAGTGCATCAACACTTTGCTCCAAGAAGCTTCAAGAATTGGCGGAGAGTTGTGGAGAAACTCGTGTAAAGATCGGAATGGAGCTGGCGAAGTAGTCACGAAGAAATCGCTCGCCAACAGCATTAACCTGCGCAACGATCGCATCTCAATTGATCGGCTGATCGATTGGAGAGACTGAATTGATCGATTCAGCCTTCTTCTGTGCTTCTCGCGATTGTACAAGAAAACTGGCTCCAATTGATTGCCCGATCGATTGACGGTGCCCAATCGATTGGGAGCTCCTCTGTGATCACGATTTCGCTTCCCAATCGATCGGCTGATCGATTGGGCCAGCCTTCACTCGCGCACACAACCAATCGATCGACTGATCGATTGGACTGCGGTCCAATCGATTGGTTGATCGATTGACCTCCCTTTGACTTGTTTAAATCAAGTCTAGGATCCCCAATTCCAACATCCGGTCAACCATGACCTATTGGAACTCAGTTCCAACATGCCTAACATCTGGTCAACCTTGACCTGGGACTTCTTCACCAAGTGTCCGATCAATCTTTTTACCCACTTGAACTTTTATCCTCGTGCCAAGTGTTTGGTTAACCTTGACCCACTTGGATTTACCGTCTCATGCCAAGTGTCCGGTCCTCCATGATCCACTTGGACTTCTGACAGATGTCCGGTCACCCTTGATCCATCTGGATTTCCTCGTGCCAAATATCCAGTCAATCCTTTGACCTACTTGGGTTTCCCAACACCAGGTGTCCGATCAACCTGGATCTCCACATGTCTGGCTTCACTCAGCAGGTCTTTCCATTTGCCTAACTTCACTCACTAAGATTTTTCATCTGCTTGACTTCACTCACTAGGGTTTTCCATCTGCCTAGCTTCACTCACTAAATCTTTCACCTGACTTCACTTACCAGAATATTTCCAGCTGCCAGGCTTCACTCACCAGGACTTCCCCTCGCCTAACCTCTAGTTAGGGCTTTCCAGTCAAGTTTCCGATCAACCCACCTACTTGACTCTTCTTCACGTCAGACTGGTCAAACCTTGACTAGAGGGGAATTGCTCCAATAATCTCCCCAATCGGACGATTGCTCATGCAATCTCCATATATTGTCAAATATCGAAACCTAAACATGAAGATTCAAGCTTGATCCAACTCAAGCTTAGTCAACTTGACCCTGGGATATTGTACTAATAGTTAGAACTCTAAGAACATTTGATGTCAAAAGTGTATACTTTTTTTTCTTTATTTATGGTTCTCACAAATTTCCACCTGATTTCTTCTGATGATCATCATACAATCCTACCTAATCATTTGTTCAATTTTTTATTTTTAGGAGAAGGAACTTCTTGAAAAGCACAACACATGGCTTAATGAGGAATTTTCCATGAAAGTTAACTGTCTAATTGAAGAACGAAAGGCACATATGGAAGTTGTAGCAGATTTATCCGCCAAACTTTCTGAGGCAAGCGTTCTTGCCTGAAAAATGTTTCAGTGTTCTAGCTTCAGAAATTTGCTATGATTTTTTTTCTACATTATCCACAGTCTGAGAGGCAGATTAATGAGTATTCTAGTTCACTTAAACACAGTACTGAAAGGGTGGATGAGTTGGAGCTTAAAAATGCTTCCTTGGAAAAGGTAATCTATTCTTTTGCAAGAGTTTCTTTAATTCACGACTCTCCTGACAGGTTACCGACAGTTAACTCATGTCTTGCCTGAAAATATGCAGGAACTTTGTTCATCCAAGGATTCTGCGGCAACCAATGAAGTGCAACTCACATCTGAACTCTCAACTGTCAGTATTATCTTTGATTCAGTTTGGTACTATTTTGTGGATGCTATTCTGATGTTTGGGAAATATCATGAGAAAAATTGGTCTGCTTTTTCTATGTTTGAGCCTTTGTTGTTTATGAATATAATACATGGAGTTGATTTACAGTGGAAACTAGGAATGATGATCACGATATCAACTGAGCTAAACAAAGTTTAGGTTCAGTACATGATAGTACTCTAAAAAATTTAATGCAACCTATGACCACTCAAGCTATTTCATAGATTGGAAATATGCATGTGGTCAATATGAAGAAAATATTTAAAACTGATTTTTCTTAATAGAAGTGCATGACATGACCTTGCAAGGTTTAGTTAGGAGTAATTTGGTGTAATTAAATGTATTTGTGTTATAGTTATGTGTGAACTGGGATGTTTAAAGTCAGATTTTAAGTAATTAAGTTCCACTTATGTCTAATTTGGGTTTAAAATGACTGATTAAAGAATATGCATGAATCAATTTGGTTAATTTAGGATTGACCCCAACTTGAATTAGTTTGAACCGTTTGATTCAGACAAACTCAAGTTCAGTTAGGGATTTTTTGGGTATTAAAATTTTTCCTCTCTTCCTCCTAATCTCACTAGTCCCCTCTGTTGGGACCGAAATGTAGCTTGGGGGGGGGGGGAATAGCTCGTCACGATCTCGTGCTTGTCGTTGCTTGCTTCTTGTGATGATGTGCAGCGAAAAATACAAGAACAACACACTACAACGCTAACACGTAGATTTACTTGTATCCACCTCAAGAAGAGGTGACTAGTCCAAGGATCCACACACTCACACACCCTCCACTATGAAAACCCTCCTTTACGGTAACTACCGAAGGCGGAGAAGCCTTACAAGCTCACGATACAACAATAAGCAAGAAGGAAGCCAAATACAAATAACTCTTACAAGATTTTATACAATGAAACCCTAGCTGCTTCTTCTTCTTCTTCTTGTCGTAACTCGCCTCTTGACTTGGATGTGCCTCCAAGAATCTTCAAGACTGACGGGGAGAGCTGTGGAAATCGCCCTTGCAAGCTCGTGTAGAAAAAAATCAAGTTCTACCGAAGAAATCGCACGCCAATGCCTTTATCTGCGTCAACGATCGAATCCCAATCGATTGGATTGCTCCCAATCGATTGGGGAGGCTCGATCCAATCGATTGGGGAGGCTTTGGATTGATCGACCGATCGATCCAGAGCGCCTCTGTGCTCTCTAGAAATCCCCTGAATCGATTGCCCAATCGATTCACTGTGTTTCGTGCGATTTCCAGAGATATCGCACGAGAATCCAACCTCCCAATCGATCAGCCGATCGATTGGAGGCTTTCTGTGCGATCGACCGATCGATTGGGAGGCTTTCTGTGCGATCGGCCGATTGATTGGGAGGCTTTCTGTGCGATCGGCAAAGACTCCCAATCGATCCATGGATCGATTGGGAGAACCCTTTGTCGCGGGTGCTCTCCCAATCGATCAACCGATCGATTGGGCATGAGCCAATCGATCGGTTGATCGATCCAGCTCCTGTGGACTTGCCCAATCAAGTCCAAAGCCCCCTAAAATCAACATCCGTTCAATCCATGACCTGTTGGTACATCATGCCTAGCATCCGGCCATACCCGATCAACCTCGAACTAGCCTTCTAGCCTCCTCCATCAGCCTTGTGTCCCTCAGATATCTCCCATCCTTCACGCCTTGCCTTCAGGAGCTTCCTTCGGCCTCATCCTAGTTGTCGGATTATACCACCACACTCGACCAACCTCGAATTAGCCTTCTAGCCTCCTCTATCAGCCTTGCGTGCCTCGGATATCTTCCTATCCTTCACGCCTTGCCTTCAAGAGCTTCCTTCAGCCTCATCCTAGTTATCGAGTTCTCCTTGCCAAGTCACACTAGGACTTACCTTGCCAAGACCATATGCTTAGACTTACTACCTTTGCCTGACTCCTCACCAGGACTTCCCAATTGCCTTTGCCAAGATCACACTTGGACTTTCAGTTGCCTGGCTCCTCACCAGGACTTTCCAAATGCCTGACTCCTCACCAGGACTTTCTCCACTGCCTAAACTCTAGTTAGGACTTCCATACGTCTAACCTCCAGTTAGGACTTTCCCAGTCAAGTCTCTTGTCAACCTTGACCTACTTGACTTGTATTCTCATCAACCTGGTCAACCCTTTGACCATCTCCATAACCGGACGATTGCTCCAGCAATCTCCTTATATTGTCAAACATCAAAACTAAAGTCCCGACTCAAGCTTAACTCAACTCAAGCTTAGTCAAACTGGTCAACCTTGACCTGGGGAAATTGCCCCAACACCCTCCTCACTCCTTGTATGGCATGACACAAGCTTTCTCTAGGCCCTCCTTGCTTGTGAGTGCTCCCACCCCTCCCTTCCTTCTCCCAAATTAGTGCAGGAACATGCTTGCCCTTGCGCTTTTGGCTTGTGGCCAACTCTCCACCTCATGCAGCCGGCTTACATGACCTGCTTTGCAGCTTTTATTGTTGTAACATTATTTGTTGTGCAACGTCTGCTCAATGCCGATGCTACCAACTAAGTTCTTTTCCTCACGTGAGTCCAAACCCCAATCCTCTCATCTTCTCTATTGAGATAAGGCAAACTGGCTCTCTCCTTCCCTTTTCTTGTAGCAGCCTGACCTCTCTCGTTCAGGAAGCAGCAACCCCTCCAACCATTTTCTCCAGGTGCTTCTGTAGTCCCTTTGCCAGACTGTCACAAAAAAAGCTGGCACATCATTGGAGTCATAATTGTTTCCCTTGTTATGACCTTGCAACATCTCATCTCGTCAGTATGTCATAGCAGGTTTATGTTTTCAGTGATACAAGTATTTGTCTTTTAATAGCAGGTCTCATCTGATCTTGTCTGTCAATCATATCTTTTTGTTTGATAGGCTGAATCTCATAACAATAATTGGAAACCAATTGAGCTAATATGCTTTGGCCTTTGGGAAGTGAGCTAATGCCTCAAGCTAGACCTTTTGTGCTTCGTTGTTGTAGGCATTCTTTGCAATGACTGTGTTATAGATCGTGGCATTTATTTTCATATTTATATTTGATTAATTAGAGTCGTTAACATTCAAATTAAGTATTTTGAGTTAACCTAGGAGTGAGAACAAATGTTTTTTCATTGTGTATTGACCCTATTGAGTTGGTTGTCCAGGCACATAGATGGAGCTAATGATGTAGAGATGGATGATCTGGTCGTGATGACAATCTTTCAAGCTTGATAACATTAAGGTGATATACGTTGGTCATTCTATTAGGAGAATGATTGAGGTTATGGTGAGAATCATGGGAAATATTTGGATGATTTTGGGGGAAATTGTAGGTAATATTAGTATTGGCTTATTGGATCAAGATGAATTATTTTTGCAGAGTGTTATATAATATTATGGAATCATGACTGTGCATAGATTTGAGTTTAAGGGAGAATTGTTTTAAGTTTAAAAATGATTGATTATCACAAGGTTGAATTGTGTGGTCATTGAGCTGGACCGGTATTGGAGAAATTAACTTTGATGGTGCTTATGTGTAAAGGTTTAATATTGATTCAAATTGGGAATCAAATCAGTAATTAAGGTTTAAATTGTCTTAATCAAGAAGTATGAATGATGTGGTAACTTTGAGATTTGAGGCAAAGAATATATTAGGGTGATCATGATGGAGGTCTGAGGTAATATAGTATTAATTTATCAAATCAAAATGATTTATCGTGGAGTGTTATCTAATATTATGCAATTATGATAATTTATAGATTCTGATTTTATGGGACAATTGCTTTAATATTTAAATTATTGATTATGATGATGTTGAATTGTGAGATCATTGATGTTACTCAGGATTGGAGAATTAACTATGATTGTGAGTTAGTAGATTTACTTATTGAGGATATGCTACTTGAGAATAGATTGGTTCAAATTTTAAATCAAATTAGTAATTAAGGTCATAATTATCTTTACCGAGAAGTATGAATAATGTGGTAACTAAAAGATTTGAGGTGGCATATAGGTGTATAAATTTGATGTTAGTGAAGAGGGTTATAACAGAAGTCTCTTGGGCTTTGATCTCAACATATCAGATCTTAGTGAGAGTCCAATTTATGTTTTAATCTGTCAACTTGGGTTGTTTGGTGACTTTGTATTCTTATTCCTTTGTTGTTCATATTATTGTTGATTTCCAATGATTTGCTCATATGTGAGATCTCATGATGTATGCTCATGTAATATATGAGTGGCAACATGTGATATTTTATATCATGCCATACCATTATTTGTTAAGCCATTCATGCTGGGTATTATGTCATGTATATATGATGTTTTATATGATTGGTTTTATATGACATTGTTTTAGGTGGTTTAGCAAGTGGGAATATAGGCTAATTATGTTGTTTTTGGATTAATCATGTAATGTAGTTATTTATTTTTTTTGTAAGTGCTGGTTCATATTTACCAGGTCAGGTAGCTAGAGTTATAGGTTAATATTAGATAATTTATTGGCAGATAAGGATCTACTAGCGGATGACGAGTCTATTGTAGATAAGTGCTTCAGTGGATGATGACTATTAAGGATGGGATGAGGCCTTTACGGATGATTACTCTATTGTGCATGAGGCTTGTGGCCTGTAGGATGATTTTTTTATTTTTTATTTTTTATTTATTTTTTGAGTATTTTAGCAATTATGCCACTTTCTAGCACCTTGGTCATACATTGTCCATTTTATTGACTGATGGATGCAGGACGATTATGCTAAATTTGGTAGTTATTAACATGGTAGAGCATATCGACACCATTCTCTGTTCTAGAGTGGGAAATTACAATGATTCACCTAATGGGTGCAACTATGCTTGTTATTTAGGTTTGCAATCAATATATACTGTGCTGATAACAACTTGGAACAATGTATATCCCTTTAGTAGATGTGGAACTCATGGAGTTAGCCATTGCATGGTTTGCTTTGTGCGGTGTGATTTTTTGTAGTAGATTATGTTGGAGTTAACATAGGGTAGTCATGATAGATGTTCATTGCAGTGCCAGTGATCTAATTTCATCTTGTCATTTATGTCATGCATCATTGACGAATCTTTGCTGTGACTTATTCATACCTATATTCATGCTGCTGTTCACTTTCCTTATATGGCCTTCATTTCCAAATTTTTCTATCAAGTCAGTTTCGGTATATTCTCGAGGGTAGCAGTTGCTTCTTGATTTTGTTATATTTCTTGTACTGACATTGCTCTAGATCGTGCACATTGAAGGAAGTTTGATGTTTGACGGATTAACTTTAGGTAGTGCCAAGATGCATGTAAGGGGCTAACTCTAAAAAAATTAATCCCTAGGTATCTCCCTAGATACATATATTAGGTCAGAGCATATATTCTGTAGCAGGCCCTCAACCCTTCGTCTTATGCTGTTTCAAAAATATATTATAGAGCTTTAGATTTAACACTTATTATAAAGTTGTCTGACCATTCATCGGGACCTTCGCATTGGTGGGTGCTTCGTGCATCGATTTGCCCTTTATAAAGTTAAATTCTTGGGTCTCTTAGAAGCTTGATCATGAAATCCATTGGTCATGGGAACAAAGATAGAATGATCGTTTTAATTGCACTTTTTACAAAATAACAATATATTTAATGAATTTCATACTTTTATTAAAGTTCAATTTGAAAGCAATGTGTCTAATAGTATTGTTTAAAGTTTTGTTCTCTGCTAAATATTTTGTTGCACCCATTCATCGACATGCGAAATAGTCCAAAACTCTCTTGCATGACTTATTTAGCTCCTTGGCTTCTCCTCCATGCGGTATGAAATTGACACACACCACACTCACTCTGCACTGCTACTCCACATGGAATGAACCAAACTAAGCTCCCTTTTCATGCAATGAACCAAACTAAGCTCTTCTTCCTCCACACAATACCTCCTCATCACATGGAATGAAAGTGACGCTCCTCTTCCACTGTATCCCTCCTTCACACAAAACAAAAGTGCAAGCCACCACCTTCCACGGTCACTTCTCCCCCTCCGCATTGACTCTATGTTGAAACCCTAGGTATGTCAGGTAAGTTTCTCATCCGCACTCTTCTTTTCTTTGACCTTCTTCCTCCTCTCCTTCCCTATTCTCTTACGTCAGCATATCTTCACACTGATACCGATACTGACGACACCATTTGAGCTGGCCAGCGACAAAGCCTCGGCTTAACTTGAGATTTCAAATCATGCATAATAGCCTCGTCTGATTATCATAATATATCTTCATTGGATCAACAAGAACATTGTATAGTTCATTTGTTAGTTGATTATGCCAAACAAGCTTGTATTGATCAAGGGCCATACACATATCAGATCTTCTCCTCAGATAGCAAAGTAACTTAGTATGTATGGGATCCTTTCCAATCTGAATTAGTGTGTTTTAATTTGAAGGTCTCTTCGATCATTTGAAAAATTCTCAAAGCTATCTCCTAATGGTACTCACTTGAAAACTCAAGAATGCTACTAGAGATGCTTATAACAATGTAGTTGTTTGGTTCATTTGTAATTTGTCAACTATTCTGCTTACTTTCTTGGATTAGATAACGTTCCAGTATCTTGATTAGTATGATATTGGGATTCATGGAATTGTTAGCTTCTCTAGCATCTAACATTCCATCATTTTCAAGCATATCAAGAGTATATTTTTGCCTGGAGTGCCTACATGAAACATTAATGTTTTTATATATTCTTTGGGTTGCATACGAACAAGATGACTGATGAATGGTGTTTACCAGAGAGAGAGATTGAAACGTACTGTTGTTGCCTTATAATACCCAGATGGAAATATCAAGTCATGTTTTTATATCAGCACAGAAAAAAGAAAGATGGAGACAATTTCAGAATGTTGTATTGTTAAGAAAAACCATGTCATTTTTGAATAAACACCAACGAAGGTCAAAGCATACTAAAAAAAATTGAATCCAGTTCTGGAGATTCACATATGGAAAACCCAAAATTTAGATTCTATTTTACAGAAAATGTGCATTAGCAAATTTATTAGGGTGATTAAGAAACGGACTGAGAAATGATTTCCTAGTTGACAGGACTCACATTTGACACAGATTATATAACTAAAAATCAACATCTGTAATTTGGAGTCTGAGATTTCCTGAGTCGATGCATATTTGAAGAGGAGATATCTCAATCATTAGAGCAGACAAAGTTGAAGCCACAATCAATTAATTCAATGGTAGAGACTTTTGCCATGCTAATCACGCTCCTAGGCTGTTGATCTTAAATAAAACATACTGAATGATACATAAGAATTCCATAACATAGCAAGTTTATTTACAAATATTAAACATAGGTATACAAATTGAGGAAAGTGATGAAGATGGAGTAAGAATATTTTGGCCATACCTTTGAATAAGAGTGCTTCACCATGAGAGTTACATTGCTATTCTAGGATGTTGATGTAATGATATAAAGAAAGTTTTTACTAGAAATGTGCACAAAGGGAAGATGACCTTTTATTTGAAATCCAACAATTTGATCTAAAATTCTGTTAGATAATCTGTGGGAGTACTTCTATTGACTAAGGAGGTTACAAGCTGAGATTGTCTTCCATGAAGTTTGTAAACCAAAGTAATCATAAATATTCCTTGATTGTGACAGGCATAGTCTTGCTAGTGTTGGGGTTCTGATTGGACAAAGATACCATCTTATAAACGTTGTTTAGATTGAGCCATATTAGCAAAATGTGTGGGGAGTACTAGTGAGAAGCCATTTAGAATGCAACATATTTCCTCTACTTGTCCCAGCTTCCACAATTAGTGCACTCCCTTTCCCATGGCCTCCACGAGCAATTTGACTACCTCCACTACCTCAACTTCATCATGGAGTAGAAACAGATCATATCTAAACTTCAAGAGTTGATCTCAGTCCAGGTTCAGAAGGTGAGATGGTTTGTGATAGTCTCACAACATGCTCATGTAGGCATCATGTAGAGGGTATAAAAGTGCCTCCTTGAAATTTTAGTTTTGACCAACATAGATTCATGTGAAATTGTGTGAAAAACCTAATAAAAATTAGCTTATTGGTGTTACAACTTGATTTTAACATTTGCTATGACCTGCTATAACTCTCTAGAAGTATGAAAAAGTTCTGAAATTGATTGAAATAAGTGGTTATCTCTCAGAAAAATTCTGAATTATCTTATATGCAGGCCACTTAAGTATGGATCCCTAGCTTGTTTCCATGTCCCATAGCATGAGAAAAAACATCAATAAATGCACATGGGAGTAGAAAGAGATATTATGTAGTTTTTGAAGAACTTGGTATTATTTGGTTCAAAGATAAGCCTTATAATACCATGTGCATATGGAGGATAATCAAAAAAGAGGAACAATGTATAGCACCAAACTATGTATTACCATTGAAGAAGAAGACTTGATTGACAATGGTGACAAGAAGAGGACCATGTTACCCTAAGGAACGCGCTAAACACGTGAAAGCGCAGTGGAAAACATCTAGTTCCTTTCCAGAAGATCCATGCAAAAGGAAATCATATACTAAATTTCTCATAAAAGGAGTCATACCTTTGGCGCGTACCCTTCGCAATCCCAACAACAACGTTTCTTTAGATACAGATCTTAACGCGATCAAGTGGCCGCGCCTCTATTGTATCCACACGAACAAGCCTCGTTTGTCTCACAAACTCACAAAGTGGAGAATGAAACAACCAAAGGTTGTGCTAGCAACCCTTCTTGGAAGTTTCGGCCAAGTGAAGAGAGGAGGAAAAAGAGCAAGAACACCAAAAACTCATCATAAAAAATGAATAAAAAAATCTCCTTTTATAGATTCATGAAAGTACCTTATGCCTTAATGTCAATTGCCTTAATTGACATTAATATTTGTCTTCATCCAATGAATCCAATGCATCCAATGCGAGCAATTCAAATTGTTCACTCTTCATCTAATGCATCCAATGCATGAGTGATTCAAATTGTACACTCCTCTTTCTTCATGAATTCAAATTCATGAAATCACTTAATGAGTCCAACTCATTAATCATCAGTCCAATTGACTCAATGAGTCTAATTCGAATTGGACTCAATCCAATAGTTGGATCAGTCTAGCTCAATGAGTCTCATTTGAATTAGACTTATTCAATGATCCATCATATGAATCCATCTCCATTGACTTGTTCTTTGTGTGTGACCCAATAGGTTCTCATAACGTTGACAATGTATCCAAATCAACATTTAGATACATAAGCAATGAGTGACATCTAGCAAGGCATCATTGTTACCCAAGCGATGAGAATGTCGAGATCCGGTTTAACCTTTTCGTGTCTATTATCTTGTATGACTTGGTCTCTCTATCCTTGATATCTAGATTGATCAATGAGGCATAGATCATGTCATCTTATCAACCTTTGTGTTTCTTGATCCCTAAGTAGACACACTCAATCAAATAAGCTCAATATCTCATATTAACTAATTTGAGCATGGCCAAGCATTTTGTGTCCTACTACAGATATTGCTTCCGTCATATGAAAAGGATAAATCCCATCTACATCACTCACATCCCTCCGCATAATTTATCGCATACCCAGTGATCGACTTTATAGTCCACCTTGTTACAAGTGATGTTTGCCGATACCAAAGTACACAATGCCTTATGTAGGGAACCGTAGTGACTTCAGGTCTAAAGACTATTTATACCAATAGTCACATGAGAATATTTATGACACTCATATAACGATCCATGAAATATTTTCATAGCGGGTCATTCAATATATATTCT
Organism: Zingiber officinale; assembly: GCF_018446385.1. Classification (NCBI taxonomy): domain Eukaryota; kingdom Viridiplantae; phylum Streptophyta; class Magnoliopsida; order Zingiberales; family Zingiberaceae; genus Zingiber; species Zingiber officinale. Next base: position 178,600 of record NW_024589898.1, on the reverse strand, counting down.
CTAATATATACTTATGTGTCAACATGATATCTTATACCCATGACTTGTGAGACTAAGTCATCCATTGATTGACATGCTAGTCTCAACGCATTACTATTGTCTTTGTATATTAATGTTTGACTAGAAATAGTTAAAAGTAGTGTTCTATGTATATTTACAATATCTCACTAAATTCAACTAATTGATAAGTTGTAGATTAGAACATACTACCCAAGGACATTATTATACTTATTCATTCAGCATTGAACTGAAATAAATATAATAACCAACTTTGCCTTTTATTAATAATGGAATATGATACAAAATGAGTCATTTACAATCATCTTATAATTGGTACTAGGGCTAATACTAACAATCTCCCACTAGCACTAGTGCCAATCACTGAGATATCGAATACCCAGTGACCTAGTATGACCATCATGCTTCCTTTTTGCCAAAGCGTTGGTCAAAGGATCTGTAATGTTAGCGTCGGTTGGTACTCTACATATCCTCGCATCTCCTCTATCGATGATCTCTCGAATGAGATGAAATCGTCATAGTATGTGTTTGGATCTCCGATGAGGGCGAGGTTTCTTAGCCTGTGTAATAGCCCTTGATCCGGTGGTAAGGACGGGGGATCCTCGTTGGCGGAAGGTCAACGACACGTGGAAGTCAAAGGTCAAGAGATTCAACCCTGAGACCCGACCGACCGGACTGAGAGGGCCGATCGACCACCCAACCGACTGGACTGAGAGGGCCGACCGACCACCCGACCAACCGGAATGAGATGGCCGACCGGCCGGGAATCCCCCGAGCCGAATAAAAGACAACCCGACTAGAGGTCGGGTTTCCGATGCTCAATGTAAAAAGGTTTCAGGGCCGAGCGGACTGTCCGTTCGGCCGGGGCACAAGGCAACAAAGATAGGCAGGAGCAATCTCATTTGAGCATACGACCGGGAGTTCTCCCAGTCGGACCGATACCTACAACCGGGACAGAAGTGATATGCCTGCCGAGCGGCCGAATAGCTCGGCCCTGGAACAGACAAGAGGCGCAAGAGGACAAAGGAGACAGGGATAACATCATCCTCGAGACGTCTGCCGCCGACAGGCAGCAGGGTTGGCGACCAAGCCGTACACAGGATCATACGGTGGAAGCTTCCACCGTCACATCTGGGATATGCTCGGACGATTGCGGAATGACGTTAGAGGTACTTTTCTGACATGGGCTCGTTAAGGTATGTTTGGGGAAGCGTACACGCATCGAGAAGCGTGGCCGTGCCTCCCGGGGTCCTATATAAGGACCACCAGACGTCGATGAAGGTATGCGCAATCCTCACTGTAGCCACAGTTACGCTGCCTCTATCATTTCTCGTTGCCTGACTTGAGCGTCGGAGAGTCGTCGCCGGGAGACCCCTCCCGGCTCGGCTTCTTTGCAGGTTCGTCGGAGATCTACACCACCCGTCGGAGACAGCGGAGAGCGCCACGTCCCCAGCGTCCGTCGACTCAGCGCTCAGACAGGATCAAATTGGCGCCGTCTGTAGGAACCGTCCCTGAATCCGAGCCTAGAAGATGGAAGAAGCTGGATGTCAACTTCTGGTAACGCTCTCTCCTGAGGAGCTTGAAGCGCTCATCCAAGCGCGAGCAGCAAAAATCGCAGAAAGCTCAGGCCGAGCGGGCAGCGCAGCAGGCGACATCAGCATCGGGGGGCCGAGTGCCACCCGAAGAGCGGCCGGAGCAGCTCTCAATATGGGGGCAAAATAAGGGACCGACCGGCACCCAGATGGGGGCGCCGCCCGCCCCGATACCCTTTCATAGGGCTCTGTTCCAGACGCCCTCGGAGGTCACGCAAGCTAATCAGGACAAAGGATCTTCATCGGACGAAGCACCCGTCCGGGACGTCATAAAAGGAAAAGTGCCCCGAACGGACGCGTCACCCGAGCGGATCAATCGGCAATTCTCAGATGCCATCCTGTGTGATCCCCTGTCGAAGCATTATGTGTCCCCTGCGATCGGGGAATACAACGGGACAACCGACCCAGACGACCATCTGGGTAAGTTCGACAACACTGCCACTCTGCATCAATATACAGATGGTGTGAAGTGCCGAGTGTTCCTCACCACCCTCTCGGGATCGGCGCATCGGTGGTTCCGGAGGCTGCCGGACGGATCTATCACAAGTTTCAAAGAATTCCGAACGGCGTTCCACCATCATTTTGCGAGCAGCAGGCGCCACCAGAAGACCAGCGTCAATCTGTTCACCATCAAGCAAGGCTCGAGGGAGTCGCTCCGAGCTTACATCCAACACTTCAACCAGGTGGCCATGGACATTCCAACGGTCACCTCGGAAACAATGATGAATGCGTTCACGCAAGGGCTCGTGGACAGTGATTTCTTCCGTTCGCTCATCCGGATGCCGCCTCGGGACTACGACCACATGCTGCATAAGGCCAATGAGTACATCAATGTGGAGGAAGCCCAGGCGGCGAGAAGAAAGGAAGCCCTGAATGACCAACCAGCTTGAGCCGAGCGGAAGCAACCCGTCAGTCACCAGCCCCCAGAGGACCGCGAGCTGAAGCCGCCCGTCCTCATCAGCACACTCGGCCGCACGCCGTCCAGCAAGTAGTGGCTGATCGACCCAAGCCCAAGGGGAAGGTATGGACCCCGATGTTTTGTTCACTCCATCAGTCAGCTACTCACAACACCCGTGACTGTCGGAGCCTCCCCCCCATCACTCATCCTGCGCCAAGGAGCTACCGCCGCCGATCACCTTCACCAGACCGGCGACATCGACAACGGAGCCCCGTTCAAAGAATAGAAAGGAGATCCCCCGAGCGGCAGCATCGTCAGCAACCCGGGGCCCACCATCGGGCGTCGCATGAGCGACCTCGACCATCCGCTCGAGAGGAGGAGAATAGGGGCAACGCATCTCGAGGCGAGATCAACATCATCGCCGGAGGCCCGACCGGAGGAGACTCCAATAGAGCCAGAAAGGCACACGCAAGGCAGCTGAGGATACACGCGGTCGGCTGTAGCCAGGAGAGGGCGAGCGGACCCGAGATCAGCTTCGGGCCTAGGGACCTCGAAGGACTCGAAGTCCCGCATGATGATGCCCTGATCATTCGAGCGGTAATAGCTAACTTCACTATTCACCGCATTTTCATTGACACAGGCAGCTCGGTCAACATAATATTCAAGAAGGCCTTCGACCAACTGCAAATCGACCGAGCCGAACTACTGTCAATGACAACCCCCCTCTACGGGTTCACTGGCAACGAAGTCTTGCCGGTCGGCCAGATTCGACTGGCTATCTCGTTGGGAGAGGAGCCACTCAGAAGGACAAGGACCACCAGCTTCATCGTGGTTGATGCTCCTTCGGCATACAACGTTATCTTGGGGCGACCGACTCTCAACGAGTTCCGGGCGGTCGTCTCTACCTTCTGCCAGAAAATCAAGTTCCCGGTGGAAGATCAAGTAGGGGAGGTGCGGGGAGACCAGCTGGCAGCTCGAAGATGCTATGTGGAGATGGTCCGAGCCGAAGCCAAGTCCGCTCGGAAAGTGCCGTGAGTCGAGGTAAATGCTATAACCGAAAAACCACCCTCTTTGGTTTACGAAGAAAAGGAGGAGGTGCAGATTGACTCTTCTCGACCGGAGGCCACCACCTTCGTAGCATCCGACCCGGAGGAGAACCAGAAGGAAAAGCGGATCACATGCCTCCCCCTCAGTAGTTGGGTTTCATCCCGATCGGACGACGTGGCACCTGAGCGCAAAAATTCCATGATGGCTGTTCTCCAATCGCACGGGAATGTGAGACCTTCCATCCGGTCTACGTGCGTTATCAAGGATACTTGCTCGATTGGTTGCTTGATGAAGATCGGCGATATCGAACTTGCGAGCTTGGCTAATTCATCTGCCGCCTGGTTCTCCGTTCGGGGTATCTTCTGGACCACCACCTCGGTGAAGCTGGTCTTGAGTTTTTCAAAGGCCTCCGCGTACAACCTGAGTCTTGCATTGTTTATCTCAAAGGCGCCTATGAGTTGTTGAGCGGCTAGTTGGGAATCCGAGTGGATCACCACCCGGCTGGCTCCAACATGCCGTGCGGCCTGCAGTCCGGCTATGAGGGCTTCGTATTCTGCCTCATTATTTGTTGCTCGATAGTCCAGCTGGACGGACAGATGCATCCGCTCTCCCTAAGGCGAAAGTAGTAGGATCCCAATTCCGCTTCTGAGCCGAGTGGACGATCCGTCCACATATACTTTCCATGTAGTTTCGGGCTCAGGCTTTTGTACCTCAGTCACAAAATCTGCCAAGGACTGTGCCTTGATCGCCGAGCGGGGTTGGTATTGGATGTCGAATTCGCTTAGCTCTGTCGTCCACTTGATGAGCCGTCCGGATGCTTCAGGGTTTAGGAGTACCCTTCCCAACGGGCTATTCGTCATCACAATAATGGTGTGCGCCAAAAAGTAAGGGCGCAACCTCCGAGCGGCAAGGACCAAGGCGAAAGCCAACTTCTCGAGACCGGTGTAGCGAGACTCAGCATCCTTTAAGATATGACTTAAGAAGTACACAGGCTGTTCTTCACCGTTCGGCCTTACTAATGCCGAGCCTATAGCATGCTCGGTTGAAGATAAATAAATGCGGAGTGGCTCGCCTGCTGCCGGTTTTGCCAACACGGGTAAGAAATTCAGGTAAGTCTTCAGTTCCTCGAATGCCCGATCGCACTCCTTGTCCCATTAAAACTTGGTAGCTTTACGCAGAATCTTGAAGAACGGCAGGCTCCGGTCGGCGGTCTTAGAGATGAACCTTGACAGCGCCGTTATCCGACCGGTGAGACGCTGTACCTCTCGAAGATTTCTGGGAGGCGGCATGTCTTGCAATGCCTTTATCTTGCTGGAGTTCGCCTCTATGCCCCGCTCGGTCACGATGTAACCCAGGAAGCGCCCGCCTTTTGCTCCGAAGAGGCACTTCTGAGGGTTAAGCTTGACTCCGTATCTTCTCAATGTTTGGAAAGTCTCCTCCATATCCGCATAGAGATCTGCCACTCGGAAGGACTTGATAAGTATGTCATCCACGTACACTTCCGAGTTCCGTCCGATCTGCTCCCTGAATACCTTGTTCATCAGACGCTGGTAGGTAGCTCCTGCATTCTTCAGCCTGAACGACATTACGTTGTAGCAGTAGGTGCCGTCCGCCGTAACGAAGCTAACCTTCTCCTGGTCTTCTCGGGCGAGCGGCACTTGATGGTAGCCTTGGTATGCATCCAACATGCATATCAGCTCGTACCCGGCCGTGGAGTCTACCAGTTGATCGATCCGGCGCAGGGGGTAGAAGTCCTTCGGGCATGCCTTGTTCAGGTCCCGAAATCGATGCAAACTCTCCACTTGTTACCCGGCTTGGAGACCAGTACCACATTTGCGAGCCAACTCGGGAATTGCACTTCCCTTATGTGGTCGGCCTCCAGAAGCTTCTCTACCTCCGCCCGGATAATGGCATTCTGCTCAGCGCTAAAATCCCTCTTCCTTTGCTTCACCGGCCGAGCGTCTGGCCATGGTGTAAGTGTGTTTTCTTCCGAAGTCCTTTACGCCATCTTTCCGATCAGCTATTAATACTCCTGTTTATGTCAGAGATGAGTGGAGGAGATCGCTGTCTCCAACCGACTGGCCATGGTGGACGAAGAGCTGAAGAGGCTGAAGAGTTCGGGCGGTCCGTCCTCCCAGGGCCCCTCATATGCCGAGCTGCAGAAAGAGCTCAAGAAGACTAAAGATTTGTTGGAGGCTGAGCGAAAGAAGACGACCGATCAGGCCTATACGCTGGCCGAACTCGAAAAACAGGTCAAAACTCTTGACCGGAAAATAAGCCTTGCCACCGATCGGAAGAAGCAGGCTGTCGCCGATCTGGATAAGAAAAACGTCGAGGCGCGGGGCTTGGAGCAACGAGTTAAGGAGTTGATGGAGCAGCTGGACGGCGAGAAGAAGGGCCACTCGGGGGGGACGAAGATAAAAGTAATACTCCTTCCAGTGTTTATTGGAGGAGGGAAGTTTATCAAAGAAGACTAGGCCGGGCCGAGCCTGGAATAGATAGGTACCCAGCTCGGACTGTTTGGGATAATAGAAATAATAAAAAATTTCCAGGCGGAGAGGAATGCGGTGTATCTTGAACAACACCACCACTCCACACAAAAGGCGAAAAGTGTTGGGAACTAATTGGGCGAGCGGAAGACCAAAGAAATTGCAAACGTCGACGAAGAAGTGGTGGAGAGGAAACCGCAGACCGGCTATGAATTGGTCGCGGAAAAAACAGATAGCTCCGCTCGGCGGTTTGTGAGGCCGAGCGGATGGTGAGGGTAAAACGAGTTCAAAGTCGGACGGAATATCATAACCATCAAGCAAGGCCTCGGCGTCGCGCCGATCGAAGCGAGACTTCATGATAGTATACCAGGGGCCTAAAGTGAGGTCTGTGGGTCGAGAAGAACTGGCCATTGTCCGACCGGGCAAGAAAGCAAAAGGCAAGAAAAAGACACACGACAGAAGGAGGAAGATGATGAAGGGGACAGCGACCAGAAGACAAGAACTTGACAAAAAAACACAAGGGCGCTGAAGGAGGCGGGGAACCTTACAAAGAAGCTGGGGATCGAAGGAAGGAGGCGGGGAATCGTTAGAAAACGGAAAATCAGAGTCGTCGGAGCGCTGAAGCACCGAAGAAGGTTGCGGGACACGCGAAGGCAAAGGTGCGGCGGAGGAAGAAGGTGACGGCTTTATAAGGTCGGGCTCGATCGGCCTCGACCGTCGAATGCAGGTCACAGGAAACGAGGCCCACATCGGGCCGTTCATTTCAAACTGCTGATGTCCCATCGGACACATCGCCGAGCCGTACGATGACGTCAGCAGAGGCGCCACGTGGCACCATGCCATAGGGGCGCATTTAATGAGCGCCATTACGGCGCACAGCGCGCGTGCTTGGTCTTAATGGAGAGGATTTACACGCATCCTGAGGAGATCCGAAGGGCGTCAGCATTGACCGTCGACACGGTAGCAAAACCAGCGGCAGTAAGAGGCCGAGCGGCCGTGAGGAGGAACATTCTAGAAAGTGGCAGAGCGGTGTCACTCCGGCCGATCGGCAGTCCAGTCAGTCGGACTTAGCGCCTCCTTCGACTAGACTTGAGGGGGAGGCATGTGATCCGGTGGTAAGGACGGGAGATCCTCGTTGGTGGAAGTCAAAGGTCAAGAGATTCAACCATGAGACTCGACCGACCGGACTGAGAGGGCCGACCGGCCACCCAACCGACCGGACTGAGAGGGCCGATCGGCCACTCGACCGACCGGAATGAGATGGCCGACCGGCCGGGAATCCCCCAAGCCGAATAAAAGACAACCCGACTAGGGGTCGGGTTTCCGATGCTCAATGTAAAAAGGTTTCAGGGCTGAGCGGACTGTTCGTTCGGCCGGGGCACAAGGCAACAAGGACAGGCAGGAGCAATCTCATCCGAGCATACGACCGGGAGTCCTCCCAGTCGGACCGATACCTACAACCAGGACAGAAGTGATATGCCTGCTGAGCGGCCGAATAGCTCGGCCCTGGAACAGACAGGATGCGCAAGAGGACAAAGGAGACAGGGGATAACATCATCCTCGAGATGTCTGCCGCCGACAGACAGCAGGGTTGGCGGCCAAGCCGTACACAGGATCATACGGTGGAAGCTTCTACCGTCACATCTGGGATATGTTCGGACGATTGCGAAATGACGTTAGAGGTACTTTTCTGACATGGGCTCGTTAAAGTATGTTTGGAGAAGCGTGCACGCATCGAGAAGCGTGCCCGCGCCTCCCCGGGGTCCTATATAAGGACCCCAGACGTCGACGAAGGTATGCGCAATCCTCACTGTAGTCACAGTTACGCTGCCTCTATCATTTCTCGTTGCCTGACTTGAGCGTCGGAGGGTCGTCGTCGGGAAACCCCTCCCGGCTCGGCTTCTTTGCAGGTTCGTCGGAGATCTACACCACCCGTCGGAGATCTACACCACCCGTCGGAGACAGCGGAGAGCGCCACGTCCCAAGCATTCGTCGACTCAGTGCTCGGACAGGATCATCCCCATTGTTATCATAATAGAGGTCTATTGGGTTCGCTATACTAGGAACAACATTAAACTTTGTAATGAACTTCCTGATCCAAACAACCTCCTTTGCTGCAGCTGAAGTAGCAATGTACTCGGTCTCTGTTGTTGAATTAGCGACTGTATCCTGCTTTGAACTCTTCCAGCTCACAGCACCACCTTTAAGCAAAATACATACCTGACTGTGATCTTGTCAGTTTGGAAGCTAGCTTCGGTGTACCCCTTTACAACAAGCTCTTCATGACCTTCAAAGATCAAGAAATAATCTTGAGTCCTTCTCAAGTACTTAAGAATATTCTTGACGGCTGTCCAGTGACCTTCACCTGGATCTGATTGATATCTGCTTGCCATGCTTAACACATACGAAACATCTGGGCGAGTACAAAGCATGGTGTACATGATAGACCCTATAGCGATGTATAAGGAATCTGATCCATGCGGTCCCTTTCTTCCTTAGAAGAGGGGCATTGAGTTTTCGAAAGATTCACACCATGTGACATAGGTAGGAATCCCTTCTTGAAATTCTCTGCAAAACATTTAAGCACCTTGTCAATGTATGCACTCTGGTTTAGACTAAGTAATCTTTTAGATCTATCTCTATAGATCTTAAGGCCTAAGATGTAAGCTGCTTCACCTAAGTCTTTCATTGGAAAATAATTCCCAAGCCAAGTTTTCACCGACTGAAGAGTAGGGATATCATTTCCAATGAAAAGTATGCCATCTATATACAATATGAGAAAAATCATAAGATGACTGTGCTCCCACTAACTTTCTTGTAGACAGAAGGTTTATCTTCATTCTTAATGAAACAAAACGTTTTGATTGCATCATCGAATCGAAGATTCCTTCTAAAAGCTTGCTTCAATCCATAAATAGATCTTTACAACTTACAAACATTTCCAGCATTTTTGGATCTACAAAACTCTCAGGTTGTGTCATGTACACATACTCGAGGAGATTTCCGTTAAGAAATGTAGTTTTGACATCCATCTGCCAGATCTCATAATCATAATAAGCTATAATAGCAAGCATGATCCGAATGAACTTGAGTATCGCAACTGGTGAAAATGTTTCATCATAGTTTATACCATGAATTTGCTTGAATCCTTTAGCTACCAATCTATCTTTATAGGTATGCATATGCCCATTTATGTCAGTTTTCACCTTGAAGACCCACTTACACCCAATGGGTTTGATCTCTTCAGGTGGATCAACCAAAGTCCATACTTGATTAGTGTACATTGATTTCATTTCGAATCTCGTGGCCTCTAACCATTTCTCAGAATCTGGGCCTGTACAGTTTCCTGATAAGATATAGGCTCATTGAGACCAACAAGCACTACATCACCATAGTCAGATAAGAGAAAAGAATATCTCTTAGGTTGACGACGGGTCCTATCAGATTTGCGTAGAGCTTGTGCTACTTGAACAGGTTGTTGCTCTACAACTTCTTGCAGTGTAACAAAATCATGATCCACAATATTTTGTGGTACCTGTTCAGTTCCATTAAGGTTTCGGTGCTAGTTTGTGTATCTTGAATTTCTTCAAGATCGATTTGACTCTCACTAGTTTTTCTAGAAATAAACTCCCTTTCTAGAAAAACACTATTTCTGGCAACAAACATTTTGTCTTATGTGAGATTATAAAAGTAGTATCCCTTTGTTTCCTTGGGATATCCTATAAAATAACACTTGTTCGATTTGAGTCCTAGTTTATCTGAGACTTGTTGTCGAACGTAAGCTTCACAACCCCAAATCTTCATAAAAGACATCTTGGGACTCTTCCCAGTCCATATCGTATTTAGTGTCTTTATGACGGTCTTAGTTGGAATGCGATTAAGTGTGAAAGCGACCGTCTTTAGAGCATGTCTCCAGAAGAAAGTAGGAAGATCTGTTTGATTCATCATCGATCATACTATATCAATAAAGTACGATTTCTCCTTTCTGATACACCATTCCATTGTGGTGTTCCAGGTGGAGTGAGTTGAGAAATTATCCCACACTCAACGAAATGGTCATGAAACTGTTGGCTAAGGTATTCCCTACCTCGATCTGATCGAAGCATTTTAATACTCTTACCAAGTTGGTTTTGTACTTCATTCTTGAATTCTTTGAACTTTTCAAAGGATTCAGACTTGTATCTCATCATATACACATAGCCGTATCTACTGAAATCATCAGTGAAAGAAATGAAGTAATGATAGCCTCCTCTAATTGCTATTTTGAAAGGGCCGCATACATCAGTATGTATGAGTCATAACAAGTCATTAGCACTTGCGCTATGTTCACTAAATGGAGTCTTTGTCATCTTGCCTTGAAGACAAGATTCGCATACCTCATATGATTCAAAATCAAATGAGTCCAAAAGTCCATCCTTATGGAGTTGGGATATGTCACTCTTATTTATGTGACCTAAGCGATAATGCCAGAGATATGTGTGGTTCAAATCATTAGACTTGAACCGTTTGGTATTTATGTCATTGATTGGGTTGTCAAAGTCTAGAACATAGAGTCCATTCATGAGATGTGCACTACAATAGAATATTTCATTGAAATAAATAAAACAACATTTGTCCTTTATTATAAATGAGAATCTTTTCTTGTCCACAAGAAACAGAGATGATGTTCTTAGTTAAGGCAGACACATAACAACACTCTTCAAGTTCTAAGACAAACTCAGTGGGTAAAGATAAGGAATATGTTCCTATAGTGACAGCAACAACTCTTGCGTCATTGCCTACTCGTAGGTCCATTTTGCCCTTTGTCAATGTTCTACTATTTCTCAAGCACTGCATATTAGTACAAATGTGAGATGCACACCCGGTATCTAATACCCAAGAAATAGATAGATTGACTTTTATAATATATATACCTGAGGCAGAATTTTCACTTCTCTTCCTTTTTACTTCCTCTAGGTATAATTTATAGTTTCTCTTCCAATGTCCGGTCTCAGCACAGTGGAAACAGGTTCCTTCCTTAGCTACCCCACCTTTGGATTTCAGTGTATGAGTCTTGCCCTTGCCTTTGACTTGGGTTTTAACCTTACCTTTATGCTTCCACTTGCCTTTGCCCTTTGGCACCATGAAAATGGTGCTAGGCTTTGCCTTTTTAAGGTTGAGTTCAACAGTTCTCAACATGCTTAACATCTCAGGCAATGACTTGTCAATTTCATTCATGTTATAGTTTATGACAAATTGACTATAACTCTCAAGCAATGACTGCAGAATTAGGTCAGTGGCCAATTCTTGGCCTAGTAGAAATCCCAATCTTTGTAGGTTCTCCACATACCCGATCAGTTTGAGCACATAAAGCCCTACGAGACTTCTTGCATTCTGCATTAAAAGAGCCTTGGAGATCTCAAATCTCTCATGTCTTGCTTGTCCTTGATATAGTTGTCTAAGATGTTCAACCATATCATAAGCATCTATGTTCTCATGTTGCTTCTGAAGCTCAGAGTTCATGGTAGCTAGCATAAGGCATGATGCATCTAATGCATCATCTTGATGCTTCTTATAAGCATCCTTATCAGCTCTAGTGGCAGTAGTGGAGGGTGCTTCAGGAATGGGTTGCTCTAGGACGTACATTTTTATTTCTTGCTTGAGAACTATTCTTAAGTTTCTATACCAGTCCAGTTAGCTCCATTGAGTTTGTCCTTATCAAGGGCAGATCACAGAGATAGAGTATTTGACGTATTTGACGACATGATGATCTACAATAATAAAATGCAGAAATAAGTATCATATTTTCATCATTTAACTAGGCCTTTAATTAAATGATTCTCCCACTAAATTGTAAAGCTTTGGTGAGAGCAAGACATGGAGGTGGTTTTACCGACACTACTAGTTTCAAATTCAATCGCGATAATATTCATGTGGGACAAGATCCATATTATACTGCATCTTGAGTTAGCTTTGGCTAATCACCCAACACTTAGTATAACTTAGGTAGGTAAAATTTACCAATTACATCATATGTAACTCTTGTATCATTGTGTGAACAAGACTATTTGTTCATTTGCCCATCTTATAAAATGCACATTATAACTCATCTTGAGTTAGCTTTGGCTAATCGCCCAAGACTAGTATAATTTGAATTTTATCGTATAGGATATACCTCTAAGTTCTCAACTTAGTTAAGTCACACCTAAAGTTTTAGTAGTTGAACATCACAATTGTCCTGTCGTACTCTAGCAAGATAAATCGAGTCACTTTACTTTGACAAAACCTGACTACAATTGATCGAGCTAGAAGTGAGTACCAAACTTTGATAGGCATATTTAAAAAGACCTAATCATGATTAAACTACACATGCATCGCATACAATCATAGCATATCGTGACATACATCACATATATGCATAAAAGAAATCGTGACATGGTTATGACCCCATTTTCTATGATCCTCTCAAACCAATGAGAAGATCGAAAAGTTAACCTAGGCAAAAACATCTTCTCCAAGTGCTTCCTTGGTCGTCATGTGTTGTTATCCTTCTCCCTTCTCACCGTCGTTAAGTAGACTTATTCTTCTCTAATTTGTACATTACAAAATCTAAAGAAAACTCGAGTTACATTCGAGTGTAGTCTAAATTTACAACAAGAATGAAAGAGGAGAGGCACGACACGCAGGACGTATTATGAATTACAACACACGCATCCAATCACATCGGGGTTTAAGGGCAATAACCATGCACCATGTCATATAACATTCACAATATATTATGGCATAAAATTTACTATGATTTAAACAACTAATTATGAGTCGCAATGCCACGATGGTCTCGCTAAAAACCTCTTGGCCGAAACTTGCTCATAATCATGTAAATCATAATAAACATGTCATGTAATTTCTATATCACATATGAAATTCTAACTAAAACTTAGTATATGTCTTTGCAAGAGGCTCTGATACCACTTTAAGGAACTAGAGTGCTAAATACGCGAAAGCGCAGCGGAAAACATCTAATTCCTTTCCAGAAGATCCATGCTAAACCATATACTAAGTTTCTCATAAAAGGAGTTATACTTTTTGTGCGTGCCCTTTGCAATCCCAACAACAACATTTCTTTAGATGCGGATCTTAACGCGATCAAGTGGTCGCGCCTCGGTATCCATACGAATAAGCCTCGTTTGTCTCACAAACTCACAAAGTGGAGAATGAAACAACTAAAAGTTGTGCTAGCAACCCTTCTTGGAAGTTTCGTCTAAGTGAAGAGAGGATGAAAAAGAGCAAGAACACCAAAAACTCATCATAAAGAATGAATCCAAAAACCTCCTTTTGCTACATGAAATTGCCTTATGCCTTAATGTCAATTGCCTTAATTGATATTAATATTTGTCTTCGTCCAATGAATCCAATGCATGAGCAATTCAAATTGTTCACTCTTCATCTAATGCATCCAATGCATGAGTGATTTAAATTGTACACTCCTCTTTCTTCATGAATTCAAATTCATGAAATCACTTAATGAGTCCAACTCATTAATCATCAGTTTAATTGACTCAATGAGTCTAATTCGAATTGGACTCAATCCAATAGTTGGATCCAACTGAGTCTAGCTCAATGAGTTTCATTTGAATTAGACTTATTCAATGATCCATCATATGAATCCATCTCCATTGACTTGTTCTTTGTGTGTGACCCAATAGGTTCTCATAACGTTGACAATGTATCCAAATCAACATTTAGATACATAAGCAAGTGACATCTAGCAAGACATCAGTGTTACCCAAGCGACGAGAATGTTGAGATCCGACTTAACCTTTCCATGTTTATTATCTTGTATGACTTGGTCCCTCTATCCTTGATATCTAGATTGATCAATGAGGCATAGATCGTATCATCATCTTATCAACCTTTGTGTTTCTTGATCCCTAAGTAGACACACTCAATCAAATAAGCTCAATATCTCATATTAACTAATTTGAGCATAACCATGCATTTTGTGTCCTATTTAATTAAGGGGCTGCAGATATCGCTTTCGTCATATGGAAGGGATAGATCCCATCTAGATCACTCACATCCCTCCGCATAATTTATCGCATACCAGTGATCGACTTTATAGTCCACCTTGTTACAAGTGACGTTTGTCGATACCAAAGTACACAATGTCTTCTGTAGGGAACCGTAGTGACTTCAAGTCTAAAGACTATTTATACCAATAGTCACATGAGAATGTTTATGACACTTGTATAACGATCCATGAAACATTCTCATGACAGGTCATTATATACCCATGTGTCAACCTGATATCTTATACTCATGACTTGTGAGATTAAGTTATCCGTTGACCTACATGCTAGTCTCAACGCATTACTATTGTCTTTGTATATTAATGCTTGACTAGAAATAGTTAAGAGTAGTGTTCTATGTATATCTACAATATCTCACTATCAATTCAACCAATTGATAATTTGTAGATTAGAACCTACTACCCAAGGACTGAACTGAAATAAATATAATAATCAACTTTGCCTTTTATTAATAATGGAATATGATACAAAATGAGTCCTTTATAATTATCTCATTGATAATAGGGCTAATACTAACAGTTACTTTTGTTACAGATGACCTACACTTGGCTAGACTAAGTACCTAATCTGCCTTTTGTGATAGGACATAATGGAGAATGTGAGAAACCTAGAGGAGGTGAAGTCTATTGTGAAGTGTTAGTGTTTGATTTATAAAAAAATTAAATCAGCACCAAAGATACTTCATAGTAATCTGTTTCAAATCAGTGAGCGGGGTCGTAGTTGAATAGGAAAGTTGTTGAGACCAAACTCGGGGATGGTAATGCAGCTCACTTGGGTTTGACTGAGCTGTAGCCGAAGTGGATACTGGCATGCTCACGTTTGACTGGGATGGAACCACTTTCATCGAGGAACTTGACCAGGGTGGTAGGTGCCCTAGGCTGAGGTGGATGTTTACGGTTAGAGATGCTCAGTGGCTACCTGATGATCTGTGCAAGACTAAGGTGGTCTAGGCTTGGCCGAAGTGGTTGAGACGTGGCTGTGATGATTGACCTTAAAGATGGTTGGCTTTCTTTGTCTTTTTCTACTGATGGAAGTTGCTAAAGCTTCTCTAGCAGATGATGGCAGAGGAATAACATTGCAAAAACTGTCAAAACATTCTTCTACTGCTGTTTCAAACCTTACACATAGGAACTAGGAAAAAGCACTCCAATTATGTGCCGCCATGTGTTGAGATCCTGTCAATGATGGTGTTTCACTCTGGATTGTTGGAATGCTCACTTTCCTTTCTCCTTACTTGCACACATGATATTAATTTGACGGTGCTTCCAGCTTTAGTGGCAGTGGTAAATTTCCCTACTATCACGAAGAAACCATATTTATGTCACTTGGCTGTGATGGAAACACTTTGACATTCTTTGCACTGAAGTTAGCCCTTACAGTAGTACCTGCAGCCAGGCAAACAAAAGACTGGAACACTAGTATACTTAAACCAAACTGTATATTTACCATGAAGAGGGCAACCTGATTGTGACTACAGCAACCAGAACATGATCATGTGGCTTCTGCAACAGAGGTCTATCTTGGTCTAGAAAATGTACTAAATCTGCCTTCACAGACAGGCTGAACTGCAATGGAGAAGAAGATATTGGATGTGGTAGAGATGAAGTCTGTTGTGAAGAAAGCAGATCTGTGAGATTAATTCAAATCTACTGCTTGGCTGTTTTGGATTTTGACATCTTGATTATCTTGTTCCAGATAATTTGAAATTCTTTTTATCTTTATGTATTGCAGTAACTACTAAAGGCTCAGTTAACAATTGTTTAATGAAGTCATTGTTCTTTTCTTTAATAATCCAGAAAGTTTTTGCTTTCTTAAAAGGTAAGAAAACTTGCTGAGCTTTATAAAGAAAGATCCGAGGAATGGTCCAAAAAGTCTGGGGAGCTTGAAGGTGTTATCAAAGCCTTAGAGGTGCTTATTACTGTAACAAATTTGATAATTTATTATTCGTATTATTATTTTTCAAACTCATCCTGTGATGTGAAATTTGTGGCATATATATTTCATGCAGACACATCTTTGTCAAGTTGAAAATGAATACAAAGATAAACTTGAAAAGGAATCATCACAACGGAAAAATCTTGAGAAGGTATGAATTTCTTGTTGATGCTGGACTACACTAAGGATGCTTTTTTAAATTGACAATTACCTGCCCTTTTATCATATTGGTTTCGTGATTCCTGAATAAGCTACATGTTCCATTGGTCTTGTTGGCCATGTAGCAATTATAACTGTGACTGTTGTCCATTCTTGTGCACCAATGGATATACCCATGGATGATGCGACAGATACATTTTTGTATTCTAACAGTAAAATTACAGGCATGTCACAATTCCTGTGGCGCTTGTTACAGATGGGTATCATAAATTTGCTTATAGGTAGTTCCTTTTGAAGTTCTGTGATACTGCATGGCAGTGACTTTTCTTGTCATGCAGGATGCTGCAGACATGAAAGGGACAATAGAGAAATATGAAGCTGAACTTGAGAACGCAAGAAAATCTAGTGAAATAAGTCTTGTTCCGGTGGCCAATTTTCATTCAGATTCAAGTTTAAATGATCTGTATGTCCTTTTTCTTCTGCTTTCAGCTTTTGTTTTAAATAATATTTTTCTTCATATTATAATTGTAGGGATAGGATTTCATATTGAAGGCAAATAAACTTCCCATTTGATTAATGTGAAATATATTAATTGAGATGCAAATGTGAATTTTTGATTGGAAAGAAAAATCTTGTATGTGTATCCAATATGGGTGCGGATTTGAGTCTTCTACATGGCTATTTGTAAAGGCTTTGCATGTGAACAGAGATATTAAGTGCCAACCTTAGTGCAGGCAAATTGTGGGTGCCTCTGCAAATCTTATATTTCTTTTTCCAAGAATTATATCAATGTGAATTAGGGATTATACAAACTAGAAAATTGGCTCCTTGATGCAGAATACTTAATGGAAGTGGAAGGCTGTAGTATGCAAGATAAATATATGCAATCTAGCTCAACAATGAATGCCATGTAAGAAAGATTATCAACAAAACTGGCAGTAGTTACATTTCACTTATCTTATTTGTTTGCTTGTTTCCATTACTTTTTGATATGTTCTTAAAGAGTTGCTTTCTTTGAAAGACAATTCTCTATACATGTTTGTGGAGATTCCTTCAGATGTTACAGGTCCTCAACATAACTGGTAACCTGAGGGCTGGACCCTACTCAACTTGGAAGTTTGGTTAGTTGTGGGTTTCCTTCTCCCAGACTCGAACTTAACCAAAGCATGATTTTAGAAATCTACCAGTTTGAAATTTTGAATTAATCTTTTCTAACCTTGTAATCTGTATTTCATCCTGAAAAATTACCTGTCTCGTCTCAATTTGGAAGATAGTCAAGAATATTTAGGTTATGCAAATGCCAACCCTACTTATGTTCTACCACTCGGCCGACTCACCTCAATTTTGAAGATACACAGGAATATTTAGGTTACCAAAATGCCAACCCTACTTGGTTTTGGTTGTGTTTTGACCAACTTGTTTTTTATTTAAGTAGCATAACTAGAAATTTCATGTTTGTTTCTTATGGTCCTAAACTTGATCTCACCTCTGACCACCCTACTTTAATAAATTTCTCTTGAAGGCATCTCTTTTTCAACAGTGGTATTTGATCCTTTAGTGCTGATTTTGAAGGTTCACAAGCTCGCTTCTATCTTGCTACAACCTAACGTATGCCAACTTTGGATCTCCACCCACATTAGAAAACTCGCTTTAGTACTCAATGTACCTATTTCTAGTTCCATCAAAGAATTTGCTTTGCATAGAGTTGAATTGGAGAGCATGTGGCCAACTAAATATTCAAAAATCTTGCTTGTTTTTCCCCCTATTATCATTGAAAGTGTGGGATGAACTTGATCATACATTCCTCTATAAAGAGAAACATAGTTCATGTTATATAACCTAAGCTTCTATTTTCTGTTTTAACAGAACAGTTGCAGAAACCACCAACAATGAGAATAATCAGATTCTTGTCCCTAAGATACCACTTGGTGTTTCTGGCACAGCATTAGCGGCTTCCCTTCTACGTGATGGCTGGAGTGTAAGATTGTGAACTATCATCATTTCTTTTCTGTTTTTTTTTTAAAATTAAAGTTACTTTCTCTTGAAGGTTTTTTTCTGTGTAGCTTGCTAAGATGTATGAGAAATACCAAGAAGCTGCTGATGCTTTGCGGCATGAGAAGTGGGGTCGGAAAAATGCAGAAGCTGTTTTGGCACGGGTACTGGTTCTGGCTGTTGTACATGTTATATCATTTATTACTTTTTTAGCACTGACAAATTCTGTCTTTCTTTTGTAAAGAATCCTTGTTTATTCTTTTTGCATAAGCTTCTAGCATATAAATTGCTCTATTACAAAACTTCTACATGGTTGCTATAGATGTCCGTGTAACATACACATGCGTTGTGACTATTCAAAAAAATCTACTAAATTACCTGAAAGAAGCATAAAATATGTGATGTTTACTTTATATGATTTTTGATGATGTCTCTTAATTGCTTCTAGTTTCTTTGTGTAATTATTGTTTTTTAATGTGCAGGTTCTGCATGAAATAGAAGAAAAAGCTGAACTAATCCTTGATGAACGAGGTAATTCTTATGATCCTATCTGATGCTAAATTCATGTTTTTGTTTATTTATTTCTTCGATATATTGTCTTCTTTCTTTTCGTAGAATTTGGTGAAGAGAACATTATATTACTTTTCTTCAGTCTTCCTCTTCCTCGTTTAATGTACATATCTATTATAGTTTCATATCGCCTAATTGGAGCATTTATTAGTCGTCTAAATATATGTCTGTACCATCTTACATGTATCTCTATTTTCTCTCTATAGGTGTAACCTCGACTTTCTCTCTAATATTCTCATTTCTTATCTTGTCCATCCTCTTATTTACGTATATCCACCTTAACATCTTCAACTCTTATTTTCTGCTCATGTGCTCGAGTCATAGCTCAACATTCAACTCCATGTAACATACCAGGTCTAAACTGTCATTTTGTTTTTAGAGGTGCTTTACAATCATAACGAACATCTAACGCTCTTCTCCATTTCAACTATCATTTTTGAATTTTATGTAAGACATCTCTATCAATCCCTCCATTATTTTACAAACATAATCCTAAATATTTAAAACTCTTTAATACATACAACTCGTTATCTCCTATCTTAACAATTATCTCATTACATCTAATATTATTAAACTTAAATTCTATATATTTCGTCTTTACTCTACTAAGCCTAAAACCTTTCGCAAAGTATTTTCCGTCAAGATTCGAGTTTCGCATTTACTTCTTCATATGACTCATCTATCAAAACAATATCATTAACAAATAACATGTACCATGATACTGTGTCTTGAATGTGTTTCATCCTCGATTAATGCAAGGAGACTCGAAACTTGTTTCAGATGTTGCAGGCAAGCTGTAGGCTTGGTGGTGCATGTTTAAGGGAGTTATTGGCATGAAAAGTTTTGTTGGATTAGTCTCTTGCATAGAGGTCAAACAGAAGAGCTTGGGAGGTCACCCACAATGAGATTATCGAAAAGATTAATTGTATAAGTTGAGGCCATTGTAGCAGTGGCAGTGACACCCTCTAAGGGATTTTGTTTTTTTGGGAAAATCTAACTTGAGAAGAGTGGTTCTGATAGCATTTAGAATTTGGGAAAATAAAATATTGTATTGCTTTGGTAAGCTAGCAATTACAAGGTATATACCTAATAAGTAATAACCCAAACCTATTTCTAAAATACCTAAGCAGATTAAATCTGATACACCAATGACCCTATTAGTACTAATACCTTTACAATTTTCTTTGTTATAGGTATTTTTTCTTGATCTAGTGGGTTTTCAGTTGCTATATCTTGTTTATATTCTCAAGTGAGGGAAGAATACTTCTTAACTCTTCAAAGAGCTTCCATGTGTTTGCATGCTGATCAGTGCATTACATTATGTTTCCTTGGCAGTGAACACATGCCTATAGAAGACAATGGGCACACATAAGTGACTGAATTGAGCTCAATGGATCTCAGTGAAAGCTACAATTCTCTCTCATTTAAAGTACTCTTTAAGACTAGATCACTTATAGAGGAAGATTTCAACTTGCTGCTATTTTCATGATTACCTGTACTAGTCTGTTTATTTCTTCAAATATGGGGTGAGCCTATGTGTGCTTCAATTTATTTGTTATATTCAGTTTTTTGTTTACTTTTTTTTTTTTTCTGAAGCAGTCCAATTGAGATATTAAGTGTTGGAGCAATCTAGGTGCCCTAAGTTTTGATGTTTAGACAATGTTTAAATTAGGTTATTTATTGTATTTGATATGTACTTGTGAGTGTGCAGGATGCAAGTACAACAAGGCAAGTCTAAGTGGAGTCTTGGCAATGTAAGTCCAAATATGTAGTCTTGGTAACGTAAGTTCAAGTGTGACTTTGCAAGGTTGAAGTCCCGGAGCGAGGAGCTCTTGGCAATGGAAGACCCGACAACAAGGACAAGGCCGAAGGAAGCTCTTGAAGGCAAAACTTGAAGGATGGGGAAACATTTGAGGGATGCAAAGCTGATGGAGGAGGCTAGAAGACAAGGTTAAGGTTATGCGAGTGAGGACGAGTGCTGAGAGATTGTACTCGGGGTAAAATCCTAGGTTTAGGGTTTACCAGTCGACTGGTGTATGTACCAATCGACTGGTGGTTGGACTGAGAGAGAACAGAATGCTTCTGTTCTTTCAACCAAAGTGGACCAGTCGATTGGTCCGACACTAGTCGACTGGTATCGAGCCATTGGAGTTGTAACAGTCGAATTCCACAACACACCAGTCGATTGGCCAGTCGACTTATAATGGCAGAAACAACAAGTTGTTCCTCCCGAGCTCTATTTAAGAGAGGGTGAGTGGCTCAGGTTAACGAAATAGGCTTGGTTAAAGTCTATTAGAAGTCTCCCAAGTGCTCTAGTAATCCAAGGTGTGCTTAAGTGTTCTTGAGCAAGATTGTGGTAAGGTTTCTCCACTCACAAGGAGATTGTGCCAGAGGTTTTCCGGGGATTGATCCACCGAAGGATCACAGATCATACACCTTATGGACACGCCGTGGAGTATGAGTAAGTTATCTCTGAATCATGTTACATGAACGTGTCGGTTTGTTTTCTTGTTTATTGTATTCTAGGGTTTAGCTTTCTACTTGTTAGTTTTGTTTTTGTATTCCGCTATGCGCTAACAATTGTAGGAAGCGAACAAAGAGGGTGACCGTCTATTCACCCCCCTCTAGCTGGTGTCAAAGGTCCCAACATGAAGTTCCTAAAATGATCTGCTTTTTCATTATTATCATTTTTATGTTATATTTATTAGATGAATTCTGGAGTTGCTCCTGGTTTTGAAACATGCAACCTCTTTATTTCTCCTTTTGAATTGACTGGGGTTAAGAAATCTCTTGTTGAAAGTTCTGTAGTCTGTTATTTTGGTTTTATTCTGAACTGTTGTCCAATAACTATACTAGTTATGGTGGTTTAATATATCATTGTTGTTTCCTGCTGGCTGTGTTAATACATGGTACTTACTAATGCAAATATATGAAATTATATAAAACGTACAATATATGAGAGTTGCTTTTTGTAAATTTTGTTGTTATGCTAGTTGGTAAAAGCTTCTGGCTTTATATCAGATGAACATGCAAGGATGATAGAGGCCTATAATTTGATGAACAAAAAATTGCTGCAGTCATTGGAGAAGCATGAAAATTTTGAGAATACAATTATGCATTTGAAGGTATTTTGTCTTTCACTATGGAGCATTATGACACCCTTCTGTTTGTTTAAAAGATTCTTTGTTAGGCTGAGTCGAGAAAGTGGGAGTGTGAATATACAATTGCCCAGAAGGAAATTAGTGATCTAGAGAAGCAGGTTTGTTGTTTGCCTATCCTCGTCAATGATTGACTTGATTCTGTTTCTGGATCTTAAGGTTGTCAGTTTTAGGTGTCAAATTACTTCCTAGAAAAGAGATTGTAGTTTCTTAAGAATGAAAATTCTTAGATAATTAATTTTGGTCATGAATTGACTTTGCTGTAGGTAACACTACTCTTGAAGGAATGCCAGGAAATTCAAGTTCGCTGTGGTGTTACCCAGTTATGCAATAACAATCCTCTTGCAAGTGCAGTTAATATTGATGAAGGAAGGTCAACTTCTGAACATCTTGTATGCCATCTATCTTACCTTCTATGGCGATTGTGAATTTTTTTATCCTTGGTCTCTTCTAAGATATAGCACATCATTGTTGGATATTGATGTTCTGTGATTTGTATTAACAGATTTCTTTTAAGGACATAAATGAACTAGTAGAGCAAAATGTTCAACTTCGAGGTCATGTTGCTCGACTTTCCACTGAAATGGAAAATAAGGAAACAGAATTAATGGTAAAATCTGAAAATATAATCTTCTTTTGTTTGTCCCTTGGAGCTTATTTGTTTCCTCGCTAATTTATATTTTATGATTTACTTGGTTTATATTTTCTCTTCAAGGATGCTTTCCAAATTCAGCTCCAAAAGATCACTGCTGAGGCAGCAAGCAAGGTTGAAGCAATGCTTAAAAGGTCTGAAGAACAAGGGCAGATGATTGAATCTCTTCACAGTTCTGTAAGTCTTTGCAACGTTATCTTGTTCATATTTGAACCTATGAAAAGTGTCCACAATCAATTGCTTGTTGTCCTCCCACTTGTAGGTTGCTATGTATAGAAGGTTGTATGAAGAAGAGCAGAAGATATCAGCATCTACTCATCCAAACACTGGTGATCTTGCAGGTATTTTTGTCTAATTTTCTACACTTTTTAGCAATGTCTTTAAGAAGGAAACACTTGATTTCATGGATCTTTCATAACCCTTACTATTAGGTGTGTACTCTGAAACAACCGCTTTGCCTTTTGGTGTGCTATTGTATGGATGCTGACCTCTTTGTTGATTAGATTTGGTGCTCACTTTTGTTAGGATGATCCTACCATGTTATTGATTTGCTGTTTTCACACTGTTATAATTTTCAGATTTCCCATCTAGATTTCCACTTCTTTGGTCAAAAGTAATAAGAGTCTGAGCACTAAAGTTGTCATCCTTCAAATCTTCAAAAGCTAATTAGCAGCACTATGGGCTTCCTCAAACATGAGGTTGTGTGAACAATGAACTAACTCCGCATTCAGCAATGTGCACCATGTGTAAATTGTTGAAGAACTAAATGGTTTTATTGCCTAATGCATAAAGTCAGAAGAATTAGAGGTTGGTTATATGTGCATGTGCTGTAATCCCTTTTCAAGACATACATAAAAACCTATCTAATTGGTATTAAACACTCTTTTCCTCTCCCTTTCCTTGCCACTCTATCTCCTCTGCATCACCCTCTCTTCGTTTAATTTCATCTCTTCACATGTCATGATCCCTAATTCCAACTTAGTCCAAAGGCCACCCACTGCCTATGTCCTTAATGCTTCCCTTTGGTTGAATTTGCCCTTTTGGACCTTTGCACAACATCATTCCTACCGGCAATTGCAATCTTTCCTACAAATAAGTTGAGCTGGATGTAAATCACCTGATCCATTCTTGGAGGCCAAAGAACTATCCAAATTTACCAAGAGTATCTTGAATATGATGTTTTACACATTTAGCACTTCTGCTTACAAAGGCTGCCACCTGTATGGTCGGATCAACCAACAGTCATTGTTAGTTTCACTTTGCACGAATAATTGTTGATCCACCTTGTTATTCCATATCTTTTTCCCTTGAATCATTTCTGTCTCTCGCATATTGTTTTGGAGATAAAAAAGATTTCAAGCTTGCCTTCACGAACGTGAAAGTTTCCTTATCGAACATTCTGACATTCCTGTATTCAATATTTTTGTAGGAGATAGAAAAAATGAGCTAATGCTTATGTTTGAGGGTTCTCAGGTAATATTTTTTTTTTTATGTATCAACTGAGATTATCCCTTTTGTCTCTTGATTTTAATTTTTAGATTCACATGGTCTTTCTTGCACTCCCATCAGGATGTTTCAAAAAAGGCCTATGATCGACTTGCTGAACGCTCTAAAGGTCATGAGGAGGATTTGGCAAAATTTAGGTATTGTCGATTCTCTTTGGTGCTCTATATCTATTTGTTGAAGCAGAATATTTTGCTCTATGACACAATACTTCCAGTTGGTAAAACACTTGTATTGCAGCAATCTAATGTTTTGAGAATATGTAAGCATATTGCTTGGGCATTTACTATGGGCACTGCATTGTTCATTAGTTTTTTTAAAGATCTATTTAATGTTTACCTGTATCCTAGTATTAGCCTCACCATTAATCTCTCCTACTGTTTTTCCTTATTTTATTATTTGGCTAGAACATGAGTTATTTGTAAGCCTGTCGTAGCCTCCATTGATCAGTTTTACAACTAATAACTCATTTCTGTGTTTAATTCTTGACACAGTGTATGCCCAAGGATTTGTAGCTCACTATTCTCCGGATCATCAACCGACACCTTAATTTTCTAATAAAAATGGTAGAAGTAGTTCCTCATGAAACTGATCCAAACATCCTTGCGTTATTGTGTGTTATTCAGTGTATTATAATAAACCCAACTTACAACCAAAGAAGTTACACTTTTTACTTATTCAGAGAGTTTGCTCCCCATTATCTTCTATCTTTCTGTAGTAATTTGCATAAAAGATTTTTTTTTTTTTTTATCTCAAGTCGATTCATATAGTATTTTTGCATGCAAATATGTAAGAATTTGTCTTTGATTTTGAGGTGTATATTTTGGCATATATACGCTCTAAACTTTTGACTTGTCAAGAGGTGCCACTTTAGCAGTGCTTTATATGCTTCAGAATTTAGGGTTTTCTAGTTCAGCACTTTGTAATATTCATTGCTGAATCCGATAGGGAAATTGTTCAATTAAAACTTTCTGTAGATGGCATCATGAAACCTTTTACTTGCACAAAATTAAAATACCTGTCATGTGCAAGTTTCAGTAACCATTTGATGACATGTGCCAGTTGTCTGGTACTCCTTATGAAATATTTTGGTTTCGTGTACAAGAATACCCATGTGAACAGGGCTTGTATGCCTATTCTAGGCCAATCAAGAGTTTTTGAAAATTATGTCTATGCCATATTGCAACTTAAGTTTCTAGGAGTGGTTCTTTCCATTCGGGAAATGATGTTATTCATTGCAATTGCATGCAAAATGTTAAACATAAATATTTTTGTAATATGGAAATTGTAAACACTTTGATCAGGACTATTTGTCTTGCTTATTTGTGTTATTTTTTTCTAAACTGTGTGATTCATGCTTTCCTTCTTCATAAAAGGGGTGAAGTCACACTATTAAGATCAGAACGTGATAAAAAGGTTCTGGAAGCTAACTTCGCTAAAGATCAAGTGGATGGGCTGAAAAAGGAAATTGAACACCAGGTAGGATTTTTTCTAAAACCAGCACTATAAGGCATCTTATTCACAGTCTGTCATTGTATTGCTAATTGCCAGACTACTTAGTTTACTGTCCTTTTGGCTACCTGCTGTAACAGATTTTTCTTATCTTGTTTCTTGGATAAGTTATTTATCATCAATGCTTGTAAGTATGTGAAATCCTGAATATTTCCTAAGATGCATTTGTGCAGCATTTGCAAAACTGTAGTGCACCATCTCTTGTTATGTCCATCTTCTGTGATGCTTTCCTGTTTCATAACCACAGTAAAGTTGACCCTTTGATCAGTGTGTTTCTGGTGAAACCAGTACAAGTTGCCGGTTTCACTTCTGCCAAGGTGTTAGGCAATTATCTGATCCAAGTAACTCTCGATTTCATAAAGTAGGCACTTCTATGTATGATCACTGGAACACAAACTATTCGCACAATATTCAAGACTTGCTATCTTTGAAATGTTTTTTTTGGCTTCATTTCCTTGAAAAAATATCAAGGTAAAACAAAACCCAGTTAGTTGATCTATGTATGTTCACAAATGTAATGATCTAGTAATATTGAAGGTTTTTAACTAATCCATCATGTTGACAAGTCTAGTTGTATTCTTGCTTTCGCTTTTGATTTTGTAACTTCGTTTTTCTGTTGTATAACTACTTTTCTTATTTTCTAAAAAGTAATGTGACTTAGAGGCATGGGTAGAGGGAGCAAGGTTTAAAGTCTTTATGTGAGCTAATGTATTGGTTTTCAGTTAGAACAAGATCTGATGACCATGCCAAGCCATGTGTGGGTCCCTATGTTGAGCCCTAAAAGCAGGAGGAGTTTACCTGGAGAAAGAATCTACTATCTATCCCTAGGAAGAGAATGCCTGGAGGTGGAAGAAGCTTCTGCTGAGCCCTGGGAAGGAGGAGAAAGAGGAAGATATTACCTAGAGGAAGAAGAAGCTTCCTTCGAGCTCTTGCTTCATTGAATGCTGAACAGAGGAAGAAGAATCATCCCTACACTGGGCCCTAGCTTTGCTGGGCAGAGGAAGATGTTTATGTTACTAATAAGCAGCAGTCTAGTTGCACAGGAAGGAAGAGCAATATGTTTCAGGTTGGCAGAGGATGAGAAGGTTAGTTGGGGTACAGGTCTTGTAAGGTTATGCATGCTGGCTGAGATGCAGAAGGTCAGAAGGATATGTTTCACCTTTGCCCATCATCATGGAACAATCTTTCATACCTTGAGAAGGAATAAGAATAATGACTACCCTATTTTATTTTCACTGTTATTTGTTTTTGTTGCTGTAAAGAAATGACTCTTGAAGATCCAAGTCGTTGGAGGGATGGGTTAGGAAAATTTTGCCATCCCAAATGTAGTTAGGGTAATCTTGCATAATCCCATAGTTGTGAAAGGTGTACGCCTGGCTGACCCAGACGCATTGCTTGAAAGAAGCACGCTAAGCATGCGCCTTTTGAGAGTCAAAGGGCACTTGTAAGGTGCGATTTTTCTTGCCTTATTGAAGCAAATTTTCTAGCCCCACAGCTACAGTGGAGGTGTCATGCGAGCCTTGTGGCAGCGGCAGACGCGTCTCGTGAGCCCCCCGCGGTCGTGGGTGGCGCGTACAAGAAGTAAATTAGTAAATTATCTTTTAATTAAATAAAAATTTAAATTAATAATTTCAATCAACTCCAACTCCTAGTTATAGCAGGGATAATTTAAATAAGCTTAATTAATAAAATTATCCCATTAATTTAATATATATATATATATATATATCTTTTAATTTTAAATATTTAGATTAATTTTTTTTAGTTAATATATTTTATATTTATGCGTATAACGTATTTATTTGAATTTTGTGTATAACGTATTTATTTGTTCGTGAATTTTGTATTTATATTATTGGTTAATATTTTATGGACTATAATTTTGTTAGTGAAATATTTTGGTAGAAATTTCCTATATAAGTTTGAATTGTAAAAATTTATACCCAAACTACCTTACTTCTGTAAGGTGTGCACCTCACCTTGCGCTTAGCGCCTCAAGCCCCACAACACCTATGCGCTTTTGGGCACCTTATGCCTTAAATAACCATGCATAATCCTAGGCTCTATATTTAATGGAAAGCACCAATTCCCTCTCCTACCCTTGGCTATGTTGGCTACCCAAAACACTTGGATGATTACTCAAGTTACTCTTAACCATAGTGTCTCAAGCTGGTCACAGTAAACATCGACTGAACTCGTCTAGCCATAAACTGATAGAATAATTAATTGAACCAAATGTGGTGGTATGAATGTTGAGTCTTAAATCAACAAGGAAAAGGCTCCATCATCCTTGATTCCTATTCTTTCAAGATTTATGCAGCATAATCATTTACATTTTATCCAATGAATGATTTGACTAAGTGTACTAATGCAAGCTGGAAAGAGTTATTCTGGTGGAAATTGGATTTCCAAATAGATTCAGTTGTTCCTGAATCTACTGACAATGTAACTTAGCAGATTCTAGCTGCACTTGTGATCTTTAACTGTATTTAGTATGCCTTTTTCTTCACAGATGATTTCATTTTCATTATTAATAAAATTGCTACTGAATTTACAATTGATGCAGCCATTTGTTAAACTTTGGGACCATTATATTTTTTGCAATCCTACTTCCTAAATCAGTTATGAGCAACTTTTTCCTTTTAAGATAATGATTGGCAGGTTTTACTTTCAGAAACCTATTTCCAATTATGTTATTCAACACAATCAGTTGTTAATTTTTTTTTCCTTTTGAATGATCTGAAATGTTCTCACAGTTACGTTGTGACATTGATATGAATTACACACATACTGTCATTCTGTTAACTAATTTTGATGACATAGACCAGTTTAGTAAATAAATGAATTCTTGAATTTTTAGCGTGTTGTTTTTTATGATAGTTTTATTTTGATTTAAAACATTTTTAATTTTGGAAGTTGTGTCTCTAGTTAACTTCTTGTTTATATTCTTGTTTTTTTTTCTTCAAAATATCTGCAGAGGAAGGAAGCTAATGCTGTCTCAGCTAGAAATGTGGAACTTACTCAGTTGGTAGTTGATTTTCAGAAGAGGCTCCGAGAATCTTCTAATTCTGTACAAGAAGCTGAGGAGATTATAAGAAAGCTATCCATGGAGGTTGGTTAATTATGTGTTACATTTCTTGTTTAGAGTCTGGGCGCATGAGATCAATAGGCCTTTTTTCCAGGTGTCTATTCTGAAGCATGAAAAGGAGATTTTGACTAATTCAGAGAGGAGAGCCACTGATGAAATTCACAACTTATCTGAGAGAGTACATCGTCTTCAGGTGATGTTTACAATTAATCTTCCTATTCATAATTTATAGCCTTTCTTTTTCTTGTCATTTTGTTGTTCTAGTTGTTTTGCATGTCATCTTTCAATTCAGTTGGGCAGTATTCTATGCTTGTCTTTCTTTAATGCCAGAATGTAGTCATGAATATTATGCCAAGTTTAATTGTGAACTGTTGTGTCAAAATTTGATACGTGAGTTCATTTTATAAGCTATTGAGATATTCATTTGCTTTTGATACAGTCAACCTTGGACACCATTCAAAGTGCAGATGAGGTTCGGGAGGTATTTCTTTTTCATGTGTAGTTCTTTTGACATTATTTCTTAGGACTTCATTGTATATGGTAACATTTTTCTGTTGATTCAGAGTTCAAGAACAGTTGAAATTAAAAAACTTGAGGAATACGCAAAACGGGTAGAGGTATGGTGATATTGTTTATTTTTTTACTTGATTATGCATTCTTCTGCCATAATTTTTTGTCATCTGTTTTATTTTGTTTGTCTATATATTTAAGCATTCTTTTCTCTCTTTCTCTTGCTTTGGATTGACAACATGGATGGCGGGTCTGTGTTCTCTGTAATTGCTGATTCGATTTTGAGATGCATGAAAGACCATTTCAGTGTATATTTCTTGAGTTTGGTTTGTGCTCTATATCAGTTTTTGAATCATTTTCTTTGCAGTTCATATAAGTTTGGTACATGCGTATGTCACCTATAAATATGACATCTCATTTTGTGAATGCAATGTCATTTGCAGTTGGTTGAACTTACCAAGCTTATTTGTAGCTGTCGTGTTACCATGAATGAAGTGTTGAATTTCTTTTTTTGTATCAGTTTTCATTAAACTATCTTTGATGCTGTTTCTCTCTTTTTTTTATATATATATTTAGCTGCTTTATAAATTCCAAAAAAAAAAAATCTTCTTTCTAATAACTTTTTCATGCTGTAATCTAAAATTCTGTCATGTCTTTGTATAGCTGTAATCTTCATTTATGGACTGTTGACGGCATTATACTCATCAATTAGTCTATTGAATTGGCTTGTTAAGGTGCTTTCATCATTGATTTGTTTGTTCTCTATTCATTTTTTTTTAATTGTCGTCTTATGTTCCTCCCCTTTGCTGATTCTTTTGAATGCTATTTCTTTTATACTGAAGTTTGATTCATGTTTAGTGAGATCAGTTTGAGTTTGGGCTTTGATTCAGCTAAGGGCTAGTTAAATCAGGTTCAAATGTGTGGCTTATTTAAGAAGATCTACTTATCTTCTAGCTGCAGCTTATCTGGCTTCAACTGAGCTTCTTGACAATTTTGGATTGAATGTTTCTGGTTACAATTTTTTTTGTATTTGTCACGCACTCTACTGAGTGGTTATGTCCATTCCATCTTACCAGAGAGAATGGGCTGAAGCTAACAGAGAGCTACAAGAAGAACGAGATCGTGTTCGTGTTTTAACAAATGATAAGGATAATGCACTTGAGACTTCTATAAAACAACTTCAGGAAATGAAGAAAGAATTAACTGATGCTTGGGCTACTGTTACTTCTGCTGAATCTAGATCTGCAGTAGCTGAGGTTTTCCTTTAAAAAGTTTAACTATTTAGTTCTTGTACTCATTGTTCAGATGAATTCTCATGTGATCATATCTTTTAGGCCCGATGTTCTGAGATTGAAACAAGGGTAATGAGTGGTGAACAAAAGGTAGATATGAAACCTTCATCTTTTTTAGTTTATCTGGCCCCTTTGATACGTCTTCTATCATTTACAAGCATAATAGTTGTATTTTAAGCTAAACTTGCTTGGTTGCACAATGAACTTTAAAAATTCTATTGTTTTACTTTTTTGCATTGACATTTTAAATGTTGACCTAAGACAGTTCATTTTCAGATGTTAAAGGACCAGCATTATTTTGTGTGCAATTAGCTATTTTATCTTGAATCAAAGAATGACTAAATAAACAAGAAATCCAAAGGGATTATTGCAGAAACCAATAAATCTTCGATATGAAAAAATTTAATGGCCTGTTTTGGGCTTATAAAGTGATTTTACTTGCAAATGAAAAAATTAATCCTGTTTATTTTTGGACTAAGTTCGAAAGCTTCTTCGAAAGCCTTGTTTAGTTATTGTTTCAGATGAGCAAATTCTACCTGGTCCTAAGTGTTAAGTATGTTTCATGTTGTGAGCAAATATCATTCGAAGTGGTTCATTGAGCAAATAGAATTGGTGTCTGTAGTCAAAACCATGGTTTAAAGTGTCGTGCCGAAATGGGCGAAACGTCTCGTTCCGCGCGGCGACCGACACCGGCACAACCTTGGCACCAGACTCACGACAAATGTGACGTGTTACGCGACCCCGTGGTCACAACAGAGGGTTGCTCGACCTTGCAACAGTAATGGAGAGGTCGCATAACCCTTCCGCTGCCGCTGTGGAAGCATCGTGCGACCCTGCGCTCACTGTAGAGGGGTCGCACAACCAACATGGTCGCGCCGAAGGAGTCATGCAATCCCCGCAGCCATGGCTGGTTGCGCAACCCTACGACAACACCGAAGTCGTGTGGGCTCGCGAGTGGTGTCAGATTTTAGATTCTTTTTTAAAATTAAACTTAGGTTAATTTTTTTAATCAACTCCTAGACTTTATTAATTAATATATTTTATATTTAAAAAATACCGAAACTATATCGGCACGGCATGATACGGTACCGAAACCGTATCGTTCCAGTTCAGGACCGAAACCGTATTGTTCTAGTCCAGGACCGAAACCTCGGCACGGGTCGAAATTTTAAACCTTGGTCAAAACTATGATGAACTTACCCATTATAACTGAAATTTATCCCCTGAATCTTCTTGATGATATCTAATAGCAAATAATTTTTGACTAACATGAAAATATCTTTATACGATTCATGTCATTTTTTTAATCCATACAGGATGGCAAGGGCGATGCTAGATATGACCATCCAATGTTTTCTACCAATGAGGTATGTGCTGGCTTTTATTTGTTTACAGTTTGACATTAATATCTCATTTCTATTTCATTCTATCTGCTACGATAATTTTATTAACTTGTATATAATATAAATTGGTACATCTGATAGTACCACAGCTTCATACTTATTTAGTATTTTTTAAGTTGATACAAATTTTATGTCTTATTTTTACATCCTTAAACGAATCCGCATGAATATATTTGTTGTGCTCATGCTAGATCTCTCATCTTTCTTTTACAATAACAGTATGCACTATAAAGCATTCTCGTACATGTATAGTTCTGGGTGAAGATGATTGGCTACATTAATTCTATTTATTCTTCTTGTTCTAATAGGATTCTGGAGAATTGTGGAGGGTGAGAGAGGAATTGGAAAGACTAAGAGAGGAGTCACAGGCTAACAAGGATTATATGGTTCAGGTACTTTGATTCTTTGTATTTTAGGATTATGGTATTTCTTTCATTATTGTATAATTATTTGGGTATGTTTCTTTTGGCACAGTATAAAGAAATAGCTCATACAAATGAGATGGCATTGAAGCAAATTGAATCTGCCCATGAGGCATACAAATTAGAGGTGATTTAGT
Organism: Zingiber officinale; assembly: GCF_018446385.1. Taxonomy (NCBI): domain Eukaryota; kingdom Viridiplantae; phylum Streptophyta; class Magnoliopsida; order Zingiberales; family Zingiberaceae; genus Zingiber; species Zingiber officinale. The sequence continues at coordinate 146,154 of NW_024589898.1, read as the reverse complement.
GCTTGGTTAAAAAGATTAGAAGCTTATTTTTGTCTGTCTTTTGTATATTGTCTGTTAATTACTCTTAAATTAAGAGTTTGCTGCTTTGTTTTTGATGGCTATAGGCAGAAAAAGTGAAAAGGGCATTAGCTGATGATGTCTCTGCCCTCAGAAATAAGGTATCTGAGATGGAGAAAAAATACATATTGAAGTGTGAAGAAGTTGCTTCACTTATTGAGGCCAAAGATAGGGAAATCTCTGCTCTTTTTGCTGAAACTTCAAGTCTAAGGGTGGAAATTTCTCAGAAATTGTATGTTTTCACTTTTATATTAGGGTATATGCTCCTCTTCAACATACTGTAAATGCTCATACTATTTATTCAATCTCATCATAGGGCTCAAATAGAATCGTTGGAAACACAAGTATCTTCCTTGAAAGAAGACCTAGATGGGGAACACAAGCAATGGCAAATTGCCCAACACAACTATGAGAGACAGGTAAAGTGACAAATTAAGAGACAAGTTTTTTATTTCTTCGAAGATTTTTTCTTTTGATGGCTGAAATGTTTATATGGGTTGAAAATTTATTTGAAAACTCATGAAACATTAATGTGACTTCATGTATAGTTCAAAACTCTGGGTTTATATTGGTAGTCTAGTAGTATGCTTTTTACATAATCCACTTGCATTGAGCAAAGTTCTGATTTCAGCTGACTTTTAGCACCTACTCTGATAGCTATCAGTACATTGGGGCCTTCTTGTTTTGATTCCCATGCTCGTCTTCACACTGACATATCAGTTTCAAGCCAAGTAACCTGGATATTGGTACTGCAGAAAAGGAAAAAAAAAAACTTTTTTTATGTGGAATAAATTTCAAGTTGGATTTAGGTGGCCTCAATAATTTGGATGGTATTGAACTGGTTGTTTAGGCTGGACTCTGCCAATATAAGCTTAGAGTGAATATGTTCTTGGTGAATTATGTTTAGTGACCTAGGAAGAAGGCATGAGTACGAAGAGAAGGCTGGAGACAAGCACAAGTATATCTGTGTATGGCTCATTCTGTCATGCCCAACTGGTATGGAAATGAGTGATTTCTAGGGAACCATGCTTTTTATATTGCAAGTTCCACTCATCTTGTGGAAGGCTCTTTGTGAGTGCATCCACATTACAAAATTAAGTGAAAATATGTTTTAAATTCATTGTAAATTCTTTAAAATTCATCATTTGAAGATTATATCAGTGATTTAATGTGCCACTCATGTTTTATAAGGATTTATTGAGTTTGAGATTCCTCTCTGTTGTGTGATCTTAAAGAATATAAAGATGAACATTTATAGTGAGTTTTATAAATTAGTGTCAAAATTGATCATGATTTATGAATGTCAATATTTATCTTATACCTATATACTAATTTTTTTTGTCATTAACAGTGTTTATTTTTTTCTTTGGAATCCATTTTTTTCAGCCCTACATTGAACGCCACAACACAATTTGGTACTAATACCTAGTTTATGTGCACTTAACTTATTGGATTGCATGAGCTTAATATTTTTGTTATTGAGATGCCAAGCTTAGTAACATTTTTATGGTTAGTTCAGTAGAGTTTTTCTAAAACCTTTTTATGTTTATTTAATTTTTTTAATCCAATTAAAATTTGTATTTCTTCTGTAAATTTAAAAATTTTTGACTTACAATTACTTCTACCAGCTTCTTGCTGCAATAAAATTTGTGAGTGAATTTTGTTTCTCTTAGTTGTTTTCTTATGCTTGCAGGTTATGCTTCAATCTGAGACAATACAGGAGCTGACTAAAACATCTCATGAGTTGTCTTCTCTGCAATGTGAAGTTGTAAAACTTAGGGAGGTTTCAGATATGCTGAAAAATGAAAAGGTATACCTTTTTGATCTTTAATGTGTAAAGTTTTGCAGCTCTAGTTAGGATTATTTCAGTTTTACTTGGTTGGCATTTATGTTACTTTGACAGTAATTCAAATTAGGAATTTAATTTTTAAAGTTTTAAGATTTCGAAATGTATATATATCTTTTATTTAGGAGAATAAGTGAATTAGATAATTTTTTGTTTTGGTTATTATGGTACTTAGAGTATAGGGGATTATTCCAAATTTGATAAATCCTTTTAGCTATAAGATTATTCTTTTCTAGATAGTTTGTTTCTTTTTCATTTAGGTTAGATGCTGTAAAAAGGATTCCAATCTCTCATGTTACTAATCATTTTCTTCATAATAAAATTTGAATTCCGAGAGTTTGGTTTTGGAATTACATTAATTTCATTTTTATGATTGTTTGTTTGTTTTCAGGAGATCCTAAAGTCATCTTGGGAAAATGAAAAGACAACATTACATGCTATGAAGGATGAGTCTGACAAGAAGTACAATGAAGTGAATGAACAAGTATGTGTTTCTTATTTATTATTTATTTTTAAAAACACTATATAGAAGGATTCAGGGTCTGTCAGGCCTTGCTTTACAATGACTTAGATCTAGCTCATGATTATGTGCAATAAAATGTCATTCCAGGTACTCTTCATTTTAACAGCACCGTAGTATTTATTATTAATTAAAATTATGTTCATGCGTGAGAGTAGTTGTGATAGGTAATTAACACAGTTAAAATTAACAGTTTTTGCTAATGAGCATAAATATGAAAGGAGATAAGATTGAAGCTGCAATAGTCTGAATTCTACTATCTTTGCTGAGATATTGATTACATGTACGACACTCTTGTTGAGATGTGGGAGAGATTTTTTGCTTAAACTATAATGGCCAAAATTACGTCCAAAATGGCTTGGAATGGCCTCCCCAACAGCCGCACTCCAATCTCTTATGAGCCTGCTATGCTGGTACCAAAATTTTGTTGGAACAACACTATATGCAAGCTCATGCTATTAATAGTGTAACCCACAAGAGAGACACGAAGAATAATTTGGATATATCTAATTGCAAATACTAACTATATCACATTTGAAACGTTACAAGATAAATTTGCAAATCTAAAAGCAAATTGAATATATAGATATGAAGTCTCTTAAACAACTTTGAATAGAGAAATTTGTAGTAACTTTGATGCCTATATCTATCCAAACCTATGAAGGAAACAAAGATATTGACTCAGCTTGTTTGCTGAAAGATTAAAAAAAAAAATAGGTAAAAAACTTTTTAGGGAAGAGATATTATTTTCTACTATTTGAATGTGATATTAAAATATATTGAAAAATATTTTTCTGAATTTGGCACACAAAGGGAAAATATTCCTCCTTCAGGTCATGATGGTTGGGCTAGGTGTCTTGTGCCTAGCCCGATAGGACAACCAATCCCTAGCAATTGATTAGTCCTCAACAAATTAAAATTCTAAGCTTTCTTTTCTCATGGACCTAGAGGCAAGAGAAGGGAATCACATGACTTCCACATGTAAGGTTACTAACTTGAGATCATACCATCAAAATCCATGAATACCTCAGTGCAATTTAAATTATAATTGATAAACTGCTAAGTTACATTCAAGATGGTAACACAGACATGGGTATTACTCCCTGCAGTCCAAGATTGTGTCTAGTTTGACACGAAAATTGGTACCCAGTTGGTGGCTTCTGGCAATGCAAACAAAACTGTGATGATCAATGATCATCAAATAGGCCAATAGCTTATCCAGAATCAAATTCTTATAGCTATGTCATTTTGTATCTGTACTATGTCCTTGCAAAATGGAATTTGTCTATTTGCCTATTAACATATACATAGGTATCAACATACTTTAAGAAGGAACTTTAACAAATAGCACATGAACCACAAGTTTAAAATCCCATTTATCAACCGTCATTGTTACTGCATAGAAACAGTGTGTGATGATAACAACATATAAAACAAGTTATGATAATGACATGTAACATAATAGTCCATATGAATTATAATTAGCATGATGGTGACATCATATAAAATAACTGAATGAATAATTTGAGCACGTTAAACAAAAGAATTGCCCTAAGACCACACCAATTTTCTGATTCAATCAGTAAAATGCCAATATTTGAACTTACCATTTACCACAATCTCTCACCTCTAACCTGTGTGAACTCTCTTTCCTTTTAAACTTATTAAGTACCAAAGAACTAATCACAACAAACCTCCATTGAAGCCCCTTTATTTCTGTCCAACGCTACCTTTGTGAACCTTAACCCAACCCTCACCTATGCCTCTCACCCTAATCCCTTGACAATCTACACAAGTTATTCCATAGCAACAGCAATACTCAAACTTAGGTCGACTCTTTCCTCCCATGATGATTTCTACCCAGTTGTCTGGATCAGTCATTTCATTAGACTCATACAAGTTGGTAATCATGCCAAATCTGACTTTTTAAACATAATTGATGCTTAATTCAATGGCTTCCTTACTGTGAATACCTACAAGATCAAGTCAATGTCTCCCTATGCCTACAATTACCTTGCAGATCTGCCTGATTCATGGATAGGAGAGAAAGAACCCATCGTGTATATGTTGAGTAAGGTGTGTTGTTCAGGTACGTGTGTGGTTTGGCAATTGCAGGTGGTACTTGCAGGCAAGCTGGTGCAAAGGAACAGGAGCACAACTTGGATCGGAATGGAAAACCATCCACAGAAAAGATATTGGGGTCTCCTTATTGCTAATTGGAATCCCAATATCTCTTGTGGTGGACGTTTTATGCTGCTCCCATGTTGATGAGTTGTTTGTACTATTGATGGAGATCCTCATGTGTAGTTGGTGTCAGCCATGTGCAATGGTCGAGAGGGGAGGGGAGGTGTCAGCTTAGGGTGATGGTGTAGGGATCGAATGATTTGTCAAAAAAGAGGACTTTTAACGACCAACACACACTTGGGCTAAGTTTATCATTTCTGCTGCACCAGTTCCTTTTGGTTTGACCTGATTAAACCTCGCTTCAATCATAAAAGTTTCCCACCCTATATAAGATTGGTTAACTTTAAATGATTAATCCCAAAGTACCCACTAATCTCGCAGGTTCAGCCTTATTTGACTGTAATTATACCTAATTAACCCTTCTAATCACCAACTAATTGTTAGTAAAATATCAGAGTATATCTTAAGTATTTTAGTCTATCTGGGGCCTGGGATTATGTCTGCGAAATACAAATATCACAGTAAAATTTATATCTGCAATTGTGACTTAACAAAAAAAGAAAAAAAACATAATTATCATATTTGAGTCTTCTTAGACTCATGATATGATCTTTTCCTCATCTTCATTTATCAGATTTGAACTTTGATGCTCGGATTCTTCTATTACACTCCAATACCCATGTTAACACAACACAGGATGTTGGATGTGAGTTTGACACTTGAAGAGAGGTCAAACTCTGTTTGTGAACTCTGTGGACATACACAAAAATCTGTATAATTTTACAACATATGTTTGCAGTTCTACCTCCTCAAAAACATTTAAAAAAAACTAATGGCAAACTAAAATTGAAAAAGAAAAACCTGAAATCATGAAGAAAAGAGTGGATCTTCGACCTTCATTTCTTATGGTGTGTTGTATGTAATGTGGTTGGTATATCACCAAAGAAGCTAGAAGATATGCTGAAAGGTAAATAGGTTGGAGCAAGAAGAAATGATTTGTTATGTATGAAGATGAAGAGAAAGAAGGTAATGGGCTGGAATAAAGGATGGGATGGAGCATGAAATGAAAAGTTTTTTTTGCTTAATAGAGGGAACAGTGCATCTTTGTAAGTGAGAAAGAAGCAATCTCTCATTTTTAATGCTCTATTAATGATTTGGATAAATAGGAATAGATATGATGCATTGAATATGCACCCTATTTTTAAGGCATCAGGTAATAAACCCATTGACTGTTGTGTACAGTATAGTATATTAGTATCACTAGCTATTTAACTTGTAACTGATTTATTTTATTATCATTTTTCATAATTATAAATCTTTATTATAATGACTAAAATATGTCATAATTAATTCTATGGTTTACATTATCCCTGTATGTGTCCAAAATCTGATACTTTTTCTAGTGAGTTCCCATGCTCTTATTTTGGAAAAAAATATATATTTCTCACAGATTCATGTCCGTACCGGATATCCAAGTTTGAGTACCTTAGAATTAAATATCATTCCCTATTTTATTGAGATATCTTATTGCCGATAGTTTTGATGCATTTACCCTTTTTCTATCAGAACAAAATATTACACAGTCAGCTGGAGTCTCTATATGCCAGATTTGGTGAAAAGGGACATAATTCTGCTGGAATTGTCTCCCAAACTGTAGATTCAAAAGCAGAGAGTGATTTGCATACTGTTATCAGCTATCTTCGCCGATCAAAAGAAATAGTAAGTGGACTTTTTTTTAATACATTTAATTATGATTTTAGTTTTGTATCATGATAAACAAAAGTTATGCAGGCAGAGACTGAGATAATCCTGTTAAAGCAGGAAAAGTTACGCCATCAAACTCAAGTATGTTATGTTCACTGTTCCTTTTTTTGGTTCTACCTTCAAATATTGTCTATATAGATATACATATAGAGAGAGAGAGAGTCTTGATACCCTACTTACCTTATGGTGCTCACCTTGACCTAAGCTCTAAAACAAATAAAGAAAAAAAATATACTTGGTGCTCACAAGGTGAGCACCATAACAAGTAGGGTAACATCCAAACCCTAAATTCTAAAGACTAAACCCTAAGCTCTAAAAAAAATATACTTGGTGTTCACCTTGTGAGTACCATAACGTAAGCAGGGTAACATTCTTGTATATATATATATATATATATATATATATATATTGTGGAAAATCAAACTATCCTAATTTAGTTAATTCTAATATTCTGCTACACATGTTAATATCTTGTATTTATAGCTATTCCCTGTAATTAGTTATCAATCACGCAATTAGTTTCCTATTAATTAGGATTTCTGTATTTAGCTTTATTTTAGGTAATACCTTGTGTACTTATATTACATCTATCCATGAATAAGATGTACTCTGTTTTTCCTTTCAAAAACAACATAGTATCAGCGCCTAGGTTAACCTAGGACCCACTGTAATGACTGCAGCCCTAAACTGTAACGTCTCCTCTGCAACGACATCGTCATCTTCTCCTTTGCAGCGCCAGCGTCTTCTCCTTTGCAGTGCCAGCGTCTTCTCCTCTGCAGCCATAATGCCCCTTTCTCCTTCTAATCGTTTGTCTCAGTCTTCATGGCCTATTCCAACCAAACCTCCGACGATTCATCTGTCACAAACCCTCATGTTTCTTCCCATATACCAAGCAGTTCACAAACACCAGTTGATTCCTCCTTTGCCCTTAACATCGGTCACAAACTTGATGGCCACAATTATCTTCAATGGTCCAAGTCCATGATGATGTTTGTGATCGACTGTGGCCGCGATGACTATCTCACGGGGGCAGCCGTCGAACCTGTTGTTGGTGATCCAAATATCAGAAATTGGAAAACAAAAAACAATCTTGTTATGTCATGGCTCATCTGTTCCATGATCACCGAAATAGGAGAAAACTTTCTCCTCTATTCATCAGTGAAAGAAATTTGGGATGCTGCTCGTGAAACATTCTCAATCAGCGACAACACCATAGAGTTATTCCACGTCGAAAGCACTCTTCAAGACCTACACCAAGTTGATCCCTTCTTCTTCACATTGGCAAGGCTTGGGCAAAAATTGGATCATTTTGAATCTCATGAGTGGAAGTGTACTGACGATGCCGCATACTTCAAGAAGATTATTGAGACTAAACAGGTATTTAAATTTCTTATGGGACTAGACAAGTCTCTCGATGAGGTGCGTGGCTGAATTCTCAACGTGAAACCACTCCCTAATCTTCGAGAGGTATTTTTTGAAGTTTGTCGTGAAGAAAGTCGGAAAAGGATCATGATGGGAACTCCAATCGAGACACTTTTGTCTGAGTCTTCTGCCTTAGCTACTGCCATAGAAGAATTCACATCTCTTGCTGCTCGAAAACAGCCTCAAAATTCTGCTACACAAAGAGGACGACCACGATGTGAACATTGCGAGAAACCATGAGAGACTTGCTGGGATTTGCACAGCAAGCCAGCAAAGTGGAAGCCTACGCGAAAGTATGACTATCGAGGTAATACTACTACTGTTGATGTGCCAAAACGTTCTCCCTTCACCAAGGAACAAATGGATGCTCTCAGGCATATCTTCAAGTCTCAAGTCACTGCCAATACAGTCAAGTCACTATAGCAGCCGCTGAAGGTTCTCAAGGTACTGACCATTTTGCCTTTCATGTAACAAATCAGCACCCATCCTCCTCTTGGATAGTCTACTCTGGCGTCTCCGACCATATGACAGGTGATAGAAGATTATTCACTACATTTGTTCCATATTATGGTTCTCAGACTGTACATATAGCTAATGGGTCACAATCCAAAGTCTTTGGAAGTTACGCCTGACACCATGTCCCAAAATTAGATTGTAACTTGCTCTCTGTAAGTAAATTTAATTCTGACCTTAATTGTGAGACTAAATTTTTTGCTCAATCTTGTGTTTTTCAAGCATTGGATTCAGGGAAGATGATTGGCAGTGCTAAACTCTGTTCCGGATTATATCTCTTTAAAGCAAACAATCCTCTCATTGGTAAACAACTCAGCTCTCAGTGTCAACCAATCAAGTATCTTAAGACTTGTTTTCATTCCAATAAAGATAGTAACATTATGTTATGACACTATCGATTAGACCATCCAAATTTTATGTACCTAAAGCATCTGTTCCAATCATTATTCATTAGTAACAAAACAAATTCATTTATGTTTGCCAACTCTCTAAACATACTCGTAGCACATATTCCCCTATTACATATAATCCGTCTCATCCGTTTTCCCTTATTCATAGGGATATTTGGGGTCCTAATAAAATACCAAATCACACTGGGGCTTGTTGGTTCTTACTATTAGTCAATGATCATACCCGAATAAGTTGGGCATTCCTTATGAAAGATAAATCTAAAACCAGCAACATTTTTAAAAACTTTCATGTAATGATTAAGAACCAATTCCATACAGATATCCAAGTTTTCAAGTCTGACAATACCCATGACTTCTTTAATTCCAATCTTGGTCCATTTTTGAACGACCATGGCATTGTACATCAAAGTTCCTGTGTAGAAACTCAACAAAACTTGATTGCTGAACGCAAAAATCATCACATATTAGAAGTAGCCCGATCCCTGTTGTTTCAAGCTAATGCCCCCAAAAAGATTTTGGGGTGGAGCTGTTCTTATGGCAACCTATCTGATAAATAGGATGCCTTCTTGTGTCATCAACTTCCAAACACCACTCTAAGCCCTTGTCCACCTATACCCAAACTCTCATCTTATTTCAAAAATTCTGATAAAAATCTTTGGTTATACTGTCTTTGTCCATGTCTACCCCCATAATAGAGGTAAATTTGATGAACGTGCAATTAAATGTGTGTTCATTGGGTACTCCTTGAATAAAAAGGGTTACAAATACTTATCGCCTATAACCCATAAATTCTACACTACCATGAATGTCATTTTTTTTTAAAGAAGTCCATTCTTCTCCAATTCTGAAATTCAGGAGGAGAGTCATACACATGAATCTCAGAATTGGAGCTGATCCTCCTCATTGACACTACTGCTTTTGTCTTAGCAACCTACTAATAATCAACCACCTTTGGTCGACCAATCTGCTGTCCAACTTCAGCCTTCAGATGGTCCACTTAGTTCAATCTTCCATATAAGTCTATTAAAGTTTACACGAGGAGAAAACACCTCGAACAGACTGAGCACAACCAGGAGACAACTCTAAATCTAGTGACAAACGAAATAGCACAGGTTGAACCGACAATTAGTCCACAGTCAGAGCTCGTGGATTCTAAATCACTAGATAATTCTATCTCCAATTTGGATCTACCAATTGATCTTCGGAAAGGTACCAAATCCTACACAATGCATCCAATTCAGAATTATCTTTCATATGTCAGTCTCTCACTGAAGTTAGAGCTTTTGTGTCAACACTATACAAAATCCAAATCCTGATGTATTTGAAGCCCAACAAAGTCCTGCAAGGCATATTGCTGTCCTTGAAGAATATCGGGCTCTAATGGTGAATGAAACTTCGATATTCACACCACTACCACCTGGGAAGAGAGTTTTTGGATGTAAATGGATTTTTTCCGTGAAACATAAGGCAGATGGAAGTGTTGATCGATCTAAGGCGTGTTTAGTTGCAAAAGGATTCACACAGTCAGGATTGACTATCTTGAGACTTTTGCTCCAGTTGTCAAGTTTAATACTATAAGAGTTCTCCTATCTTGCATCGTAAATCAAGAATGACCAATATTTCAACTGTATGTGAAAAATGCATTCCTAAACAGGGATTTAGCTAAAGAAGTATATATGAAAATTCCACCATGATTTGAGAATGGTCAGACAAGAGGGAAAGAGTGTAAAGAAATCTGTATGGATTCAAGCAGTCACCGCGGGCGTGGTTCGAGAGGTTTTCCAAGGTCCTGAAGCTGGAAGGCTACTATCAATCCCAAGCCGATCACACATTGTTTGTTAAGCATGGCCCCAATGGTAAGGTGATCATTCTAATTGTATATGTCGATGATATAGTACTCACGGGAGACAATGAAGAGGAAATAAAACTACTTAAAAATGTCCTATCCAAGGAATTTGAGATGAAGGACCTAGGACTTCTAAGATATTTCTTAGTATGGAAGTTGGTAGATCTCGTCAAGGAATATCAGTCTCTCAACACAAATACGTGTTAGACTTACTTCGTGAAATTGGTATGAGTGGTTGTCGTCCATCGGAAACACCTATGGATCCTAATGTCAAATTGGAGGCTAGAACAAAAGAAGAAACTGTTGATAGGGAGCAGTATCACCGCCTAGTAGGTAAATTGATTTATCTCACTCACACATGGCCAGATATTAGTTATGCAGTGAGTTGTGTTAGTCGGTTCCTCACCAATCCTTCAGTCGATCACTTGAAGGTTGTTCATAGAATCTTAAGATACTTGAAGGGAGATCCTGAAAAAGGACTTTTCTTTAAGAAAACGACAAATCGATAGTGGAAATCTTTATAGATGCTGACGGGGCAGGATCTCAGAGTGATCGAAAGTCAACATCTAGTTATTGTTCATTCGTATGGGGAAATTTGGTCACTTGGCGCAGCAAGAAACAGTCAGTAGTTGCTCGTAGTAGTGCTGAGGTAGAATTTTGAGCCTTAGTTCAAGGCATTTGTTAAGGAATATGGTTAAAATGATTGTTAAAAGAGCGCAGAATTAGTTTCCAAGGTCCTATACAGGTGATGTGTGACAATCAGTCAGCTATGGCAATGACTAAGAATCTTGTCTAACATGATCGATCAAAACATGTTGAAATTGATTGGCATTTTCTCAATGAGAAGATACAAGATAAGAGTGTGTTGATGAACTATGCCCCTTCTCATCAACAAGTTGTGGATATTCTCACCAAGACTCTAGTCAGATCCACCTTTGGTGAACTTATTCTCAGGGCCGGCTTAATGAGTATCTATCGCATAGTTTGAGGGGGAGTGTGGAAAATCAAACTATCATAATTTAGATGATTCTAATATTCTGCTAGATATGTTAATAACTTGTATTTATAGCTATTCTTTGTAATTAGTTATCAATCACGCAATTAGTTTCCTATTAATTAGGATTTCTGTATTTAGCTTCTTATTTTAGGTAATACCTTGTGTATTTATACTACATTTATCCATGAATAAGATGTACCCTGTTTTTCCTCTCAAAACCCACATATATGCACACATATTCTTCTAAATCTGTACTCTTTCAAAGATGATAGTATGATCTAATAATTCTTTGAATATAAATATTATTTTTTAGGCTATCTTTTGTATAAATTAAGTGTTTTTATGATGGTGTTAATTTTACATTTGTCATTTTATTGTTAGAAGTTATAAGTAGAGGTGTGTATATATTCTATGGATCTGTTTCCATGTAGCAATATTGCAGTTTAATCATTTAAACTCTCAACATTCAGAACACTTTCTGAATTCTGATTATAAACAAAATTGGTTTCAGTGACAGCAAGTTGCTACCATTACTATTGTATTCAGTTTTATGTTGGAAGAGAGGAGAGATTCAGTATGCTAAGTCAATATGATGGGATAATGGCACAAGAACGTTATGAACTGGACCTCCTGGGCCTCAATTAATCTAAGTTTGTTAGAAACCTGACATCCTGTGGAATAATCAACATTTGGAGATAATAGGTATTAGCTTAAATAAGATCTTTTAATCGTTGATTTTCAACCATTTTAACATTCTCATTCTAGAGTAGCTGGTCTCAGAATTATGAATTGTTTGAGCTCTTAGTTTATTTTATCAAGTATTTTAAAGAACCTTGGCAACTTTTTTTCCCATCTTCAATTGGATTTGGGTTCAGCTTCTGTGTTTCTAATTGTAGAAACAAAAGCACTCTGCCTTGACTCAGTAGAATTCATCTTATCATTTAACAAATAACTAGTTTTTAACAACTTATCTGGTCCATAGAATTATTGGATATATTAGACCAAGTGTATCCATCTTCGAATTTTATTTACTATTGACATACTCTAAATCTTGTAGGTTTATGATTTTTGTTTTTTTTTCTTGTTATGCTCTTAATATTGAATGCTTTCAATAAAAATAGGTTCTTTATTTATCTAAATTACCATTTTAATTCCCTAGCTTGAAACTGCACTTAAGGCTTCTGAGACAGCTAAAGAGTTGCTTCAATCTAAACGTGAGAATGATAGAGCACTATTGTTAAAAGATGAAGAATTGAAGGCTCTGCTGATTCAGGTAACAATTTTAAACTTCGGCATTCTTTTACCATATTTAGTTTGTAGGTGGATTTAGCATTGGTTGCTTGTTGTTAATCTCATTTTGAATGATATTTACTCCATGCAGTTAAGAGAAATAAATTTGCTTCGTGAAAGCAACGTGCAGCTTCGTGAAGAGAATAAGCACAACTTCGAGGAATTCCAGGTTCGGTAAAACATACATTGCAATTGCTACTATCCTGTTGGTGTTGGGTATTGTGTGTCATCTTGATTTATGTACATCTAATCAAAGTCTTGAGGTTCATGATGGCTGAAATAAAATCAAGATTTCTCTGCTAGGAATCTTTCACATGAAAAATTTTCTTGATTTTGCACAGAGATATCTCAATGAAGCACAAAAAGCTAGAGTAGATGCTGAAAAGTTTGAAAATCTTTTAAGGGAGAAACAATTGCAGTACGATGCTTCCCAGAAAGAGGTTGATGTGTTGAGGACACAGATAGACCATTTAAATATTAGAATTTCTGAGGTGCTGTATATCCCAAAACATTAATTATGAGAAAATGTGAGAAATATTTGTGTATGGAATCTTCTTTTCATGTTGCAGTTAGCTGAATGTTACAAGAATATTGATCTTGTGGAGTATGAAAAGATGAAAGATGAACGAGAGAAGCTGAAGGCAAGTTTTTTTTTTTTTTTTGTCTATGTTGCTACTTTTGCTTTAATCAACTTGTTAGATGATTCTTTTAAGGTCGTTATTAACAATATAAATATATAAATTACGCCCTTTTTCTAACAGCTTGACCTTTTGAGAATAGTGGTTAGCCAATCAATTTAACATGGTATCAGATCGTGGTTGGGGTGTCAATCCACTTGTAAAAAAAAAATCTAATCATTTCAGGTGTTGAGGTTGGTTCAATCAAAGTCAAAATTGTTAGGGTTGCAAGGTTACAAACATAGTCCCACATTGAAAATACATGGGAAAGATTATGAGTTTATAAGAGAAAAGATGTCTCCATTGGCATGAGATCTTTTGGATAGAGCCCAAGAGAAAAACCATGAAGGCTTAGGCTCAAAGTGGACAATATCATACCATTGTGGAGATATCTAAATTCTTTTCGATTCTACAATTGATATCAGAGCCCGGACTGCCAGAAGGTTACCTCGAACAAAGAAAGTGGGGGCTCCTATGTTCGGATCAAGAGGACCAGACATCAGGTAGGAAGTCCTAGTTGCGGTTAGTAGGTCGGGTGGACCGAGGGGCAGGAAGACCTGGTGGGTCGAGGATCTGTGGGAAGCCTGTGGTCCTTTATTTGAGGGGGAGGGTGGGGGGATTGTTAGGATTGCAAGGTTGCAAACATAGTCTCACATTGAAAACACATGGGAAAGATCATGAGTTTATAAGAGAAAAGATATTTCCATTGGCATGAGGCCTTTTGGATAGAGCCCAAGAGCAAAACCATGAGGACTTAGACCCAAAGTGAACAATATCATACCATTGTGGAGATATCTAAATTCTTTTCGATCCTATAGTATATGTATGATATGGTAAACAATTTTGATTAGCACCTGACTATGATGACAAATGATGCACTCTCCAGACTTTGATCTTTTACAACTTTATTCATCTGCGCAAATTTTCACCATAGGATGATCTGCTCATTTGGGATGCTGTTGTTTTCTTTATCTAAATAATTTTATTTTCATCCATTTTACCTTCTGTTTTTTATGGTTAGGTGTTTTTGAGGAAATCTGAGACGGAGATTGAACTGACAAAGAAGCTTCTGTCAGAGAAACAAGAAACCATAGCCAACTTGGACCAAAGTCTTGCTAAATGTCAACTTGATTTAGCTGAACAGGAGAAGAGAGTTAATAATGCTGTTCAAGCCCAAGTAAATCACCAAATATCCTTCTGTCATCCTGTGTGGTTTGTGTCTATCTGAATACTAATGCCATGTAATTATGAATATTTCAGGGAACTATCAAGCTAGAAAATGAAAAACAAAAGAAAATTATGTCTGTTCTGAAGGTTATATTTTCTCCTATACTATCCTTTACATACTCTGTGTTAATATTTTACAAGTGTTCTATGGCTATTTTCTGGAATCTTTATTCTTTGATTGTAGTCATACTATAATTATTATATTTCTTCCTTCAGAAGAGAAACGATAATTTAATGAAGGAGAAGGAGGAACTGAACCAGGAAAAAATGGTTCTTCTAAAAGAGATAGATGACTTTAAATCAGGTAAACACCATATAAATTTTGCTTGTTAACTCAACTCAGCATGCTAATTTGGTCAAACTTTTAATAGGTCAAAAAACCTCAGTTGAGACATCAATTAAACAGGCTACTAAGGAAAAGGACACTAGAATACAGGTTTGTGATTTATTCTGAAGATTGAGACTTCTAATTGATGATATGACTCTGACTTCAATTATCAGATCTTAGAGAGAACATTGGAAAGAGAGAGGGACGAGAACAAGAAGCAGAAACAAAAACGGGAAAGCACAGAGAAGACAATTTTTGAACTTATTCAGAAAATCAGTAAGGTGAATTCTGATGAGATTCATCCATTGCCGTAAAAGACATCTAATTTTTCTATTTTAAATTAGTGGGCTGCTAGCTCTGATATCTAACACTCAATTTAGTCACATAGTGAGTTGTAAGCTAACAAAAAAAAAACTTTACAAGCTCAGATGACTGAAGTATTATTACTTTGGATTTAAGCCTTTTGAGCTAGTGGTTGGACTAACAAGTGTCTCATATAAGTGGGTCATAGATTAGTATCAAAGTAGAGGTAATCATAGACATAGATGTTGGAAAGGATTGCCCACATGATAGTGTGACCAACATTGTGTCTCACATACCACTAATTAGGGATGCTTTTGGGCTAGAAGTTTGACTTTGGATTTTGATGGATTATCAAACTGAGGAAATTGTGGCACCTTCTAAGCTTTTAGACGTGCCATTTACTATTAATTTGAGCTTAGGCATTCTGAACTAGTAGGTAAGCTTCATGAGTTGACGAGTCGAATTTCTCATCTAAATGGGACATATGCCACCTGATATATTAGATCCAATCTCCTGGATTCTTTTCATCAACTGATCACCAATGATTTTCATGACAAATTGCAGGAAAAGAAAGCATTATCTGAGGAATTTTTAAGGCACAAACTTGCTGCCGAGGCATTGAAGGTACAGTTCATAAGCCTCTTCTATAGCCAATATGTGAACAAAACTTGGATGGAGTCGACCTTCACAGAATTTTCTAAGGCCTCATTCCAATCAAAGCACAAATCAATTTTATGACTCCTTTTACCCAAGTTTTGTCAGAGCTTTACTTTTTTTGACTGTGGAAGACTTGTATGATTTTCATGCGCATAGAGATGAGAAACCTTATATGCTATGAGTTCTAAATTTATGCATTGCTTTTGATATTTGCCATTGATTATCTTCCAGTCTAGCGGAGGAACTACTTCTCAACTTCCGTCAGAGACCACATTGAGCGAACAGTTTGATCGATACATTCAAGCTACCGTTCAGCTTGAAACTGCCCCAGGTTCCATTGCTGATGTGGGGCCTACCGCAGCAACCGATACAGTGTCTGTGGATGCATCAATTGCTACTGCAGGTTCTGTCTACGATTTAACATCTCCTCTAAAAGACCTGTTGCTGATTAGGGTTATATATTCATAGGACGACGAGTTGCTACTCAGCCAACCAGGCCCTTGATTCCTCAAGTTAAACCTACTGTGGAAAAGGAGAAAGATTCTGCTGTGGTTCAACCGACTTCTAGTGCTCGAAGGATAGTAGGAAGAAGGATAGTTCGTCCTCGTCTTGCGCGGCCGCCCGAAGAGCCTCAAGCTGATGGCGGAACATCTGGGGTGGAGGGTTCTTCACTAACAGAAGACGAGAAAACTGGTACATCCCACGAGCATGAATCTTCTGGTGACAATTTGTTTGGGCACCCTGCATCTTCTGGCTGCAAAAATATTGCCTCGACATCCAATGAGAATGAAGATGTTGCTCCTAGAGATCTCGGTGCTGATGCTGGAGCTCCGCTAAAGGAAATGGACTCTGATGAAATGTACGGTCCCACTTCATCAGCACAAGTTGCGCCTACTGATCGTAAACATCCAGCCTTAAAAACATTGCAAAAAGATCTTGTCGATGCTACAAGAGATGAACTTGGTGCCGACGTGGTGCCACCTTTAAAGAAATCGAAATATACAGATGGGTTGCAAGACCTGACCCAAGATATAAGCAATGAACAAGCCGTCTTGCCCTCAGCAGTAGATGTTGAAACAACTGAAGCTTCCTTTCCATCTGTATTGCATCCAACCTCTGAGGAGATTGAAGTGGATCAGGTAATGGAAGAGATTTTGGATAGCATGGCAGAGGAATCTTTTGCCAGCGACCAGCAAAATCCATCTCTAGATGAATCAGCTGTTACTGAGGACTTTCCGGACAAGCCTAAAGAAACATGTGAATTGTTGGATGAAAGCCTAAGAAGCAAGGCGGTGAATGAGATCACAGAAATTCCTGCCGATGAAGATGATAGGGAAGAGGGAGAGCTACCAGATGAAATGGTACATATATGATTATACCTTGCCACTGCCAGTAAGATGTTCGGAACTCGTCCTTGCAGAACCATTGTTGGAAAAAAAAAAATGCATGTCATTCACCAAACTGTTCTCTGCACCGAACTTTCACGTGCAGAATTAATCTGGATCTTTAAAGTATTAGATGATTGTGAAGGATCTTTCTCAAAGGGATAATATTAAATAGGTTTAGTATATAAGGTTATCACAAGTATTATTCGTTCGCTTCGAATGATTTGTTCTAAAAACACCCAAACTCAACTTAACCACTGACTGAGTTTGGCCGTAGGTGACTCTTCTGTTCTTCGACGGTGTTGAACCTTTCGATAGTGCTGGTACATGAAATCAACTATTGGAAATTTTTCGCATCTTCTTTGTTAACACAGATCTACGAATTCCATTTGGCAGGTGCCTCTTTATTGCCGTTTGACATGTTGATGTGATCTCCTCGAATGTTGTTAGGTCTTTACTGCACCCCCTCTATGGTCGTTAGAGTCGGATCTGCAAAAATGTCCATAGGTATTACCTTGTAGAGGAAATTTAAGTACATACTGCATATTAGACTAGTAACCAAGGAAGAAATTGTCTACATTTTCTTATTCACTCTTTATAAGGGAATTTTTCACACGTTTAAACAATTAGACTCAAATTTCCAAACGACTCAAAAAAATAATAATAAAAAGAAATAGCAGCAACCATAGTATACATTATACAAACAAAAGACACCAATGAGCCTATCTTAATTGTAAAAACAAAAAAGGCAAATTAAGAGCTAAAATGTTTTTTTTTTTTGAAAAAAAAAAGGTGCAGAAGAACGATTCGTCCTAACTCGGTTAGAATTCGGCCGAGTTCAAGCGCGGTGCGTTGTTGTAGTGGTTGGGACGTCGGCGAATCGACATCATGCCTTCCGACACCACGCTACTGTCTCCGCCCATCGGGAACGTCGGCGCCGACGAAGATGTGGTGTACTCGTTGTCTTCCTCGCCCCGCATCGCCCTCAGCACCTTCTTCGCCATCTCCCGCCTCACGTCACCCTCGCCGCTCTCCGCTATCTGCATCAGCACCCGCTCCGCCCCCACCGCCCTGGCTAGACCGCGGAACCGGAGACTCCCGCGGCTCATCCCATAGAGCGCCGCCACGCAGTACTCCTCCTCTGCGGCCGTGGCGGGCGATCTCATAAGGGACACCACCGCCGCGACTGCCCCGCCATCCATCAGCGCTGCCCGCCCCTCGTTGCACCCTGCCAGATTGCACACCACCATCAGCGCCAGCCTCGCAAGTCCCGGCCCCTGCGCCGAAGCTTCTGCATCCTTCTCCATGGAAACAGCGAGCAGCGAGCGCACCGCCCCCGGAGCTCGCGCGATCTTGGTCTGGTTGGCGACGTTGAGGGACAGATAGTAAAGCGCCATCCCGGCGTCGCGACGGGCGTGGGTCGCATCGGCAGCGGGGACGCAGAAGAGGTCGAGCAACGGCGAGATGACTCCAAGCACGGCGATCGCCGCCCGGTTGTCCTCCGCGAGGGAGAGACTAAATATCAAACTGGCCGCATGGCCGCGAGCCTCCGGGTTGCCTCTCTTGAGTACCTCCACGAGCGGCGGCACCACGCCCGACCTCAAGATAAGGGCCCTGTTCTCACGCTCCAGCGAAAGATTGACAAGTGCGGCGGTGACGTTGTTCTGAACGGCGGCGCTGCTGGAGAGAAGCATGGAACGCAATGCGGCGAGGATTCGAGGTTTGCATAGTGTGATCCGTTGTTCCCCGCTCTCCCTGGTAGCTTGTCGGAGCAACACCAATCCGAATTCCTGCTCCGACAGCTCCGTACCCCCAAATTTGTTCAGCAAATCCTCTTCCGAGATGCTGGCACCGGAGGCCGAAGACGCAGGCAGATCAGGAGCCGGCGCTTGTGGTTGCGTTTCTTTGGGCGATTCCTTGACGACGACCTCAGTGGCTGAGGAAGAATCATGCCGAACGGAGGAAGCGGGAGCTTGCCTGGAAGTTGCGTTAGGGTTCGTCGACTCCCAAAAATTCTGGTTCTGGTTCTGGTTCTGGTTCGATCTAGTTGATCTGCTGCCGAAACTCTCGACTTTTGCGTCGTAGTACGCCGATGAACCTCGAAAATCCTCCCCTTCTTCATCGTATCTGCTGCCGCGGGAATTCGAGGCAGCTCCCGTTACCTCCGGCGGCGACATAAAGGCATCATCTTTTTCCTCCTCAGCTGCTTCTTCCACCGATAGCGACGCGAATCGCCCGACGAATTCCCCTCTCAGATCTCTCCCTCCGGAAACATAAGGAGAGCGCGGCGGGTTACCTGAGGAGGAGGAAGGGGACATGAGGCGGCGGACGAGGGCGTAGGCGGCTTCAGGGGGGACGGGTTGCGGGGGCGGCACGCCGGAGCGGTGGCACCAGCCAAGGATGGTGGAGCGGAGGGCAACGTTGGGGATGAGACAGAGGGCGGCGGGGTCGAGGTCGAGGGATAGCCCCGGCGGGGACAAGGCGAGGTCGGCGCAGGCCTGGATGCAGGCGCGCTCGAAGGTATGTCCGGAGGGGGGCACGATGACGGGGTCAGCCATAAGGGTGCGGGAGACGGGACAGAGAAACTCCACAGGCATCGCCTCCGCCATCGTTGGGAAGGCCGTCGGCGACTTGTCGGTGCGAGAAGGAGCTGAGCGGTGGCCGTGGATGGAGAACTTCCAGAATGGCTTGCGGCTCCCCATTGACTTCTCTGCCAGTCCACGCCCAATCCCAAGGTTAACAACCGTATAGCTCCTTCTACTTCTATATCTTTCAATTTTTAAATATTTTCTTTTGTGCTTTCCTATTTCCATCATAATGTTTTTTTTTCTTTTTCGTTTTCAATATTTTGTGCGCACTCAACATTGACATCGAATTTTCAGTCACAAACAATCTAAAGAAAACATGGGCATTTTCAATCACAAACAATCTAAAGAAAACATGGGCATTGAATTTATCTTATTATTATTATTTTTAAAAAAAATACAATCCCATATTGGATATACTGTACACAATCGCAACTTTATCAATTCTTCAATCTCCCTTTCAAAAAGAAAAATAATACAAAAATAATAATAATAAAAAAGAAATGATTAGAGTATAGAAACAAACTGTAGGCATTGAATGGGTTCAGCTTATGGTTCAGAGATGGCTTGCACATCCAGTAATATAGATACCAACCATTGACTTTTAAGCAAAGTCTTCTATGTTTATTCAAGTTCCTATAAAAAAAAATCATTTTTCAATTGCAACCACAATGCCTTCATCTCTCGTCATTTACCTGCCAAAACTATTTCTTATTCAATTTCCAAATTCATCGTTTACCTGATACTTTTCAATTTACCAAGCAGAGCTTTGGAATTTTGATTTCCCAACCATTCAGATAAAAGTTAGCTACGTAAATCTTTTAACAATTTGCTGGAAGTTTCGTTAGTTGTAAATGTTTGCATAGGGACGACGAGCCTCATAAATTGTCAACGAGTGATTGCAGCTTTTTATGACTATTTCTGCTCCAATATTGAATAGATCACTAAAGTTGACTTAGGCCAGGTTCCTTTCCAATTGTATTCGATCGAACCTACGAAGGTCAATTGTCTTTGTTATTTGTTCATGTTTAGAGAGCATATGAATGTCCTCCTTAATCCATGTGAAACTTCTTTTCTAATATTGTTTTCCTGTTATAACTTCAGTGCTAATCTAATTTATTTGGTCGCGGTGACGTCAATAAAAGAAGGATGAATTATTTATAAAAAATTAAATAATCCTTTTTTCGTTCTTTAGATTTTGATTAATAAACATAATTAATTAATTAATTAAAATAATTAATATGAAAAAATAACAACTTAAAAAATAATAAGTAAGAATGCTGAGATTTTTTACTTAGTTATAATCTAGACAATTATTAATCCAAGAAAGTCATAATGTATCATTAAAATATCTCATTTATTGAAAGCGAAGAAGTCTCTTGCACTCTTTGAAAAACTCAAGTATTAATTGGGAATTGAATATAGAAGTTGTTGTCTATTTCCTAACTCAAGGGGTCTTTTTATAATCCATGAAAAACTATATCCGAAGTTTGAAGGCACATTCAATTGGGTTCAAGGTGTCTTTATGAGAGAAGTTTTATCACCGAAGATAAAACTTTATCTTAGGTCAATGGTCATCTGAAGGCACCTCTAACAGACTGGAAGGCGCCTTCCATGAACAGTGTCGAAGGCGCTTTTCATGAACAGTGTCGAAGGTACCTTCTAAGCCATTGAAGGTACCTTTCCTAAGGCAGATTGACTCATTAGCTGATCTTCTTTGCTTAGGTGATGCTTCCGCCTTCAGAGTTGAGCTCACTCGGACCCAACTCCAGCCTTCTCCTCGAGCAGACTTATGTTTCGACTTCTCATCCCTTGGAAGCGCCGCTCGTGTCCTCGCTCCATCAACGTACTCTTCCGTAACCTTTCATCCCTTGGATGCACCAAGTTCATCAACTCAATTCTCGTGTCATCCTTTTTGTCTACCACATCTTTTGCTTGATTTCTTACGTTCTTAAGTCTCTGTACATTCAGACATAAGACATCAAATAATACAGAGTCTAACTTAACTTGATTGATCATATTAAAATTAATACGAAATATTTATAGTTTTTCTTATAAAAATTAGTTAGTGAAAGGGACTAAAGAAACCTAGAAAAAAAAAAAGGTGTGAGATCTTTCCTTTAATCAAAAGCTGCGAAAGCTTTAAAGCAAAGCTTAGTGTTTGTCCGGATAACTAATATAAAATACCAAAAAAACATACAATTTTTTCTACACTAAAAGGTTCTGTTGAGCTGTGATATAGCTTCAAATAAGATTAAAGTAGTTAATAATTGAAAAATAAATATATGTTTTTGTGAGCTGGTGCCAACTAAAGGGAATAATGTTGAGAGACTAATCCCACATGATGAATTAGTCCTCTGCTTTATAATTATTTGTTCAATGGCCATGAATCGATTGTGTGTGTGTGTGTGAGAGAGAGAGAGAGAGAGAGAGAGAGAATGTGTGTGTGTGAGAGAGAGAGAGAGAGAGAGAGAGAGAGAGAGAGAGAGAACAAACTAGACCGTCCGAACTTCTCTATGTGTGTGTGTGTGAGTGAGAGAGAGAGAACAAACTAGACGTCCGAACTTCTCTATGTGTGTGTGTGTGAGTGAGAGAGAGAGAACAAACTAGACCGTCCGAACTTCTCTATGAAAACTGAGCCAATTCAACTGATAAAAAGCTAGCTAATTAAATTGTTTAAAAATTGAAATAATTAAATTCTTAGATAGTGAAATCCACCAATCGACTTTTAGTCAAGTAGTTAATTGATCAACAACTCTCTAGACAAGCGATGAGCGTATGACTTAAGAATTTTAAACTCCGATTCGAATATGGCATTTAATTGTTATGTGTTTTATTGACAGCTAATAACATAAGTGATATGGTGAATGATGTGGGCCCCTGAACTCAAGGCAAAGTCTAAAAAATTGACTAATGTTATCGTTAAAGTTAAATATAGGTCAATACTCAGGGGTAGAATAGTCGAGCCCCTCAGTCAAGTGGTTATTTGATTGGACTCTTGGGATGGTCAAATTCTGAATCCTTCAGTATTAGTGAAGCCCCAAGCAAAGTCAGTATCTTTAAGAGTCAAGTCTTCTTCATCACTCGGGGATAACATGGTCAACTCTTCCGACTAAGTGGTTTAGTCGATCGGACTTATGGTCCAATTAGGCATGTTGGACACTAGGACCGACCAGATTCATTGACCAAACAGGTCAAGCGAGGACCGAGTCCCTAATAGCATTAATTGAATATGACCTGGTCATTTCTGAAAACGACAACCAATCATATTACAGAAGGTGCTCGGACAGCTTGCCAGCTAAGCATATTAAAGGACTCTAACCCAACGGTATAACATTCCTTCCCGTTATTTTTAGTGATAGTTGTCAAAGAATTAAGGAATATCTCTTATGTAAGTTGTATATTAGAAGTTTCTACTTTATATAGCACAGAGATTACGGGTTCATTTTAAAAAATATGTCAAAACATCTTTATGGCCTATTCCTTTTTGATAATGTATTGAGATTCGTGCACAGATAAACAATAACACTATAAAAGAGAGTCTTCATTTATAGACGTAGATATAATTTTACACGCTTACATTACACAAACAACACTCACATCCACGGTTCATTTTACTACTGTTCATTGCTTCAACCGGTCACTGACTAAGCATCAGAGTGCCTATGTTGGGACCCCCTCCCTGTCTAATTGTTGACGTTCTTTTTGACAGACAAAGTTGTTCGAAGTCATTTTTTGCTAGCTCAAAGTCTTCGCACGATCAACATCAAAGCCATCTACCCAGCACGTTATCTTTTTCGCTCTCAGACGGGATCAATAACAATTGACTGATTTATTCGATTTAGTTTGTTTAATTGAATTTAGGCTTTTAAAACCATCAATTAAATCGATATTTTTTAAAACATAATGTTTCGAATTAACCATACCATACTTTCAAATTCAATAGAAATCCTTTGATACACTTCACCCAGTGAGCTTCTTCCTCAGTTTCACAAGTTGCTAGCAACTTTCTTCAAGAACTAGCGTCTTGTACAATTATGAGCGTTTTCGTAGGTTCTAGCCGCGAGCGGTGGTGTGAAGTTTATTGTGTCGATAGTTCGTTTTTTTCTCCAAGTGATCAAATAGGAATATGAATGAGCTATTTTGCAAATAGATTGCAGTGATCAGTTTCCTCTAATGCTCATAATTATTTGAGTTGTCGAAATCTGTAACATTTATCAGTTCAGTTGACTGGAAGAGTATAAGATCTACGCTCCTGTGAGTGTCAATTTGAGCATGTGCGAATGTTTACTCGAGTTAATGAGACTACAATTAAGAAGTTTTTTAGGACATGAGAAATCGAATGGACCTAATTCTAAAGTAAATTGATTAAATTGAGTTTTAAATTAAATCCAATGGGCTTAATTGATTTGAAATTCTAATTAAGCATTGGTCAAAAATCGGCTGCGGAACAAAAGCCCCTCGATCAGTCAACAGAGAACGAAAGCACATCGATCGATTGTGGGATGAAAGAACGACGCTTGGTTGCATACTGTCAACGAGATTTTTGGATGACGACATTTTTTTAAGTCGCTCATAAGTATTTCTCGATATAGTCTGAAGGTCCATGAAAAAGTTTTGTAAAATTTAATCGGATCATTTCAAATTTTCTATTATCTAATCATCAGTTACTTTTTTTTAATGGAGAAGAAACCATTGTTTCTCCTTTTAAATAGAAATATTTCATTCACAAATACATTAGAGGAGATAAATCATAGACGATTATTAATTTTTAGAATAGTGACTAGCACATAAGAGATATATTTATCTCGATTTTATCAAGATTCAAACCCCAAATTTCATTATAAAAACATCTCATGCGCTAACTATTGGACCCATCCGAGAAGACATTGGAGACCCATCCAAGATTATACATATGGGATAAAAGAAGATAAATAACGGAACGTTTTGCTAGCTCTGAGTCAAGTGACTTATTACAATAATACCCTATCCAAATAAAAACTGTGCCGGGGGCATCTTTGACTTATACCCTCAACTACTCATCGACGACGAGGCGATGCTATTAATTCATATGTGTATAGGCCAAGAGATAGATCTCCTACTGCCATTGACTATAATTCATGAATCTGCTGGAAATTAAATGGACGAGAAGGTCACCTACATCGGCCTCCGCGGTCGTCGGCGCCGCCGCCTCCCCTATAGCACAAGCACCGGCCTTGGCCTGAGCTCACGCTGGTGCCGCCGTGGCCGCTTCCTAATCGGAGGCATCTCTGTGCCCCGACTCAAGCTCTGCCTCCTCTTCCGGCGATGCCTGCGGGTGGTTAAACGAGGCTTCTTCGGTTGGCCGCGAGGCGTCGACGACGACGACGCCGGTGGCAGAAGAGCCGGAGTCCGGCGCCGAGCGGCGGTGGAGCGCAGGTCGTGCAGCCGATCCAACTCGGAGGCGATCGAGGAGTGTTTGGAGTTCATAAAGAGGTCGAATTCCGGACATCGGCCGATCTGATTAAGTTTCTTTGCGATTTTCTACCATTTTTAATTTCTAGTTCGATCATGATTCAGATCGTGTCGTATTGTAACATCTTAATTAACCATGTTAATATCAAAGTGCATAAAATCGGTTATATGCTTCCAAAAAGATAGTTTTACAGTGCATAAAATCGGTTATATAAGTATTTACTGAATAAATTATGATTATCGTGGAAACGAAGAACATGTTATAGGTGAGAAATATCCCTGTTTGATTCATTTAATCATTAATTATCATTTCCCTGGTGGACTAGAACTTGATTGTTGATTAAATTTCTTAGCCGCCTTAGTGCGGGGGAGAGATTAGTAAATTCGACAGCGAGAGGAAAAAAAAAGTGAGAATACTGAATGCTTGAGCTATTAGATTCGCTGCGGCCCAATAGCTGCGACATTCATTTCGGCCTAATGCCCACAAGGCCCAACAAGGCTGTTGCTCTCTATGATATCACACGGAGAACGTGAACGAAAAGAAAAAGGGCAAAAAAAAATAAGGAAAGAAAGAGAATACCCGCCGCCTGTCATCGTCCATTTCCCCAAATTGCCAACCCTAACCTCGATCTATCTTGGGAATCGATCGAATCGTTGCGAGATCGCCGCCGGCGACGATGAAGGCGTCGCTCAAAATCCGCGACGACGGCAAGCCCCTGGTACGGGCCAAGGTCCCCATCACTATCCTGGGACTCCCTTTCGTCTCCGGCCTCGGCTCCGCGCTCGACGACGCCCGCCACCTCCGCCTCGACCTCTCCACCGCTTTCGCCTCCGGTCCCTCCCTCCGCCTCGCCTATCGCCCCAACGATCCTGCCTCCCCCTTCGCCCTCGTCCTCAAGACCGGCCTTGGCGCCCTCGGCTCTCCCGATAAAGGATCACCCTTTTCCATGGCCGCCGAGTTCGGCCTCCTCGCTTGCCCCGGAGGAGCCGGCCCCGTCTTCTCTGTGCGCTTCAAACCTCAGATCGGGGACTTCGCCGTCAAGAAGACCATCACTTCTGCGACAGCCGCCGCCATCCCGGCCAAGCCAACCCCGAATGGCGACGGGTTCGAGGCGCCGATTGCGGAGAACCACTTCGAGAAGAAATCGAACGGTTTTTTCTCCAGCGACGACGTCGCGAGCGGGATTCATGGACTCCTCTCCGGGTATGAGGTCACTGCGAGCACCGTCCTCCCGATTCGGGCGCATACCGCCCTCAAGTTCAAGTGGGGGCTGACAGTACCGCCCGAGCTCCGCGCCGCGATCGGCGCGAGAACGGCCGGCGGCATTTCGCTCAGCAAACTGCCACTCCTAACGATGAGCAAGATCTCGATCGAGCGCGGGAGCGCAAGTGGGCGTGCCAGCGAAGAACAGGACATCGAATCGCCGGAGAGAAGTTCGTCGGTGAGGAGAGAGTTGGAGTCCATGCGGGCGGAGAACGTGGCGCTGAGGAAGGCGGTGGAGGAGCTACGGAACGAGGTCGGGGGTTGGAAGGCAGTGGCACCGGCTGTTGGAAGAGGAGGAGACAGCGGGAAGAGTAGAACTAGGAATCCAGGTACGTCGGTTGAAAACGCGAGAGAGGAGTTGAAGAAGGCGTCGGCGATGGGATCGGCCGGCGCCGGGCGAAGCCCTTCGCCGTAGGTTGCAATGGCTTTAAAGTGACTGCCGCAGCCCGTAGGTTAGTTAGGCTTTTGGTTCCCACGGTGTAAATATTAAATAATTGATGGGATTGATAAAAATAAAATAAAGAAATGGTTTTGTAAATTAAGGCATAAGTAAATGATTATAAGTCATTTGGTTCATCATCAACTATTGCCTATTGGTAGGAGAAAACTCTCTCCCTCAATAGCTTGGACAGTTGCTTACCACCACGGTAAGAGAAAAGGTTAAGTCGTCATATTAAATCATAGAATCAGACCCAAGACCTATTAGCATGATATCGATTAGTTCATCATCTACTCTGGTTTATGTGACAATTATCAAAATGCACACTTAAAATTGTAAAATTCTTAAAGACATATGTAGCTTTTAAATTTTTTAAATGACATTTATTTTTCATTTTACCTTTTTGGTTAATCATGATTATATTCCATGTTAATATTGCAATGTTGGATTTTAAAAAATAATAATATTATGACATTGTATTTAAGAAATCAATATTTGTTGTATGGTAATTTATCAAAAGGCGTACGCAGAATAAGAAAATTATCAAAAGTCGTACGCAGAATAAGAAAATTATCAAAAGTCGTATCGTAGTTGTGTATTTATCAAAAGGTGTAGTTAAGTGATGTGTAATTCTCATTTTAACCCTCTCGTCAACATCCTCTCTTTAGTCGAGATTTTCCAGACATTCGAACCACATTTTGAAATAATTTGATTTAAAAATAAATATGCGATCATTTTTCTCCTTCCCTCTGTCAACTCGTGCATGCCTGGGTGTTGTTCGTAATTCTTCGATTGCAGCTCCAATTTTGTGGTGAAATCGTCCCAGCAGTGAAACCCTACGTACTGTCTTCTTGTCTCTCTCAAGCGGCATCAAGCATATAGACATAAAAATCCACTGTGTTCATGAGACCCGGTGAAGGGTTGTAGGGCTTCCGTCAATAATCTCCTTTCAGAATGGCGCAAAGAAGTAAATCGGGTGTATCATCCTCTCCACTTTAATTATCTGTAAAGGTATCACCTTAAATTCTTTGATTTTAAAACTCTGTTATTTTGAAAAAGCTCAACGAGTATGAATAAAATTTTTAAAATTTTCTAAATGGTAGAGTTCAGTTGATGTTGGATAGAAACTGCAATGGAACAGTGTTTTAAGTCACTTTAAAATTTTTTTCAAGCATCCACAAAGAAAGGAAGGTATCATGGATCTGTTATTTTACATGACCAACACATAGCATTGATCAAACAGTCACCCTTTAGTATATTTTTGGACATACAAGATATGCAGCATATCCGTGGTATATCGGTCAATATATTTCAAAATTGGGATTCAAGTACTCAAACTTTTAGATTCTCAGGTACAATTTATAATTTTGTAATTTAATCACGAAGCAGTTGTAT
Source organism: Zingiber officinale (assembly GCF_018446385.1). Taxonomy (NCBI): domain Eukaryota; kingdom Viridiplantae; phylum Streptophyta; class Magnoliopsida; order Zingiberales; family Zingiberaceae; genus Zingiber; species Zingiber officinale. Next base: position 117,591 of record NW_024589898.1, on the reverse strand, counting down.
AGTAAAATAAAATATTTTGCAAAGGTGAATAATTTAGTCAGCTAATGGCACTGATAGTGGGGTCTTATGGCAAATGAGGGTCTGATACGATATAATATCTGGCCTAACGTAAGCCTGATACGATCATATCATGCCTACGTTAGGCCTGATATGATATCGTATCAGGCCTAATGTGGGCCTGATACGATATCATATCAGGTTCACGGTTTACCCAATACTTATGTATATATTCATAGATGTCAACTAATCATTTAACTTGGTTAGGTGTTCCAATTGCCTTCACAAGAAGAGACGTTTCATTGCTGCTTGGTATTGCAGACTCAGGAGCTTCGATCCCGATCAATTCAAATAAAGCATCCAGCGAACTCTAACATACTTCTCAAACAAAAAAGAAGCTACTAGATTAAGAATTGAGGAGTTGCTTAAATTTTATACCAATCGCGTTGAATAAGAAAATGATGTTTTATTATTTTACAAATTCTATATTTTGTATATATTTGTCTGTGTCTTATTTTCTTCTAGTACATATAAGGTTCCGTTATGTCTTATAGATATAGTAGATGATTTTGAGAATCTTGCTAGATTCAATTGGGTTGAAGCTATCCATGAATTTATGACTCCACAATTACCTAAGATTGGAGACATATTTTCATCAAATCGGACATTACATTCTAACCCCAACCTCCCTTACCTAAAGGGTTTTGCTGGTCTTTTGGCAGTAAGTTTATAAATGATGTTAAATTTAATAATAATTTGTGGATATGTATGAATAGTTAACACTTGTGATGGTGAATAAGGCATGATTTTTGGAGCATGTTCCAATTCAAAAATCATACAAAATAGAAGGAGCAAGAATAAATAAGTGGAGGAATATTTCTTCATATATTAATAAGGTGAGAGATTTGTTCAATCGAGTCTCATATGAAGATGTAAATTTTCATTACTATGACTTTAGTTAGGTTAAAAATCCTTTTTTAACATGTGTTATAATAATTTGACAGATTATGATTGACCTAATCCCTACCCAATATGAGAAATCATTGGTTGAGAACCTTGTTGGTGTTGATAACATTCCATGTGCAATGGAGACATCACAATTTGAAGTAAATGAAGAAGGAAGCCAAAGTAATAAGGAATATTGTAATTACATTATTCAGGCAAACCGAATTAAGGAGCTAACAATGGAGAACATGCATTTGAATGATAGGGTGAAAGAATTACTTAAAATATTAGAAAATAAAGGTATGCAATCTCAATATTGCGAGTCTGTAGATGATCCTCAATGTGAACCAGTAGCTTTTGCAACAAGAAGGAGGAGAGGACGTGATAGAAGTCGCTATGATTATAGGGATACTCCAATTGATAGTCCATTGTGGCTCCAATTTTTACATAAAAGGCAGTAGAGAAATATACAAATATGTGAGCCTGCGGAGAACATTTCAAGACAAGGAGAGGGAAAAAAATGTTTAAAAGAAACTGATGTTCTGGAGAATGGGAAAGGAAAAAATAATGTGGATGATATGGAAGAAAAAATAGACATTATACAATTGAAGGAAGGCAAATATGAAGAAGAGGCAGAGAAGGATGCAGATAGGATTGCCAAACATAACAAAATGAGGAAACAAGTCATTGATGTGAGTAGATATTTATAAATTTTATAGTAATATGTTTGATTGAATTCATTATTTAAATTCCTTTTATGTTGATGGCCATAGTTTGTGAAGAAGCAATTTAAGACTTTGAAGAAAAAAAACAAGATGAAGATGTGGCGTACTTGTTAAAAGTGTTGGAGAAACTAAAGTATGTGAATTACATAGGTGATTTAATTAATTTATAAGTCAAGACAATTATATGCTTTTCTAATTTGGATAATTATATGATTCTCTAATTAAATTTTATGACTTATAATCACTAATTTACTTTGTAGGTTTACAAATGATTTAGTTTGGGAGGAATCACCCTTTGCTTTAAATGTGTATTCCCTCTTATCCGGTGTGAATGGAGAGATGCTGACAAATGGGGAGGTGATTGACACGTATTGCAAAATTCTATTTAGAGGGGCATCCTCGTCTGGTAGGATATACAACAAGTATATTTATTGTTCAACATTCTTCACAGTAAGGAATCAATTTGAGAATAGTAAAAATTTGAATACATTTTATTATTTGGTTAAGTATGTATGACTTTGCATATTTGTAGTCATTAATAAAATTCTCAAGAAAGGTTGCCTTCCAACAACTGATAAAGACATATACAGAAGATGGAGAGGTTAGGTATATTTTTATACCTTTGTTCAGTGATAATGCACACTTCCACTTGTTGATGGTGGACATCAAATCAATGACGTTCAATCATTACAATTCTCTAGCAAGTGGAAGAAAATACAAATATGAATTTGGTGCAGCAGTGAGCATCCAATATTCATGTGTATGTTTGTATTGTTGTATAAATGCAAGTTGATGTAAAATTTAAATTTGCTCTTCAATCTTATAGGTATCAGATTTAAAACTCTAAAGTCGTGAGTACTTTACTGCTATTGATCCAAAATTTGAAAGGCATCACCCCTTCGATCAATGGATGTCTCGCACAATAGAACGCCCACAACAAGAAGCCAGGTAAGTCGAGCAAATAGTGTCAATAGAAAATATTAATATAAAATATTGAACATTAAATTGATGATGTTATTTACAGCCTTGACTGTGACGTCTTTGTGATCCAATACATTCGATGTCTTCTATACGATATGAAGATGGACTCAAACAAGGGGACATGAAAAACATTAGAATTGATGTAATTGTATCAATTTTAAGGGATAAGTTCTATAAAACATTGGATTACATATCCATAGTGTTGTACGGCAAAAAGTTAGTAGGGAATGTAAAGGTACAATTACGTAGTGTTTGTAGTTTTATATCTTTGTATGTAGTCTATGTTGTTTAAAACACTAGTATGTATGATATGATAAGAGTATACTAAATTATCAAAGGAATAATAATACTATTGCATAGTGATTAGTGAACTAAAAATCACAATATCCAAATTATCATGTTGGTGCTTATCAGTGAAAAGAGACATAATTTATATAAATTCTATTACACGCCATAGCTATCTTTTGAAAACTAAAAACTTTGTAATAGTTGGGATTTTTCAGAAATCCAAATAGGATAGGTCCAACACTCGGTTTCAAGTGTACAAGGTTTGCATCGAAATTTGAATTAGGCATGTAATTATGGAACTCCAAAATAACTAAGTTATGAGTAAATAAAAATATTGTGTGTTAGCCCTGTACCTCCAAGTTGCACATGTTGTGTGTCAAATGGCACAGAGCAAGAACTTCTTATCCAGGGTGTATAACTAAGGTTTAACATCAAATATACCATTTCCCTTCTCAAACCTTCATAAGGAACGTGACTTCAAGTAAATCCAAGTAGAATAGGGACATAAGTGAATTTTTGGTCAAAATCCACTGATGGACCTAGACACCTCTGATTGGACCCATTTCAAGTCTGGTTAGATTCTGGTATTGCAAGGACTCCAAAAGTGCTATCCATTACTGTTGTACAGCTCTCTAGGGGTGGCAGCACGTTTTGGAAAAAAAACAACGTCATATTGGACCTGATATTAAAACATAGACAAATTGATTGTTTTAAACTATAAATAAGTTAAGACTTAGACAAAATGATTGTTGTGATGCTTAAAAATAAAATTAGACACCGGTTGTCGTTTAAAAAAATAATAATAAGTGCACTGTTCCGTGCCAAATGGCACGGAGTAAGAACTTCTTATCTAGGGTGTATAACTAAGGTTTGATACCATATATATCATTTCCCCTCTCAAACCTTCATAGGGAACGTGATTTCAAGTAAATCCAAGTAGCGTAGGGCCATCAGTGGGTTTTGGTCAAAACCCACTGATGGACCTAGACACCTCTGATTAAACCCATTTCAAGTCTGGTTAGATTCTGGTATTGCAAGAACTCCAACGGTGCTATCCATTACTGTTGTATAGCTCTCTAAGGGTGGCAGCACGTTTTGGAAGTACCTAGTAGCCATATTTTTGTAGTTGTATATCAACTTGCTATCCATCACTGTTATACAACTCTCTAGGGGTGGCAGCATGTTTTGGAAAAAAAAAATCAGCCTCATATTGGGCCTGATATGGTACAATATCAGGACTACGTTGGGCCTGATATGGTACTATAATGGTTTCATCAAGGGTTTGTATTAATGTTAAGGGCATGTTCGAATAAGAGCATCATCGTTATTACAGAATCTAATAGTTATTTTTCTATGTGTGATTATATGGTAGCTAGGTTTAGAATGGCTACAAAAGGAGTGTTAACAAGTGGAAGTGCTGCTTGATCAAATTATCCAAGTTATGTCAACAGAGAGAGAACTAAAAGAATGAACTGGAAAAGTACCATTTGTCACTTCAGAAAATTTATTTTCCTGTTAAACCGAGTATAGAACAAGAACAGAAGATTCGAGGCACACCTTTTTCATGGATCCTCGACCTTCCTAGTAGTTCTTTTGTAAGAGCTCAGGTCTAGAATATGTTTGATAATTGGGATCAAGCGGAACAAAAATATATCTTCCATGGGAAGAAATTAAACTTTACAATGGTAGATGTGGCACTGATTTTAGGCCTACCCAACAATGGAGAGATAGTTCGTCTCGATTTAAATGAGGCCTCCACCACGCTGTACATGGAGTTTTTCCAAGATTCTGATTGTTCTGCCAAACATTTGGGGAAACTGATAATGAAGTCGAGATCAAATGAGAAGCTATACTGTCAGCTGTATATCCTGTATTTTTTTACAATTGTTATGTTTTGTGGTAGTAGCAGTGTTTTAGAATACTCGCGCTCTCCCTAATTGACTGTGTAGATGATTTTGACAACTTAGCTAGGTTTAACTGGTGCAATGCAGTATACAGTTTCATGACTCCTCAATTAGAAGTCGTTGTCTTGGAGCTTACATTGAGACCAAAACCACTAGTTGTTGATTCAACGCTCAAGGCCCCCTTGCTCAAGGGATTTCCAAATATTTTGGTTGTAAGTTCGATTACATATATCTCACGATATTGGTTATGAATATGATTTATTTTGATAATCATATTGTAGATATGGGTGTGTGAGCACATCAACATCATTGATCCAGACCATCCTGAGCAATTTCCTAGAATACTACGGTGGAGTTGGCCTAACTATCATGTTGACACAGTCAAAAAGTTGATAGACTATGTAACTGTAGATAAAATTTTAGTAAATTTAATTTTGGTAGAGTCAGAGTTGGATTTACTACCAAACTTAGCTCCGCCAACTAAAGCTCTTGAGTTGGTTGGGCAAGGCTCTCCACATCAAGCCGAAGAAGGTATATTGCAGTGTGTAGATACGGTAGATTGTAGTCAGTGCAAGGAAAAGGGAGAAAAAATTGAAAGTTTAAATTAAGAATTACATAAAGCTACTAAAAGTTTGGAGGATATTATAAAAGAAAAGGATAGTCTCTTAGCAGCAAAGGATATTATAATTGTTGACATGGAGTCTATGCTTAAAGAAAAAATCTACAAATAAGTGAACAACGTGAGGAATGGGATAGGAGTGGCAACAAGACTGACACTAGCATTGCCGATGCTGAAAATAAAATTAAAGAGCTCTAAAAAGTCATACAAAGCAAGGTCTCAGCAGAGACACGAGCATCCCCTACCATGGATAAAGAAGGCATAAACCCTAGTCTGCCAATTAATATTGTACTAGGCCCCAAAAGAAAGAGAACTCAGAGAAGTTTAAAATCAGATTGTAAAAAAAAGGGCAAACAGATTGTTCAAGCTGTAGAACCTGATGCTCCTGCTGTTGGAATGTATACTGAAAGCCTAAGCTTTTGTAAACATTTATTTTGAATAAATAATCACATTTGGTCAAATTGTCTACATTTAGTTGTAGTTGTTCAATTAATTTATATTGTAGATAACATAGTATGTGGTGCCACATACAGAAGAGGATGTTATCAGTACCTTATAAATTATAAACAGTAGCTCACGACCAAAATGGAAAGGAACAAACCATTGGAAGGTCGTAGTGTAATTAGGTATAAGTTTATCTTGACTATATAATTACACTAGTACACTTAGAGTGTATTGAGTAGGACCATTAGAGGTCGTTTCTTTTATACTGACTTTATAAAGGAACAAAGACCTTAGTTATTATGGAAGTGTGTACTCTTAATCCTAATATAATAACAAGCACATATATTTGATATTTATTTCTTTAATTTATCAATGGGTGAGATTTAGTTCGATAAATCAATAAGCTCGATAAGTTGGGAAATGATATTACTTATAGTGTGTGTTGTTGATTATAGAAGGAAACTGTGTCCTAGTAATCTAGGTTGATAATGTCCCCAAGATGAGCTCATAAAGATTGTCATGTTAAACCCTGCAGGTGTACTTAGTCCGACATGACGATAAGGTTGAGTGGTACTATTCTTGGATTAAGATATTAATTAAATGAGTTGTCAGTAACTCACTTAATTAGTGGACATTCGACATCTTAAACACAGGGAGACTAACACACTCATAATAAGAAGGAGCCCAAAAATGTAATTTGGGATTGGTGTGGTAGTTCAATAATAGTTTTCTAGTGGAATGAATTATTATTGATAAAATTAAGTTGTGTGTTCGGGGCGAACACGGGATGCTTAATTTTATCGGGAGACCAAAATCAATTCCTCCTCTCGGTCCCTATCGTAGCCTCTTATTTATAGAGTACTATACCCACTTATACCCACCTTCGTACCCATGATATAGGGGCCGGCCAAGCTAGCTTGTGGTTCAAGCTAGGGCCGGCCAAGCCTTGGTTCATGGGTGGCCGGCCCTAGCTTGAACCCAAGCTTAGGTGGCCGACCCCCATTAAATTAAAAGGAATTTTAATTTTAAATATTTCTTATATGAAAGATATAATTTATTAGAGAGATTAAAAATTAAAATATCTTTTTTAAAAGGATCTACAAAAGATTAAAGAAAGAGATTAGATCTCTTTCCTTATTTGTAGATTGGAAAGATATTTTATTTTTTTTCTTTATAAATTATTCACATGTAGAATAATTAAAATTATAGAAATTTCTTTTTATCAACCATGAAGGGATTTTAAAAGGAAATTTTATTTTTTAAAATTTCCGAAGACAAATAAGGAATTTTAATTGGTGATTGAAATTGCTTTGTTTGGTCTTGTTGATGTGGCCGGCCATATACAATTGATTAGGAAATTTTATTTAATTTTTCTTAATTAATTGTTATCAAGGAAAGTTAAGGAAATTTTATTGTAATTAAATTTCCTTATTTACCAAAGCTAAGGAATATAAAAGAGGGGGTTGGGGTGCCTTCATGAGACACAACTTCTATTATTCTCTTCCTCTTTTCCTTGGTGTTGTGGCCGGCCATCCTCTCTCTTTCTCTTCCTCTTTGTGGTGGCCGAAACCCTTCTTTGTTTGGAGCTCTTGTGGTGGCCGGATACTACTTGGAGAAGAAGAAGAAGGAGGAGAGAAAGCTTGCATCCCTTGGAGCTTGGTTGGTGTTTTTTCTTCATCCTTGGTGAAGCTTTTGATTTGGCCGAACCTAGCAAGGAGGAGAAGAAGGTGCTTTGGTGGTTTCTCATCTTGGAAGATCGTTGCCCACACAACGTCCGAGGTTAGAAGAGAAATATGGTAGAAGATCAAGAGGTTTTTCTAAAAGGTATAACTAGTATTTTTCTTTTCCGCGTCATACTAGTTATTTTTGGAAATAATACCAAATACAAGAGGCATGCGATTCTAGTATTTCGAATTTATTTTCGATGTTGTGTTCTTTGTTATTTTTTCTTTTCCTTGTGATTTGATTGTTCCTTTCGGTTAACCTAAAGTTATTTTAGGAAATTAAATATTAGCTTTCCTTAAAAGGTTTTCTCTAGTCGGTGGTGGTTGCTCCCATATCCAAGAAGGTCATGTGTCTCGCCACGTCAGTACTGGGAACCAATTATGGAAATTAATATTTAATGGAATTAATAACTTAGGTGATTTGGATCGAACGTGTTAAGTTCCGCAGGAGATCCAAGTTAAAACCTAAAAGAACAAATAGATTAAACTTTGGATCAAACGTGTTAAGTTCCGCAGGCGATCCAAGTTTAATTTAAAAGAACACATGGTAGCTAGGAAAAGGTTCAGACCTTTGTACAAAATTTTTGTACAGTGGAACCATTAGGTTTTCCGAGTAGCAACAAACACCTGCACCATCAAAGACCGAAGAGACAAGTTCATCACATATAGAAATAAAATGTGATGAACTTAACAAGGTCAAGAACAAAATATTGAAGGTATAGTCGAGTGTTGGTAAGTCGTTATTTCATAATCATTAATGACATGTTCGTATTTTAATTATGTCAGCAAGTGAAGATATTTTTTAAGAAGACTAAAGATGGTGTGATAGTCGATGCATTATTGAAGCTCAATGAGTTAAAGTAAGTTAGTTGGTAGCGTAATTGCATAATCATATTAACGATTGATAATTTTTGGAGTTTAATAATATTTATTAGTGCTTGGAATATTCTTGCTAATTTATTAAATACCATTTTCTGTATATTTGTATGTAGGGTGACGGTGCTTCCAATGTGGTCGAACGATACTTTCTCTTTAGATATACAATCTTTTATGACAATATTTGACTGGACTCAATACACCAATGGGGATTGCATAAATGTTTATTCGGATATTCTTGCTAATGAAGCCAAAAACTCTAATTCACCATACTACCCATCCATATTTTGTGGGGTTGGATTTCGAGTATGTCTTTTATCTCATTATAGATTGTTTTTTATATAGATTGGATGCAGTCTACTCATTAGATATCTTGTTTACATAGCAAATGTTTGAAATGATGCATACGGATGTATTAAAACAAAGTGCAAAAATTGATGAAAACAAGGTCATTAGATATATTTTCTGTCCTCTAAATAATGAAGATGATCATTGGCATCTAATGGTCATATACCTGGAGGAAGGTCATATAATTCATTATAATTCTCTCGGCGTCACAGAAAATTACACTCTATTTTTTATCAAACTGTAAGTATTATATTATATTATATTATATTATATTATATATATATATATCCAATAACCGTTGGTTATGTATTAATTACTATTATCTTTTATATGTAGGTGTTGTTTTTTAAAGAGTTAAACTGGTCATACTATCACAATTGGCATCAAAGATTAGCACCTTCCTCCGGTAGAGACTTTAAAATGCTTCAAGTTAATGGCCCCACACAAAGCAAATCGTATGTATTTATGTATGTTCCATCATCTTTACCTCACAATAGACTCTCACCATTATAATATTTTTCCTTGTAGGTTAGATTGTGCTTTTTTTATGATGCGCTATGCAGAGAATTTGATGTTTCAGAGGTCAACAAACTTTACGCAAGCTGACATTAGAGCTTATAGATTTAGACTTAGACATAAAATCATGTATGACAAAAACTTTATCATCTAGAAATTGAAAATTTGTAATAAAAAATGTGTAATAGACTATTCTTGTAATGATATACTGTTTGTGTAAATTAAAATTATGGTGAATCAAATTCCCATGTTGTAACTTCAAATTATGTTATTTTTAAAGGTATCATATCAGACCCACGTTGGGCCAGATATGGTATCATACCAGGCCCACGTTGGGTCTGATATTGTACCATATCAGACCCAATATGAGGCTGAATTTTTTTTCCAAAACATCCTGCCACACATAGAGAGTTGTACAATAGTAATAGATAGCACCGTTGGAGTCCTTGCAATAACAGAATCTAACCAGACTGAAAATGGGTCAAATCAGAGGTGTCTAGGTCCATCTGTGGGTTTTGACCAAAACTCACTGATGGCCTTATGCTACTTAGATTTACTTAGTTCTTGCTGTTTTTTTTCAAGTCTGAAAACTCTCCCAAAACATGAATCTGTCAGTTTGCCAAACAACTCTCCCACTACGACGAGGCACTGTCTGTAATTGTGCATTATTTGTAACACGTGTTACAGTTTCTTGTGGTATCTCATCTTGTACTGTTGTTACTAGATTAGACGTGTCCTCTCTTATTTCCTTAAGAACAATTTTACTCATGGGCTTGTGGTTCATTACATAGTCCTCTTCTAAAAATTGGGCATTGGTGCTAACAATGACCTTCTGATTTTTAGGACTATAAACCTCCTTTTGTTTCTCTAGGATAACCCACAAACAAGTGAACTCCTGTCCAACTTATCAGTGTCTCCCTTCAGCACATGTGCTGGACTACCCCAAAGTCGAATATGCTTTAGACTATGCTTACGCTCATTCTACAATTCTATAGGAGTAGAGGATTCTGACTTAGAAGGTACTATGTTCACTTCCGTTTCTAGAGTATATCCTCAAAACGAATTTGGTAATTCTGAATAACTCATCATTAATCTAACTATTACCATAAGAGTCCTATTCCTTCATTCTACTACACCATTTTGTTAAGATGTACCAGGTGCAGTCAGTTAGGATTGAATCCCGACTTCTGATAAGTGACTCCTAAACTCTCCTAAGAGGTACTCGCCACTACGATCTCACCGTAGTATCTTGATACTTTTACCTTGACATTTTTCCACATCAGCCTTGTACTCTTTGAACTTATTAAAGCAATTAGACTTATGGCGCATCAAGTAAATGTACCCGTATCTCGAATAGTCGTCTATAAAAGAGACAAAATATTCAAGACAACCTCTTGCCTGGATAGTCAAAGGTCCACACAAATCAGAATGAACCAATTCCAACATATCTTTGGCTCCATACCCCTTAGGCTTAAAAGCTTCTTGGTTATTTTTCCTTCCAAGTAAGACTCGCAGGTTGGAAAGTTTTTCACTACCAATGAACCCAAAAGTTCATCGGCTATTATCCTTTGAACCCTACTCAAGTTAATATAACCTAGTCTTAGATGCCAAAGATATGATTGATTCATCTCTGAAGGTTGCTTTCTCTTATTAAAGTTAGAAAATGTGTTATTAATTTCCATTTGTTGCATCGTGGGAGTTATTGAATTATAAATTGTCAACCAACGTACCAAAACAGATAACTTCACTATTTTTCTTGATAACAACTTTGTCATCAAAATAGACAGAATATCTATCCTTAATAGTTTTAGCAACTGAAATTTAGTTCTTTCTAAACTTGGTACGTAAAGACAATTTCTCAATATCCATATTTTATTCCTATCAGAGGATAAATATCTCCCACTGCAACAACTGCTACTTTTGTAGCGGTGTCAATGTAGATGGTATTTTCCCTTTCATGTAGTTGTCAGGTTTTCTGGAACCCTGCAATGAATTGCAGACATGATCAGTGGCTCCTGTATCTACACACCAGGTACCGGTAGATAACACCACTAAACATGTTTCTACAACTAATGAATAAAATACACCTATATTGTTCTTAGTTCTGAGAGGACAGTCCACCTTAATGTCCAAGTTTTGTTTCCAGTCATAATTGGGACTACTAAGTCTATTCTATAGTATAACAGCTAGGGGTGATTGACAAACATTTGAAATCCTAAGAATCACAAAAATATTTGGTCAAGACCAACACCTCAAAATCCTTGTGATTTATCCATTAATTTTATTATCTTGTCAACCTAACTTTATGACAAATAAAATTAATAGTTGGTCTGCCTTTGATCAAATATTTGGTCAAAACTTTTGAATTTAAAATAATATTGATTCCTCAAAACAATATCATTTAAATTCACCAACACCTCTAACACCTTGAATTTTGTATGGCACGTTAGTGTGGACGTATATAAAATCAAATATTTGTAAGAGGAGGGTCTTACCCATTAATTATCTTGTCATCCTTAAATTACCTCAAACGCCATGAATTTTGTATGCCACATTAGTGTGGGTGTATACAAATTCATTTGTTTGTAAGAGGCGGTTTTACCTAATTTATTTTGTCAAACTAACTTTATGACAAAATTACCTCAAACACCATGAATTTTGTATGCCATGTTAGTGTGGACGTATACAAATTCAAACATTTGTAAGAGGAGGGTTTCACCTAGCTTTATGACAAATTAATAGTTGGTATTCCTTTGGTTCCGCAAAACAATAGCAGTGACTCCGTTGGGGATGATACTATTGAATGCGTCTAAGTGTATACCATTACTTGATACTTAGTCCATTAAATAGGATTATGCCCCTTCAGTTGGAGAAGATCACACACTCATAAATAATTTTCTATAACCATCCATAAAGGAAGTTTGATCTAGTGATCCGCAACAAACCCATCCGTTGTGGAGGGAGGCACTCAGAGCCAACACGCAAGCTTGTTGCATCACTTACAGACCAGTAATGGAGACTGTGGAATTTATTTAAAAATCCCTCTCCCACTTAGTTTTTAAAGTGAGGAATTTTAACCTATGCTAGCATACATCACATGCACATCACAGTAAATAAAAGCAATAAATATGGAAATTAATTTTCCAACTATTATGGCTTCTTCCATCACTGTTCTTCTTGTGTTCCAACCTTGGTTGCTGCCATCTTTAGCCACCGCCATCGGGTCCATGTCGTCAGGTCCATCGAGCTTCCTTTTCTGCTGCGCCTCTGGTCCTCCAATAGCACCACGCTTCGCAAGGATACGCTCCACGACAAAAATAGAATTTTACATATATCGATCATATATTCCACAAAGGAATGTACATGTTATCTAGATCGAAATAAAAATGTAAAATCCTAATAACTAATACAGCTCCTGCTGTATTTAATATTACAATCATCCACACACAATAAAATTCTCTTGACATGTCCAAGGGTATAATCACACACAATATCTATATGTCATAATAGTTGGAGCCTGCAACCACAAAGTTAGCACATCCTACTATTATCCTGCCTAAATTATGTATGACATGTGCATAATCTATTTGAAAACCAAACACACAGAGGCAAACCCTAGCTCTGATACCAATTGTTAGTTGGTCCTAGGAAGATCGTACCGGATCCACTGTATAAAAATTTTGTACAAGTGTTGAATCTTTCCTAAACAACCTATTGTGTCCTTTAGAAATTAAATTAGGAATCACAAACGGAACTTAACATTATTGATTTCCAAATTTAACTTATCTGTTCTTAATGGTTTAGATTTGGATCGCAAGTGGAACTTAACACTATTGACCCAAATCCACCTATGTTATAAAGTTGATTAAATATTTATTTCTAAAATCGGCTCCCATGTCAAACATGGCGAGGCACTAGGCCTTCTTGGGTATGGGATCATCCACCACTGCCTCGACAAAGCCTTTAATAGAAATTCAATATTTAATTTCCTAAAATAACATTAGGTTTAACCGAAAAGAACAATCGAATAACAAATTCGAAAAATAAAACAAAAGAAACACAACTTCGAAACAAATCCGAAACTCTAGAATCATATGTCTCTTGTGTTTGGAAATCATACAAAGAAAAACTAGTATGATGCGGAAAACAATTACTAGTTATACCTTCCTTTATAAGCAAATAACCTCTTGATCTTCTACCGTATTCCTCTTCTAATCTTAGACGTTGTGTGGGCAACGATCTTCCAAGACGAGAACCACTAAGCTCCTTCTTCTCCAAGCTAGATTCGGTCACCACCAATTCTCCAAGAGAAGTATAGTCCGGCCACCACCACCAAGCTCCAAGGGATATGCAAGAAACAAAACCTCCTTTCTCTGCTTCTTCTCTTAGCTTGAGCCGGCCACCAACAAGAGCTCCAAAAGAGGGATGAAACCGGCCACTAAAGAAGAAGAGAAGAGAAGGAGAAGAATCTCTAGGGCCGGCCACCACCAAGGAAGAGAGGGAGGAAAATAGAATAGAGTTGTCACCCATGAAGGCACCTCTACCCCCTCTTTTATAATCCTTGGTCTTGGCAAATAAGGAAATTTAAATAAAATCTTCCTTAATTCCTTTGCCATGAAAAGGAAAATTTTAATTAATTAAAACCAAATTCCTTTTCTAGAATTATATGGCCGGCCACCTCAAGAGCTTCCAAAATAGGCAAGTTTTAAACAAAATTAAAACTTCCTTATTTGTTTCCAGAAATTTTAAAAAATAAAATTTCTCTAATAATTTATCCTTTTATGGTTGGTTATAAAAAGAAATTTCTTTAAATTAAAATATCTCTTTTAAAACATGTGGATGATTTCCAAAAAGGAAAGTTATCAATAAAATTAAAATCTCCTTTCAATCTATAAATAAGAATAAGGAAAGATATCAAATATTTTCTTAATCTTTTGTAGAAACTTATAAAAGGAAATATTTAATTTTAAAACTCTCTTTTTAAATCATGAACATGGTTACAAAAAAGGAAAATTTTATCAAAATTAAAATTTTCCTATCAATCTACAAATAAGGAAAGATATCAAATTTTTTCTTAATCTTTTGTAAAAAAGCTATAAAAGGAAATATTTAAATTTTAAACTTTCTTTTAAAACCATGGAATCCACATAAGAAAAATTTTAAAATAAAAATCCTTTTATTTTGCTTATGGCCGACCACACCATGCTTAGGCTCCAAGCATTGGCCGACCCCTCTATTTGGCTCAATCTTTGGGTCTTGGTCGGCCCTAGCTTGGGCTCCAAGCTAGCTTGGCCGGCCACCAAAGAGTGGGTAAGAAGGTGGGTATAGGTGGGTATAATTCTTTATATACAAGAGGCTACGATAGAGACTGAGATTAGGAGGAATTGGTTTTGGTCTCCCGATGAAATTAAGCTTCCCGTGTTCGCCCCGAACACCCAACTTACACTACAAGAAAAAAGCTAATAGACAACGCTTTAAAAGCGTTGTCTATGTGGCTAAAAAAGCGTTGTTAAAAGCACTGTTGTTAAAGTCTGCTCAAAGACAACACTTTAAAAGCGTTGTTGTTTATAGCAAAGACAACGCTTTTACAACGCTTTAAAAGCGTTGTCATTTCTTACAAAGACAACGCATAAAAAACGTTGTCTTTGTTAAAGACAACGCATAAAATGCGTTGTCTTTGTTAAAGACAATGCATAAAAAGCGTTGTATTTTTTAAGAAAGACAACAATTTCACAATGCATAAAAGAGCGTTGTTTTTTTATAGTAAAAGATAAGAAGTTTAAACTATTATCTTTTAATACCAAAGATAATTAAGAGATAAATGAAAATAAATATATTTCAATCAACAACATATTATTAAATAAACAATTAAGATCAATATAGAAATTATCATCCTTACACTTCTATAACAAACATAACTACTTGCATACAAAGAAATTTTAATTAGGAGACACTCAAAACTACTCCTATCGACTACATCTTATTGCATGAACTTAAATAATCTTGATAGATGCTACTTATCCTCTTGACTTGAATGCTCTTTACTCATTGGCTTTAACCATCTTCTCGTTTAAATCCCAGTCTTCTTAATAGTTCTTCGCCAAAGTACTTTCCAGTGGCACCCTTGAGGTTTGGATGCAATGCCACATAGCATGTAGTTGTTGCTCCTATGATCATCCATATCTGAGTTGTAGCTGGAGTTTCTGAATACCTCCATTCACCATTCAAAATATTTGAAAAGACTCTGCATGTAAAATTTTCAAAATCTCAATATTTAATGAAAGTCAACAGGAATAAGCAAACGACATGTGAAATTTTCACAATCTCAACTTCTATCATCCAAGAAGTCAAAACCTTATTTCAAAAAAGTTAAGAAATTGATGCATTAGAACATAGTCAACTGGAATAAAACTATCAACTAAACATAAAGACAAACATAGGAAAAGTAAATACCTTGCAGATGACATATAAGATTATTTCTGTAGTCCACATGGCAAGGTCTGACTAGGATAATTAGTATCTATTCTATGTAGTTGTTTATAGATTCACAATGTTGAGATACAGACTCAGTCACAGTTTTGTCACCCAAAACTAACTCCTGCAATGATAATCATCCAATGACAAACTATATATGCATGTCAACAATTTGCAAGGGAAAGTAGGAAACTCACTTGTTCGCACTGTGGATTTTTTATCCAATCTAACCTAGAGCATGGAAAGTAAAAACACATCAAGTAAACATCTAGTGAAACAAAAACTAGAGCATGTAACAAAACCTAAACTAATTGCATTCAAATAAAGAACAAATATCATAGGAACATAAATCACTAAACTAACAAGCATTACATGGAATTAAATTAAAGAGACATTTCACCGAACACCTACTATGCATGAAACAAATAAAGCAAGATGAGTGCAATTCAAACATAGGGAATTAAGTTAAATACAAGCATTCAAACAAAACTCTGCTGGTGGCTGCACACTTTGACACGACGATGGTGAACGACTCTTTACTTGAAGAAACCCTCTCTAAATGAAGTTGGCAAGCTGTGGAAATGCACTGCAAAGGAAATTTATGATCACTACTGATTCTGAAGATTACCAAATATCTAGTATCTTTTGTTAACAAAAGAAATAAGGTTGAAATTCAGAAATTCAGATGACCAAATAAAGATCAAACATTTACCCAAGGACATGTGAAAGCTACAACAAAGCATTCTTAACGGCAAGAATTGGAGTTCAAAGAAATACTTGTGGGATATTCACAAACTCAAAGTCAATTCTATCAGTTTGAAAGGATAAGTGATATTATACAAGGCTAGAGCTAAGTTCTGTTACAACTGCTAAACACTAACAAAGAAGTAATATTTCTCACATGTCCTTGGATAAATATTACAATTGCAAGAGGAACAAGAGTTTCACAATACTAAGATCATTCAATGATAAATCTAGAAATTATAAATGCATCCCTTTCCAGTGAGAAAAATATCACAAACACTTAGTTAATCTGCCGGAGTCAAACATTTAAGATCCACAGAAACAACTAAAGATGACATTTAGAAACGACATAGAATTCTTGTGTTTTTGATTCAAAATCCCGTGAGAATCCACCTACTCAAGTTCCTAACTTTAGTGAGCACACAACTAGTTCCATCACGCGGACTTTAAGGAAACTCGTCTAAGAGGAAAATTCACAAACACTTGAAAGCATGAGTCAAGGGACACCAACCTCCAGCGCTTGTCGGTACCTTCGGCGCACACGAAGCTCTCTGATTATATTCTGGAGCTCTACGTGTCGTACGGATTTTCTCTTGTTGACCCAACGGTCGAGCACCGACGAGGGGTTAATGTTGGGGGTCGCCTAACGGCCATATCTTGGAATGTAGCGTCAGACGACGGGGTTTCCTGGTGCAGTAATGTCTGTCGTTCTCCAGCGCCGAATCCCAGTGGAGGAGACGGCTTTCGAGGAAATTTAAAGTTAGAACTTCTTTTCTAGAACAAACTCTACTTGATTCTGAAGATTACTACTGGCTAAGAAAGAAACTTCAAAACACAGAAATTTAAGAGAACAACGAAGAGGGAACATTGAGCCACTTGAGATCCATCTCTAAACTCAAGAAAGAGGCCGGGAGAAGGAGGGGCTGCCTCATCAGCCGGGGCGGAACATTGAGCGACGTCTCTCTCCAAGGCGGCTGCCTCATCGGCCGGGGCGGAAGAAAGAGGTCGCGAGAAGGAGGGGCTTCGTCGTCGATGGAGTAGGAACGGGAAGCACGCAGTGGAAGTAAAAGATACGGCGGTGGGCACACCTCGTTGTCGTCCTCTTCCTCCCAGTTCACTTCGGAGAGGGGTTTGCCGGAGAGGCGTGAGAGGAGGAGTTGGATGTAGAAGGCGTGAGATGATGAGTTGGGAGAAGGGTTCGGGAGGTATTCTAGCGGAGGATAGGTGGGCGAGTGAAACCTAGGGGTTTTTCTACTTCAACGCGTTTTTTACGAAGCGTTGTCTTTGACCCATAAAAATCACTAATAGACAACGGTTTTTAGAAAAGCGTTGTCTATTAATAAGAAAATAATGAAATAGACAACGATTTTCACTAAAAGCGTTGTTAAAAAAAATAGACAACGTTTTTTAAAAAAAGCGTTATCATTTAAGTGTTGTAAAATCCCAATTTTCTTGTAGTGTTAATTTCATCAATAATAATTCATACCACTAAAATATTATTATTGAACTACCGCATTAATCCCAAATTATATTTTGGGCTCCTTTTTATATGAGTGTGTTAGTCTCCCTGTGTTTAAGATGTCGGATGCCCACTAACTAATTGAGTTACTGACAACTCATTTTAATTAATGTCTTAGTCTAAGAGTAGTATCACTCAACCTTATCGGCATGTCGAAATAAATCCACCTGCAGGGTTTAACATGACAATCATTATGGGCTCCTCTTGGGGACATTATCAACCTAGATTACTAGGACACAGTTTCCTTCTATAATCAACAACAAACACTATAAGTAATATCATTTCTCAACTTATCGGGCCTATTGATTTATCGAGCTAAATCTCACCCTTTAATAAGTCAAAGAAATGAATACTAAATATATGTGCTTGTTATTATATTAGGATTAAGAGCACACACTTCCATAATAACTAAAGTGTTGTTCTTTTATCAAGTCAGTACAAAAAGAACTTACCTTAGATGGTCCTGCTCAGTACACTCAAAGTGTACTAGTGTAATTTATCAGCCAAGATAAACTAACACCTAATTACACTACGACTATTTCAATGGTTTGTTCTTTTTCATCTTAGTCGCGAGCTACTGTTTATAATTTATAAAGAACCGATAACATGATCTTCTGTGTGTGACACCACACACCATGTTATCTACAATATAAATTAATTAAACAACTACACTTAGCATAAATGTAGACATTTTTGACCAATGTGATTCTTTATTTCAAAATAAATGTTTACAAAAGCTAGGCTTTTAATATACACTCTAACAATTAGGTCCATCAGTGGGTTTTGACCAAAACCCACTGATGGCCCTACACTACTTGGATTAACTTGAAATCACATTCCCTATGAAGGTTTGAGAGGGGAGATGGTATATATGGTGTCAAACCTTAGTTATACACCTTGGATAAGAAGTTCTTGCTCCGTGCCATTTGGCACGGAACAGTGCACCTATTTTTTTTTCAATGAACGACAACCAATGTCTAATTTTTTTTTCAAGCATCACAACAATCATTTTGTCTAAGTTTTAACTTATTTATAGTTTAAACAATCATTTTGTCTAAGTTTTAATATCAGACCCACGTTGGGCCTGATATTGTACCATATCAGGCCCAATATAAGGCTAAATTTTTTTCCAAAACGTCATACCACACATAGAGAACTGTACAATAGTAATGGATAGCACCGTTGGAGTACTTGCAATAAAAGAATCTAACCAAACTTGAAATGGGTCGAATCAGAGGTGTCTAGGTCCATCAGTGGGCTTTGACCAAAACCTACTGATGACCCTACGCTACTTGGATTTACTTAAAATCACATTCCCTATGAAGGTTTGATAGGGGAGATGGTATATATGGTGTCAAACCTTAGTTATACACCCTGGATAAGAAGTTCTTGCTCCATGCCATTTGGCACGGAAAAGTGCACTTTTTTTTTCAATGAACGACAACCGGTGTCCAATTTTTTTTTCAAGCATCACAACAATCATTTTGTCTAAGTTTCAACTTATTTATAGTTTAAAACAATTATTTTTGTCTATATATAGCATCATATCATACCCACGTTGGGCCTGATATGGTACCATATCAGGTCCAATATGAGGTTATTTTTTTTTCAAAGCATGCTACCACCCTTAAAGAGTTGTACAACAGTAATGGATAAAATCGTTGGAGTCCTTGTAATACCAGAATCTAACCAGACTTGAAATGGATCCAATTATAGGTGTCTAGGTCCATCAGTGGGTTTTGACCAAAACCCACTTATGGCCTTACGCTACTTAGATTTACTTGAAATCATGTTCCCTATGAAGGTTTGAGATGGGAGATAGTATATATAGTGTCAAACCTTAGTTATACACCCTGGATAAGAAGTTCTTGCTCCGTATCATTTGACACGGAATAATGCACCTATTTTTTTTTCAATGAACGACTACCGGTGTCCAATTTTTTTTAATCATCACAACAATCATTTTTTCTAAGTTTCAACTTATTTATAGTTTAAAACAATCATTTTGTCTAAGTTTAATATCAGGCCCACGTTAGGCTTGATATAGTATCATATCAGGGCCACGTTGGGCCTGATATGGTACCATATCAGGCCCAATATGAGGCTGATTTTTTTTTCAATGCGTGCTACCACCTTTAGAGAGTTGTACAACAGTAATGGATAGCATCGTTGGAGTCCTTGCAATATCAGAATCTAACCAGACTTGAAATGGGTCCAATCAGAGGTATCTAGGTCCATCAGTGGGCTTTGACCAAAACTCACTTATGACCCTACACTACTTGGATTTACTTGAAATCACGTTCCCTATAAAGGTTTGAGAGGGGAGATGGTATATATGGTGTTAAACCTTAGTTATACACCTTGGATAAGAAGTTCTTGCTCCGTGTCATTTGGCACGAAACAATGCACCTATTTTTTTTTCAATGAACGACTACCGGTGTCCAATTTTTTTTTCAAGCATCACAACAATCATTTTGTCTAAGTTTCAACTTATTTATAGTTTAAAACAATTATTTTTGTCTATATATAGCATCATATCAGGCCCAATATGAGGTTATTTTTTTTTCAAAGCGTGCTACCACCCTTAGAGAGCTGTACAACAGTAATGGATAACATCGTTGGAGTCCTTGTAATATCAGAATCTAACCAGACTTGAAATGGGTCCAATCAGAGGTGTCTAGGTCCATCAGTGGATTTTAACCAAAACCCACTGATGGCCTTACGCTACTTAGATTTACTTGAAATCATGTTCCCTATGAAGGTTTGAGATGGGAGATAGTATATATGGTGTCAAACCTTAGTTATACACCCTGGATAAGTGTTGGTTGTTACTCGGAAAGCTTAACGGTTCCACTGTATAAAAATTTTGTACAAAGGTCTGAACCTTTTCCTAGCTACCATGTGTTCTTTTAAATTAAACTTGGATCGCCTGCGGAACTTTACACGTTTGATCCTAAGTTTAACTTATTTGTTCTTTTAGGTTTAGACTTGGATCTCCTGCGGAACTTAACACGTTTGATCCAAATCACCTAAGTTATTAATTCCATTAAATATTAATTTCCAAAATTGGCTTCCAGGACCGCATGACGAGGCACATGGCCTTCTTGGATATGGGAGCAACCACCACCGCCTAGACAAAGCCTTTTAAGGAAATCTAATATTTAATTTCCTTAAATAACTCTAGGTTAACCAAAAAGAACAATCGAAGCACAAGTTCGAAAAGAAAACAAAAGAACACATCATTGAAAACTAATTTGAAATACTAGAATCGCATGCCTCTTGTATTTGGTATTTTTACAAAGAAATAAAACTACTATGATGCGAAAATTAAATACTAGTGTACCTTTTCTTTTGCAAACAAAAACCTCTAGGTCTTCTACTGTATTCCTCTTCTAACCTTGGACATTGTGTGGGCAATGATCTTCTGAGATGAGAACCACCAAGGCACCTTCTTCTACCTTCCTTCAAGATTCGGCCAAGCATATCTTCTAAAGGATGAAGAACCTTTTTCACCAACCAAGCTCCAAGGGATGCAAGCTTTCTCTCCTTCTTCCTCAAGCTAGATCCGGCCACCTCCTCCAAGCTCCAAGAGATAAAGGATTTCGGCCACATAAGAGGAAGAGAGAAAAGGAGAAGGGTCGGCCACACCAAGGAAGAAAAGAGGGAGAAAATAGAATAGATTCGTTCACCCATGAAGGCACCTCTACCCCCTCTTTTATAATCCTTGGTCTTGGCAAATCAGAAAATTTTAATAAAAACTTCCTTAATTCTTTAGCCATGAAAAGGAAAATTTAATTAATTAAAAATCAATTTTATTTTCTCAATTCATATGACCGGCCACCACAAGCTATAAACAAGGAGAGTTTTAATTAATTAGAACTTCCTAATTTGTCTCCAGAAATTTATAAAAATTTCTCCAATAATTTTAATCCCTTCATGGTTAGTAAAAAGGAAATTTTATAAATTAAAATCTTTCTTTTAAACATGTGGATAAAAAGAAAATTATCTCTAAAAATTAAAATCTCTTTTAATCTACAAATAAGGAAAGATATCAAATCTTTTGTAGAAACTTATAAAAGAGAATATTTAATTTTTAAACTCTCTTTTAAATCATGAACATGGTTAAAAAGGAAAGTTTTCTTAAAATTTAAAATCCACCTTTTAATCAACAAATAAGGAAAGATTTCAAATTTTAAACTCTCTTTTAAACATATGGATGATTTACAAATAAGGAAAGTTTTTACCAAAAATTAAAATCATCCTTTTAATCTACAAATAAGGAAAGAGATTAATCTCTTCTCTTAATCTTTTGTAGAAAGCTATAAAAGGAAATTTTTAATTTTTTAAACTCTATTTTAAAACCATGATATCCACATAAGAAATAATTTTAATAAAAATCATTTTTAATATTCTAGTGGCCGGCCACCTAAGCTTGGGACCCAAGCTTTGGCCGACCACCAACTTGGCTCATCCACTTGGTCTTGGCTGACCCTAGCTTGGGTTCCAAGCTAGCTTGGCCGGCCCCATTGGATGGGTAAGAAGGTGGGTATAAATCTCTATATATAAGAGGCTACGATAGGGACCGAGAGGAGGAATTGGTTTTGGTCTCCCGATGAAATTAAGCTTCTCGTGTTCACCCCGAACACACAACTTAATTTCATCAATAATAATTCATTCCACTAAAGAACTATTATTGAACTACCGCATCAATCCCAAATTATATTTTGGGCTCCTTCTTATTATGAGTGTGTTAGTCTCCCTGTGTTTAAGATGTCGAATGTCCACTAATTAAGTGAGTTACTGACAACTCATTTAATTAATATCTTAGTCCAAGAGTAGTACCACTCAACCTTATCATCATGTCGGACTAAGCCCACCTGCAGGGTTTAACATGATAATTCTTGTGAGCTCCTCTTGGGAACATTCTCAACCTAGATCACTAGGACATAATTTCCTTCTATAATCAACAACACACACTATAAGTGATATCATTTCCCAACTTATCGGACTTATTGATTTATCGAACTAAATCTCACCCATTGATAAATTAAAGAAATAAATATCAAATATATGTGCTTGTTATTATATTAGGATTAAGAGCACACACTTCCATAATAACTGAGGTCTTTGTTCCTTTATAAAGTCAGTATAAAAGAAACGACCTCTAATGGTCCTACTCAATACTCTCTAAGTGTACTAGTGTAATTATATAGTTAAGATAAACTAATACCTAATTACACTACGACCTTCCAATGGGTTGTTCATTTCCATCTTGGTCGTGAGCTACTGTTTATAATTTATAAGGTACTGATAACATGATCCTCTGTGTGTAACACCACACACCATGTTATCTACAATATAAATTAATTGAACAACTATATTTATCATAAATGTATACATTTGACCAATGTGATTCTTTATTTCTAGATAAATGTTTATACCAAAAGCTAGGCTTTTAGTATACATCCTAACAATAAGAAGTTCTTGCTCCGTATCATTTGGCACGGAATAGTGCACCTATTTTTTTTCAATGAACGACTACCGGTGTCCAATTTTTTTTTAATCATCACAACAATCATTTTGTCTAATTTTCAACTTATTTATAGTTTAAAACAATCATTTTGTCTAAGTTTTAATATCAAGCTCACGTTGGGCTTGATATAGTATCATATCAGGGTCACATTGGGCCTGATATGGTACCATATCAGACCTAATATAAGGCTGATTTTTTTTTCAATGCGTGCTACCACCTTTAGAGAGTTGTACAATAGTAATGGATAACATCGTTGGAGTCCTTGCAATATCAGAATCTAACCAGACTTGAAATGGGTCATCTAGGTCCATCAATGGGCTTTGACCAAAACCCACTGATGACCCTACGCTACTTGAATTTACTTGAAATCACGTTCCCTATAAAGGTTTGAGAGGGGAGATGGTATGTATGGTGTCAAACCTTAGTTATACACCTTGGATAAGAAGTTCTTGCTCCGTGTCATTTGGCACGAAACAGTGTACCTATTTTTTTTCAATGAACGACAACCGGTGTCCAATTTTTTTTTCAAGCATCACAACATTCATTTTGTCTAAGTTTCAACTTATTTATAGTTTAAAATAGATTGACTTGATTTTGAAATTAACAACCCCTACCTGTTGAATTGAAATACAGAGATGGACTAAACCTATTTTTTCTAAGTATTCACAACTGCTAACGCGTTTTTATTTTACAAAATGGATATATGGTGTGAAGTATTAGTTCTGCCTTGTTGGGATGGTTTACACTTCTCATACCATAGATAACACTGTATTATAAAATATATACTACAATCAAAGATATAACAGTAACATCACTTTGCACAACTGTTTTAGTTACAATTCTATGGATGTACTGCATATAAAATATACAAAATATATGGATCAACTCCTCCAATTTACAAGTAAGTCAAGACCCAGGGGCTGACGGCATTCTACAGGTCCTCCGATTATTGCTCAGTTGTTTGCACTGGCTGCATTTGAATTTTACCTTCCTGTTATGTCTCGACTCGATCCATGTCTTCTTTCGCCTACCCGGCTGCTCAAGGCTACGGGGACATAGAACTATAATGTTGTTTACTCCCCTAGGTTAAACTTCTTTGCTTCGACAGGGGTAAATACGATCCATGTATGTCGCATTCCAATTCTGTGAATGAAAATAATGCTCACAATATGGGAGTACATCCGTGTTTCGGTGAATGATGACGATAATTGTATGTGAGCAAAGCAATCCTGAAATTTGAAACTCCCCGTAGTTACAATATTTTCTCTTCAAATCAACAATGAATGAAGCACCTCATGTCTCTACTTCCATTTCAGATTGAGAGTAGGGGTAGACTTTATATCGTCTAGCTTTCTCCCTCCTTGAATCCATTTCTTTGGTAGCATGAGGTGTCAAAGCAACATACCATTTTGAGACTTCCTCCCTACGGTTATAGAACCATTGAGCTACCTTTCTTCTGGTATTATCAATTAACCTGTTTATGGGAAGTTCACGTGCCTCCTTGAACAAAGCATTTAAACTCTCTACACAATTGGTGGTTAGCATTGTGTGCATTCTGCCAATAAAGTGTGAATTAGCCCATCTTTTAGGGTCAATGTTCTGAAGCCACTTATGAGCATCTGGATGTTTTTCAAGCATGGACTGCATTATGAGATCATATTGGAGTGTTGTGTTTGCTTGAGCTGCTACCCAAAACAAGTCTAAACCTGACCTACTGCCAGTATCTGTTACCATATTACAAGACATGTGGTGACAACAGAAAGCATAATGGGTGGTAGGGTAGACTTTCCTAACTGCTAATATAATGTCGCGATGTCTATATGATACTATGCTCATTGACTCTGCATCAACAGCAAACGATCTCTTTGTATGATCCAAAAATCACTCTCATGTAGACTCACATTCAACTTCAGCGATTCCAAAGGCTACTGGGAGGACATTGTCATTAGCATCAATTGTTGTAGACATCAACAACATACCCGGATATTTCCCTCTTAGATGTGTGACATCAATTTCAATCAATTTGCGTAGATAAGACCTGAATACTCTTCTACAAGCTCCAAAACCTCAAAGATAGCGTTGGAACTGATTATCCTCATTCTTGTGTAGTGCCACATAGGTTTCAGGATCCCTGACTCTTAACTCACGCAGATATAGTGGAAGATCTCTATATGCTTAGTCATAATCTCCAACGACTTTCTTCATCGCTTTCTCTCGAGATATGTATCTTTTCTATATGATATGGTCACTCCAAACCTAGCTTTTATATCTGATATAATCATACTTGGCTTGTACTATTCATTAGCAAGAAATTGCTCTTCAACAAAAGATGCTACAAAGGAGGAAGAGCATGCTTGATGATCAAAACTTTCCCTAATGGTGCTACATTGGTGTTCCTTCATATATATAGTAACAATAAACTCTACATCCCCTTGGCCAACTACTCTCCATGTACATGGTTGATTGAAGCAGACGACTTTTACTTTATTTTTTCGAGTGTCAACTGGGTTATATCTCATATGTTTAACCATGGCATGTTTCACAAGTGTATTCTTGAACTCTCATCAAGACGGAAAAATCTGTCCAACGCAAAATTCATACTCATCTGTTGCCTCTTCAATTGGCCTTTGGAGCAATCGAGAATTTAGAATATATGGATTATCAGCTATTGGAAACTCCTCCTCTAAGTCACTGTACTGCTCTGGAGAAATTTCATATTGTTCAATCTGCATATCATCAGCTAAGAACTCTTGTACATTTGTATTACATTGTAATTCCTCTCCAATTCGGGTATAATACTCTTCCTCCTCACTCCAAGTAGGCTCAAAGTAATCACAAGTGTTGTATAAGGATTCAGAACCTCATCTTCTTGAATACTTGCTTCTTCATTTAGATCAAATGTGAAATTACTGCTTGTATTTCGATTTGTGTTAGGCATACCACTATACTCTGAAGACGATGGAATATTTCTTCTGGCTAATTCTCCTACATTAGCTTCATGTCCAATATTAGAATTTGTATCAAGTGTATTCCATATCTCAGAGAGAATTTCTTCAGTTATGTGATCGTCCCTGATAAATAAATTACAAACTAATTTAGTAAATTTGCAACTACATAATCAAGTGTTGTTGTACATACAAATTTATCAAAGACTAAGTATATGATGTACCTATTAGATTTTCATAATTTATCAGTGGTTGTGACATAAGCCAACTGATATGGGCCTAGAGTTTTTGTAATTTTACATATTTCCAACTGCTAGGAAGGGTTTAACGAGGAAAAGATCTATATGATGTAAAAGTAAAGTTTTAACAAAAGATCATGTTGGACCTGATATGATCACATATCAGGCCCAAGCTGGACCTGATATGGGATGATATTGTTGGTTGCTACTCGGAAAACCTAGAGGTTCCACTGTACAAAAATTTTGTACAAAGGTCTGAACCTTTTCCTAGCTACCATGTGTTCTTTTAAATTAAATTTTGGATCGCCTGCGGAACTTAACACGTTTGATCCAAAACTTAATCTATTTGTTCTTTTAGGTTTTGACTTGGATCTCCTGCGGAACTTAACACGTTCGACCCAAATCGCCTTAAGTTATTAATTCCATTAAATATTAATTTCCATAATTGGTTCCCAGTACTGACGTGGCGAGGCACATGGCCTTCTTGGATATGGGAGCAACCACCACCGACTAGACAAAACCTTTTATAGAAATCTAATATTTAATTTCCTAAAATAACTTTAGGTTAACCGAAAAGAACAATCAAATCACAAGGAAAAAATAAAACAAAAGAACACAACTTCGAAAAACATATTCGAAATACTAGAATCGTAAGCCTCTTGTATTTGGTATTATTTCCATAAATAATTAGCATGATGCGGAAAGAAAAATTACTAGTTATACCTTCTAGAAAGACCTCTTGATCTTCTACCGTATTCCTCTTCTAACCTCGGACGTTGTGTGGGCAACGATCTTCCGAGATGAGAAACCACCAAGCACCTTCTTCTCCTCCTAGCTAGGTTCGGCCAACACAAAGAAGCTTCACCAAGGACGAAGAACAAAACACCAACCAAGCTCCAAGGGATACAAGCTTTCTCTCTTTCTTCTTCTTCTTCTCCAAGTAGTATCCGGCCACCACAAGAGCTCCAAGCCAATAGAGAAGGTTCGGCCACCACCAAGAGGAAGAGAGGAAGAGAGGTTGGCCGGCCACAACACCAAGGAAAAGAGAAAGAAAAATAGAATAGAGTCGTTAGCCTTGAAGTCTCCTCTACCCCCTCTTTTATAATCCTTGGTCTTGGCAAATAAGGAAAATTTAATAAAAACTTCCTTAATTCCTTTTCCATTGAAAGGAAAATTTATTTAATTAAAAATAATTTTCTTTCTCAATTTTATTTGGCCGGCCACACCAAAGCTACAAACAAGGAGAGTTTTAATTAATTAAAACTTCCTAATTTGTCTCCAGAAATTTATAAAATTTCTCCAATAATTTAATCCCTTCATGATTGGTTTATAAAAAGGAAATTTAATAAATTAAAATCTTTCTTTTAAACATGTGGATAAAAAGAAAGTTATCTCTAAAAATTAAAATCTCTTTTAATCTACAAATAAGGAAAGATATCAAATCTTTTCTCAATCTTTTGTAGAAACTAATAAAAGAGAATTATTAATTTTTAAACTTTCTTTTAAATCATGAACATGGTTAAAAAGGAAAGTTTTCTTAAAATTTAAAATCCTCCTTTAATCAACAAATAAGGAAAGATTTCAAATTTTAAACTCTCTTTTAAACATGTAGATGATTTACAAATAAGGAAAGTTTTTACCAAAAATTAAAACCATCCTTTTAATCTACAAATAAGGAAAGAGATTAATCTCTTCTCTTAATCTTTTGTAGAATGTTATAAAAGGAAATTTTTAATTTTTAAACTCTCTTTTAAAATCATGATATCCACATAAGAAATAATTTTAATAAAAATCCTTTTAATATTCTAGTGGTCGACCACCTAAGCTTGGGACCCAAGCTTTGGCCGGCCACCTACATGACTCATCCACTTGGTCTTGGCCAGCCCTAGCTTGGGTTCCAAGCTAGCTTGGCCGGCCCCATTGGATGGGTAAGAAGATGGGTATGCGGTGGATATAAATCTCTATATACTAGAGGCTACGATAGGGACCGAGAGGAGGAATTGGTTTTGGTCTCCCGATGAAATTAAGCATCCCGTGTTCGCCCCGAACACACAACTTAATTTCATCAATAATAATTCATTCCACTAAAGAACTATTATTGAACTACCGCACCAATCCCAAATTATATTTTGGGTTCCTTCTTATTATGAGTGTGTTAGTCTCCCTGTATTTAAGATAACAAATGTCCACTAATTAAGTAAGTTACTGACAACTCACTTAATTAATATCTAGCTCCAAGAGTAGTACCACTCAACTTCATCGTCATGTCGGACTAAGTCCACCTGCAGGGTTTAACATGACAATCCTTATGAGCTCCTCTTGGGGACATTCTCAACCTAGATCACTAGGACACAGTTTCCTTCTATAATCAACAACACACACTATAAGTGATATCATTTCCCAATTTATCGGGCTTATTGATTCATCGAACTAAATCTCACCCATTGATAAATTAAAGAAATAAATATCAAATATATGTGCTTGTTATTATATTAGGATTAAGAGCACACACTTCCATAATAACTGAGGTCTTTGTTTCTTTATAAAGTCAGTATAAAAGAAACGACATCTAATGGTCCTACTCAATACACTCTAAGTGTACTAGTGTAATTATATAGTTAAGATAAACTAATACCTAATTACACTACGACCTTCCAATGGTTTGTTCCTTTCCATCATGGTCGTGAGCTACTGTTTATAATTTATAAGGTACTAATAACATGATCCTCTGTGTGTGATACCACACACCATGTTATCTACAATATAAATTAATTGAACAACTACATTTATCATAAATGTAAACATTTGACCAATGTAATTCTTATTTCTAGATAAATGTTTATACCAAAAGCTAGGCTTTTAGTATACACTATAACAGATATCAGGCCCAAGTTAGGCCTGATATGAGATGTTGAGCGAGAGAGAAGGTAGATATGGTATCAAACAAAACTTTTGATCAAGGCAGAAAGTAGGCCTGATATGATCGCATATCAGACCCAACGTCCTGATAACACCATATTAACCTAACATGCATGAGCAAGGTTTAGCTGAAATCTAGCATCATACTGGAGCACCTTGCAAATCGATTAAGTATTGGATTACATCATATTACATGTGTTGTTAAATATTTATTCCCCACACATCCAATGAAACCATAAACACGATTTTTTTCATCGCCCTTTATAACTAAACTGTAATTTTTTTTACATCACTACCCTATTTACAATAATAAATCTATACATACATCGCTAAATCTTTAACTGTATTATTTTACTAATTTCACTCTTACTAGAAGTTTGTCCTTCAACATTGATGTTTTTAACTGCTGTTGTCCTTTGGACTTCTCTTGAAACTCTTACGCCAATATCCCTAAACCCTAACTGGTCTTTTGCATTCCCGCCAACTAGCACGAGGAGGAATGACAAGTTAAGGAGGTTCATATTTCTTTCGTGTTTATAAGACCAAGCCAGAGGAATGGAGGGAGAGAGACGGTGAGAGGATGTGCATCCGAACCATAAAATAATTTTCAATTCAATTTGTGACTTGGATGCTTGGAAAATGATGATTAAAAAGAGGAGGTTGGCAAGTTGTCAGAGGGGTAATCTGAAAAATAATTTTTTTTATCTGTACCATTTGATATAAATAAAAGTACCTTACCTCTTTTGATAAATATAATATACAACGTACGTCTTTGGGTAAATTGCCCCTAGTTGTCCTTATGACTTGTATTTTAAAAATCAATACGTGTTTTATAAATTTTAAAATTAATACTATAATAATATTATATTTTTAAAATACATTAATAATTTCAACATGGTTCTTTAAGTCGATGTCGGCAGAGACCTGAGTGTGCCAGGCTCGGTGGCATTCGTCGTAATTCCGAGGAAGAAATTATCGTATTATTTCGGCATTGTTTTTCTATTTTAAAGGGAAAACAAACTATTTGAATTATTAAATAGCCTCCCTTTTATATTGTTATTATTTTACTTTTTAGAGAATAATTATTTTTGTTAATGATTAACAACTTGGGTTTTAGGCTTAAGTAGTCATTAGAGCAAGAAATTAATTTTTGCCGATAGTATGTTTTTTTTTTAAAAAAAATCATCCCATCTCCTAGATAATTTGACGATAAGTATAAATTATCTTCATAATTTATCTCTTTTTATTATTATAATCTAGAAACGGATTATAAAAATCATCCGAAATAAATAAAATCATCTTTTATTATAATTAAATAGTCATTACAATTTAATTATTTATTTTTCACCGGACGCTCAAGCAAAACTGACTGT
The DNA here is from genome assembly GCF_018446385.1 of Zingiber officinale. Lineage (NCBI taxonomy): Eukaryota > Viridiplantae > Streptophyta > Magnoliopsida > Zingiberales > Zingiberaceae > Zingiber > Zingiber officinale. The sequence continues at coordinate 86,478 of NW_024589898.1, read as the reverse complement.
ATGGATAAAAAGAGATGAGATACATCCACAAAGGCTGAACCAGATCCTTTGGGGGCAATGTCCCCTATCTATTAGCCTCTTACCAATTCTCTTTTTTCGATCCAGGAACATATCAGCAAAAGGGGTAAGAGGAAGTCTGTTTTTTAAGGCAACTCATAGCATAGGCCATTTATACAATTTAATTCAATAATATATAAAATAATTTAATTAATTATTATATAATTCAATTAATTTTGACTTGGCGTAGACGTATTTTAGTTTAGTCTATAAATAGGCCACCCTTGAGGCGGATAGTATTAACGTCGCCATGGTGGAACATACGGCGACGGCGGCGGCGGCGATCTCGAGCCGAGGAGTCTCGACCCCGTGGGCGAGGCTGGAGGGCAAGGTCGTGATGGTGACAGGCGCGTCCTCCGGCATCGGACGCGGCCTCTGCCTCGACCTCGCCCGGGCCGGTTGCCGAGTCCTTGCGGCCGCGCGGCGTGTCGACCGTCTAGAATCCCTCTGCGAGGAGATCAATGGGTCCTCCGCGCCGGAGGATCCGAGATCCGTTGCGGTCGAGCTCGACGTGAGCGCGGAGGAATCGTCGATAGCGGCCGCCATACGGAGGGCGTGGGAGACCTTCGGTCGGATCGATGGGTTGGTGAACAACGCCGGGATTCGAGGTACTCTTCGTTTGGATCTATCTTTATTCGAACAATTTGGTATTTTAAAGAAAAACCTAAATTTTTTCACCCCGTTTTGTTCTTCAACAGCCTTCGCCTAGTTTTCGCAAAATGCAAACATCTATAAAAGAAAGCCAAAGTTCTTTATTTCCAGTAATTTTTATGATAATCGAAAGTGTTCACGAACTTAGATTCCAGTATCATCGATTGAACTATTGATTAAATCAAACATTGGAGCATATTTCTGATGAACACGAAAATGGTGTCAAATCGGAAACTGTATTCTGAGCGAGATGACAATGGACTGCATGAACAAAAAGGAACAATGCATTGTGAATTTTAGAAAGTCGTGTACAATAATGTGTTAGTAACACTACCTAATGATACATTGTCTCTTTTCTCTTTGTTGTTCTGATCTTGTTATGCCCTTATGAGGTATATGTTGTTCTTCAAATGAGGCACAAATGATTGCTTCATAAATAACTTGGAAATTACTGAAGGGTATATCTTTCATTCTTACTCTCACTTGAACTGCGTTCTTCTGTTGTTGTGATGCTCACTTGAAACAATTGGTTTTTCATCAAATCATAACTTTTGTTCTTGTATGCTTTCAAATCCTGACATTTTGGGTTCCTCTCTGTTGCCAATTTATGTGATCTATCTGCTTAATTTCAATACAATGCATGATCAATGCTTTCAATTCTTTCTCTCAGGTAGTGTGCATTCACCTTTAGATTGGTCTGAAGAGGATTGGAATGACAACATCAGAACAAATTTAACTGGACTGTGGCTTGTCTCAAAACTTGTGTGCAAACTCATGCGTGATGCAAAAGTGAAAGGATCCGTAGTTAACATTTCATCTATTGGAGGCATTGATCGTGGCCATTTACCTGGAGGACTTGCCTATACTGCATCAAAGACTGGTGTCAATGGAGTTACTAAGGTAATCTTCCAACTAAAAACATACCTAAACCTTCCCTAATAATAATACTTTCAATCATGATGCTTGAACAGAACCAGTTTCAGAATTTTATAACTTTTGCTTTAGATATTTTGATTCTTACTGCAAACTCTAGTAGCTAAAGTTATTAGAGACACTATTTTTATTAATTATAAGCTTCAGTGCAATCTCATTTTTTTAGTGAAACAAAATGAGATCAATAAATTATTTTAATCAGTCAAGAGTTCACTAGGTCAAAATTAATTTATTAGAGTTTAATATAATTGGATCTATCACGTGTATTAAACACATGGCAAGACAATTGATATTTAATTGCAAAATTAAGTTGGGCAAATACCGGAGAAGATTGGAGGTTTGGAGCGAAAAGTTATTGAAAGATAATTAAAGCACACTTAAGGGTAATTTCTATTTCTTTGTGTGATGCATTATTCAATTCATGTTAAATGTGTAAAATAGTCAAGATTTTGTGGTGAGACGTTGTTACATAAAATCAATTTTTGTAATTTAACTTTCTCATCTTGGCTCAATATAATGGTAATTTTGATATTGGTTACATATTTCGAAATGATTTATACATGTGTTAGATAATAACAGTATTAGGAACTCAATAAATTCTAATTTGAGTTGAGGAATTCTTATTGGTCTGGTAGAACTCTTGGGGAGAGAAAATGTAGTATTACATTGTTATATTAGGATATAACATAACCCTAAACCCTAAACCCAAAAAAATACTAACGCTCCTTTTGTTTATCTTCACATCTCTATGAGATTTGATAAACTTTTTGCCTAACAGGCCATGGCATTGGAGTTGGGTCAGTTTAACATTCGTGTCAACTCGATCGCTCCAGGACTGTTTGCGTCTGAGATCACTTCAGGTCTAATGAAAAAAAAGTGGCTGAACAAAGTGGCTGAAAGAATAGGCCCACTGAGAACTTTTGGCACATTGGATCCGGCAATGACATCGATTGTTCGATACTTAATTCATGATTCATCAGAATATGTTTCAGGCAACATCTTCATCGTCGATGCCGGCGTCACCCTACCTGGAGTCCCTCTTTATTCTTCCCTTTAATCCTTGTTCTTCTTTTTGTTATATTTTCCTGATATGGCTACCCAAAACCTGATCAAGTCAATTTAGTTGTTTCATTTAGGAAATTGCTTTTGTTCAATAAAATAACTTCATTGGTTCATAAAGATGGATTGGTTCTCTTATGCATCACATTTACCACCTGTCTCCCTTTTTTATTCACCGCCATTTTAGTTTCTTCATACAAAAATTAAAAGTTTATTTTTTCTCTATTTATTGTAATTGTTTCAAGAGGGTATAGTGTTTTTTAAATCGGTTTTTTACTTAACCACGTATATAAGTTTGTAAAATATTTATTTCACGTAGGGAAGTTTTTAAATGATCAAATCATGTACTTATTTCTAATTTTACCCTTATCAGTCGACTAGTGTTTTGGAACAGTCGAATCGATTTAGTTCTGTATTGAAATGCCAAATTGTTAGTCAAAACCAATCGATTGATTTTAAAAATCAGTCGAATTGATTTATTTTTTTTATTGTTTTTTAAAAATCAAAATTGATTTTAGATCAAATCGGTTGATAGACCAAACTGTTGGGACCTTGACGTCCGCTAGAGGGGGTGGATAGCGTCTCACCCAAATCGTCACTTCCTACATTTGTCAGTACACAGCGGAAAACAAAATATAAACTAATAAAAAGAAAGCTAAACCCTATAAATAATAAGGAAAGACAATAAACCAAAACAAACCGTAAGACTAGGCGTTTACGTGGTTTGGAGATTAGAACTCCTATTCCACAGCTGTCCGTAAGATGGACGATCACAATCTGTCGGTGGATGACTCTTCGGAAACCTCTGGCTAACTCAAACCTCCTTCTTGGTGGAAAAACCTCACCACAACCTTGATCCAAACACTCTTAGATCACAAGAAGAGCTTAGAAGCTTTGGAAGACTACTAATAGGGGTTAACCACCTCTTTTTCGTCAACTTTGCCCAAGGAACCCAAGCTCTATTAAATAGAGCTCGGGAGGAAAACACCAAATGTTTCCCACCACCAGTCGACTGGTGTATGCATCAGTCGACTGGTCCTTTAAGTGAAGTCGACCATTACCCAACGGTCGACTATCAGTCGATTGCTACAGTGTACCAGTCGACTGTTACAGTGTCGCGCTACAGTAAATCCTAAAAAAACATAAGATTTTGCCCTGAGTACAATCACTCAGCACTCGTCCTTGCCCGACCAACCTAAACCTAGCCTTCTAGCCTCCTCCATCAGCCTTGCGTCCCTCGGATGTCTCCCCATCCTTCACGTCTTGCCTTCTAGAGCTTCCTTCGACCTTGTCCTTATTGTCGGGTCTTCCTTTGCCAAGAGGCTCCTCACCTCCGGGATTCATCCATTGTCAAGTCACACTTAGACTTACGTTGCCAAGGCTACATGCTTGGACTTACATCTCCAAGACTCATCCTTGGACTTTCCTCTTTTACCAAGATCACACTTGGACTTTCCTTGTTGTACATGTATCCTGCACACTCACAATGCATATCAAATATAACAATAAACCTAACTTAAACCTTTACCTAAACATCAAAACCTAGGGCATCTAGATTGCTCCAACACAAACGACCTCGGATTGATATGAAACTAATTCCTATGTATTTATCTATCTATCTTGATTATATGTATGCCCTCAAATGTCAATGATGCTTGGTACAACAGTCGATTTTGCCTAAAACCGGTTGATGTACCAAATGATCTCAAATTGACATGAAATTAGTTCTTATGTGAAATGTTGATTTGACTCAATATATTGAGAGTAATGATTTGTTGAACATGAATATGTATGAAAAATTTAATTCATGTTAAAAAAAAAAATTGCTCTCAATATATTGGGTCAAATTGAAATTTGAGAGTATGGATATAATCAGAAGAACTAGCCGAATATATAGGATATAGTTTCATGTCAATCCCAGGTCATTTGATCAATCAGCCGATTTTGAACACGAATTAATATTTTTTAAATATTTTTTATTTCAAAAAATTATTACTCTCAATATATTGGATCAAATTGAAGTTTGAGGGCATGGATATAATCAAGAGAACTAGTTGAACACATAAGATCTAGTTTCATATCAATCCGAGGTCGTTTGATCCATTATTGCTCTCAATATATTGGATCAAATTGAAGTTTGAGGGCATGGATATAATCACGAAAACTAGTTGAACACATAGAATCTAGTTTCATGTCAATCCAAGATCATTAGATCCATCAGTCGATTTTAGGCAAAAACGGCTAATGAATCAAATGACCTTGGATTGATATAAAATAGTTCCTATGTGTTCGTCTACCTCTCCTTATTATATCTATGCTCACACACTTCAATTTAACCCAATATATTGAGAGCAATAATTTTTTGAATACAAAAATATTTGAAATTAGACGAACACATAGGAACTAATTTCAAATATTGGCGTGTTTAAAATATTATTGCTCTCAATATATTAGGTCAAATTGAAGTTTGAGGGCATGTATATAATAAGGAGAGGTAGACGAACACATATGAATTAGTTTTATATCAATCCGAGGTCATTTGATCCATCAATCATTTTTGCCCAAAATCGGCTAATGAACTCAATGACCTTAGATTGACATGAAACTAGATTCTATGTGTTCAACTAGTTTTCCTGATTATATTCATGCCCTCAAACATCACTTTAACCTAGTATATTGAGAGCATTAATCTTTTGAAATAAAAAATATTTAAAAATTTTAATTTGTGTTCAAAATCGATTGATGGATCAAATGCTATGAGATTGACATGGAACTAGATCATATGTATTCAGCTAGTTCTCTTGATTATATCTATGTCCTCAAATTTCAATTTGACCTAATATATTGAAAACAAATTGATGTTTCAAGGCATCGATATAATCAAGAGAGGTAGAGAAATACATAAGAACTAGTTTCATGTCAATATAATATCATTTGGTATATCAGTCAGTTTTACCTAAAATCGACTAATGTACTAAACGTCAAATTGATATTTGAGTGCATTGATATAGTTAAGAAAGATAGACAAACACATAGAAACTAATTTCATATCAATCTGACATCGTTTGATTTATCAATTGATTTTATCTAAAATCAATTTAGATTAAAAAAAAATCAGGTCGTTCGATTTCAAAAATCAAGTTCACTGATTTGAATCAAATTTTCTAACGATTCAATATTCGATATAGAACCAAATCGATTCAATTGTTTTAAAATATTAGTCGTCTGATAAGGTTAAAATTGAAAATAGATACATTATTTTAAAATTTCCCTATATGAAATTAATATTTTACAAATTTATGCACATGGTTCAATAAAACAGTCGTTTAGAAATTGAGAGCAGATCCTCTGGTCCATAAATTGGGGATCAGAGGATGGTCCATTACATGAGTACCCTTGATTTGGATGGATCCCATCTTTAAATAGATGGGGTCTATCTAAATCAATGGTCCACATCAGTGGATCATCCCCTGATCCGTAATTTGTGGATTAGAGGATTTTTACTATTTAAAATCACCTTTTGAGGATTTTATATTTCAAGGGATGTTTTAATTGGAGGTGTAAATGAATCGAATTGAGTTAAATATACTGAAAAGTTTAAGGTTCGAATTCAATTTAAAATAGATATATTCGAATTCGAATACGATTCGAAGCTCAACAAAATTTAAAATTTTGCGTTCGAATTTGATTCGAATTAGGGCTCGAGTTCAACTCGACAGATTGTTCACGAAGTATAATACACGCTCATTTTCCGAGGAAGAAGAACCAGTTTGGGGGAAACGATACTTCGATGCCGCTGGAAATCTGGGACGCCGTCCTCTCCGATTTCGATCGAGTTTTCGAGAGGTTTGACAGCACGCAGAGCGCCCAACCCGCGCTCAAGTTTCTACTCTTTTTGGCCGACAAGGACCCATCTACCAAGCTTAGCTGGTGCCCTGGTGCGTGCCTTGTGCCCATCCTCTCCTCTCTTCTTCGTTGCGATTTTGTATGAACTGAATCAGGAACAAAAAGAGTGCTCGTGATTCGACTGAGAACTGCCCGCCTAGCTAGAAGTTGAAACCCTCATGTTCCTTTTTAGAAATTCTTAAAAAAAAAGGTTTTTTGGGGTCCGATCAGGTACTTAGGCGTCCAGAGGATTTCTTTTTGGAATCTTTGTGTTTGAGGTGCTGAATTTTGAGGTGATAGATTGTTTACCATTTGGTTGTTAATATTGTTTTTCTCGTTGTTTTTCCATCGACTTCTCAAACTTTCTCCAAAAGTTGATTACCATTGGTCCATTGGATCGTGAAACCATATTCATTATCATGTAAAAGGTCATACATCCATCTTGACTCCCACTCTGAATCAAGTAAGATGGTATAGGCTAATAGATCCATCTATCTTTAGATAGGAATAGAGAATCTAAACCCATAATTTCCAAACCACTTGATAGATGCAACTATCCTTAATAATCCGATTATCTGTAGTAATTGACCTAGAGGCAGCAAAGTCGAGGTTGTGGAAATAGGTTTATTTTTAAGAAGCAAGTAGAAGTTCCCAAGAATTCAATCCCACATGATAATACAAACTGCAAACTATTCAAAATGGACAATCTTGTACTGTAAATCTCTTGCCGAATGCTGAACCAGTCTTTAGATTATCAGAATGTCCTTAATAATCTGATCATCCATAGCAATGGCCAAGAAGCAGAAAGCTGTGGCTGTTAATCTGATCGTCTATTCAGTAGCTAGTGGAATATCCAAAGGACTTAATCCCATATGATAATTCAAAGTGCAATCTATTCAAAAAATGGCCCAACTTGTACTGTAAATCTCTTGCCAAATACTGAACTTGTCTCAGAACAGTGAGTTCCCAGCACCATTGCTTCTCTTTGTAGATGATTTTGGTGCATAAACTCTTTGTGCATTTGTATCTGATTATTAAGGAAAAAAATATATAAAAAAATATTACTGTTAAGGAAAAGGTAGGTGTAACTTCAGTAGATGGTAAAATGTGAGCAAACATGTTTTAGGTGGTATGAACAAGTTCAAATACAATCAATAAGTTCTATAGCAAACAAGTTAAACATGGTATGAAAAGGATGATTATAATGTTAAAAAAAAAAGGAAAAAGTTAAGAGGTCTGTATGTTACTAATATTATGACCTTTCACTGAGGTAGGATCCAAATAGCCATCCAAGACTCACGGTTGTTGTTGCTATTGTTGTTTTCTATTATATCTACATGTACAAGTAACAAATAACAAGGCTTATCACTGTCATAATCCATAATGCTAGAGGCTGTGGCATTTCAACGGGGTTTGTAACCACTCTGCAAAACATGTTCAATTTCTGCCTACACATGGTCTTTGTTAGTTTTTGAAGAAACCAAGGGCTGATATTGATCAAAATCGATTTTGCTATCCAGTAGCTACAACATTTGCCACCATTAACAATTGATCATTGTTAAGGCTTATTCTCAAATGACCTATATCTATAGCCATAACTACTTTCCTAGTGTCATTCACATGTCTTCTATCTATTTCTTTTCCTTGGAGACACTCTATGCTTGGAGGTGAATCACCAGCATGCCACCTCTAATGCAAAAAAATCTCTGGCTACAATCAACTTGATCTGCAGGTTATCCTGTGCACAAATTGACTTTGTATTTTTCCCTGTTTTTTGCTTATGTAATTTTGGTTCATTGGACTGAATTGCTTCTCTTTCTGTGTCCCAGTCCATCTTGACTGCATCCTTATTACGAGTGTTAAGAGTCAATTTTGTGTCATCAGAAACCACCACCAGTGTTCATTACTTTGGTTGTTCCATTTGTCTTGTGCTCTCGGCTCGATGCAGTGTTGTTGTTGCCTAAGAAATAACCTTAACAGATTCATAGCAAAATGCATAATATGATGGCCTTAGTGGTTGGGGATGATACTCTTAAAGTGTCAACTATTTGGAGCTTTATGATTCCTGTTTGCATATGGTCAAGTGCTTTTTTTTACTGAATAATATACTTAATATTCATCTAATCTACCAAGTAAAACTTTATAAGGAATAGAATCAAGTTTATGTTTCTGCAAGACTGTTGCTGCTTTGTGAACTAGACTTCCACTTTACAGATTGCAATGTTGCTGAGCCTGTAATATACAAAAAGCTGGAAGCATCAAGTAGCAACGTGGTACTTCTGAGAGCATATGTTGGAGATAGACCTACATGGAGAAACCCTAGCCATCCATGGAGGGTGGACCCTCGATTCAAGGTCAAGGGTGTTCCTACGCTCATTCGGTGGGAGAATGGCGGGGTCACCAAACGCCTAGAGGATTACGAGGCTCATGCCGAGGAGAAGATCGAATCCCTTTTGGCTACCAAATGAACTCTGTCATGGATGTTAGGGAGAAGATATACAAACTATCCTACTGAATAATGAATCAATGATGTAGCATGCACTCTGGAGAAACTACAGTGTTGCAAAACTTTTCGTATTTGATATTTACTCTTCTTCTGATCCACTGAAGTTTCAGCCTCTTGTTAACCTCGAGACAGCTGCTTTGAAACCCCCAAATTTGTTGGTGAAGGCCACAAACAAATGAGCACAGCTTGGAAAAGGACTTCCTGCCTTCCTCACGCCTTGTCTTCTCCCCCTCTTGTGCACCAACTTGTCTATTCCCTTCATTTCCTGACAAATTTCCTTTGGCCCTCGCACATCTCTCCCCCTCTAAATCCAAAATGCTAAATCGTCTTTTCAGATTCAAGACTTTCTTTTTTTTTGCAACGTGATTAAGCTTTGTCTTTGCATGCCAACTTTAACCCGAGCAGGAATTCTATTGCATAACTTATTATGGCCAAGTCTGTGCCGTGACTAAGTTTTGGCTTCTTATGAAAACTTACCATGCGCCAGAGTTTCCACTCTTGGTGAGTTTTCTGGCTTCTCTCTTGATCCAATGCATCTTTATTTGGAATTTTTATTTTTTAAAATTATTTGTTGTTTGATTAATTATTAAGTTTTATTATATAAATTTATTTGTTCTTTTTGAATATTTATTTATTTATTTAATAATTTGATAAAAAAATTTATTGATGGATATTATTTATGTATATTTTTCATCAAGATGAAAATTAACGAATTGAATATATATCTGTTTAAAATTATTAAATTAATTTGATGAGTATTTTATTTTCTAAGTCAACATGGTTCTTATTTAGAGCCTAAGTAGTCTCCATTGTGGCAAAAAAAAAAAAGGTGAAATGCTTGTTCCCATAGCTTTCGTCATACCCGATTCAAGGTCATCACTAGGGAGATAAATTACAGTATTCGAGTGAACATGTGATGGACAGGATATAACATGGGGATAACCTAAGTAGCCCCCATGAATTTAGTTGGAATGATTAGTGCGTAAAAATTTAGTTGGAATGATTAGTGCGTAAAAATTTAGTTGGAATGATTAGTGCGTAAAAATTTAGTTGGAATAATCAGAGCGTAATTTTTTTTTTTCCCTGTGTATCGACTTTTGCCACTTATTTTTTGAGCCTAAGTACACACACGTGTTTAGTTTTAAAAAAACATGGCGCACAGAGGCTGGGCACAGACTAAAGCATCCATTTTCCTATCCTCCTCCGTTCGATACACTCCATTAACACACACTGCTGAAAACGAAGCAGCGACGACGACTACCCTCCTCCACTACTACTCCGGCCACATATTTCTTCTCCTCCTCTTCTGAAGCTTCCTCTTTGACGATTGCGGCCGCTCCTCCATGCCCGTTTGAGCCCGCTCCATGGCTTCTTCCGCTGCTTCCTCTCTCCGAACCGAGGACATCCACGCGGCCATCGCTAAGGCCGCGGAGCTGCGGTCGTTGCATGCGTCGCTGGTCCAAAGGATCCAACTTGGTAGCCCAGCCACCTTCGCTCCGCCCGCCGGCGCTTCCCCTTCACATCTTCCCCGCCGCTCCAATCTGCTTCCCTCCGCCGGCGAAGATTACCCCATCTTCGCGGCCGTGAGCAATCTCGAACCCTAATTATTTTTTCAGAACAAACCAAGATGAATTCTTTCCTAATTTCCTCTTCATAGGAACGCATCTGGATCGATTTACACCGATTTCCCTATTTTCTTTCAGAAAAAGATCGATCTCTCAAGTAGTATTTATTCATCTATTTCGGAGCAAGTTCAAAGTTTCTATGGATTATCATGCGTTTTCAGTCGATCGCCTGTTCTGTTTGACAGAGTAACGAAGATGAATCGTGGCGGAGTCATCGATGTATCATCGGTCCCGAAAGCCGAAGCTTTTCGGAAACATGGAGAGCCATCAAGCTCGGACAGGGGAAGATTGATGAAGCAGTGAGTGCAGGCAGAAGCGAACACTACTCCACTCCATGTAGCGAGCACAGCTTCAGGAATGAGCAGCTGTCGAAGAGGATCTCGTGTTCGAATGCTGTTTCGAGTGCTTCTCTCATCCAAACAGCTCGCAGGTCTCCCAACATCAGTATAGAATCTGGAAGCGAACACAATTACTCGAAGAAGCTGAAAAACATGAACCTTTTGCATGATTCGGAGCCACAGCCACGGGGGTGCTCGAGACGCCGAGGGCGGCGCATTCTGTCATGGCTGTTTTCTCGGCCGAAACCGAAATCCAGGCCAGAGATGTCGCCGGACGCAACGCAATCCAATGAAAAGGGGGTAGTTCTGGATGATTGGGGATCATTTTCGTTTGAGTCGCTTAAGAAGGAGGTGCATGAGGCCAACAGGAAGAGGGGAGCTGCGGTCGATCAAGTCTCGGAAATGAGATCTTCGATCGGCGATATGCAACAGAAGCTAGCCCACCTAGAAGCACACTGCGAAGAGCTTAAGCAAGCATTGAAGCAGGCAAAGCTTGGCAAGCAACAGCAGCTTTTGAGCACTCCTAGTTTGTCAGTGATACCGAAATGTAATGGCGGAGCGGCCGCGAACAAATCCAAATCGACGATGCCGGTGAGCCATGAAGCAATGGCAGAAGGCTTCATTCAGCTGCTATCCGAGTCGAGGCTCTCCATCAATCAACTTTGCAAGACGCTGCTGATGCTCCAACCCCTTCAAGTGGCAATCAGCAGTGCTAGCCATTCCAAATTGTTGATGCACCATGTCGAAGCTCTCGTGAACCAGTCTCTCTACCAGGACTTCGAGAACTGTGTGTTCCAGCAGAATGGATCTCCAAAGTTCCTCGACCCGCGGCAAAATCGTCAGGCGAACTTTGCGGCGTTCGTCGCGATGAGGAACTTGAGCTGGAACGAAGTGCTGCGGAAGGGGAGCAAGTGTTACGATGAGGAGTTCAGCAGATTTTGTGATAGGAAGATGAGCGGCATTGCTGCTTTGCTGAATTGGCCGAGACCTTGGCCGGAGCAACTACTCGGATGCTTCTTTGTCGCCGCCAAGTGCGTCTGGTTGCTCCACCAGCTTGCATTTTCGTTCAGCCCGCCATTGGCGATCTTGCGAGTCGTCGAGGGCCAAAACTTCGATCCGATTTACATGCAGGACGTGTCGGTAGATCGAAAGGGAACAAGAACCGCAGTTTATGTCAAGATCATGGTCATGCCGGGATTCTACGTTCAAGATAGGGTCATCAAGTGTAGAGTTCTTTGCAAACACTAGTGGATCGTTTTTGGTGTGGTTTGTGCTTCTTCTTCCGTTGTCTGTTGAAATTGTCGATCCGACGTTCGAACCTGAATTTGTGTTCTTCTTCAAGTAAATTTCTGAATCAAATAAGCAACTGTAATTTCCATCTAACCAATGATTAAGTGAGATTTTGAAAGAGTTTAAGTGCTGTAAATTTCTTGGTTTTGTTTATTATAATTGATTGATGGAAATTTTGAATTGATAATTTTTAGAACTGATTTTAATAAAAAATCATATAAAATAAAATTTGACGCTAGATTACAATGGCGATCACGTGATCGTCACATGCAGTTAGTTTCCATAAGGTCTATTCCTTTCGAACACCGATCCGTGTGCTCTTGGTGCAATAAATCTTAACCGTTAATCTTGCAGATCGAACGTTACCTACTCTCCATTTTTTTCTCACATTCCCGCTTCCAATTCCAATGGCGCCTTGCTCATCTCTATATAAAGCACGACCCTCTACATCTTCCAAGGCATCAAATCTACCGGCCGGAAACCCTAAACCAACCCTATTCTTCCTCTCTCTACTTGCTTTGCGATGGCTCGCACGAAGCAGACGGCGAGGAAGTCCACCGGCGGGAAAGCACCGCGGAAGCAGCTGGCGACGAAAGCGGCGAGGAAGTCGGCGCCAGCAACTGGAGGCGTAAAGAAGCCGCATCGATTCCGTCCCGGCACGGTAGCGCTGCGTGAGATCCGAAAGTACCAGAAGAGCACGGAGTTGCTGATCCGGAAGCTGCCCTTCCAGCGCCTGGTCCGCGAGATCGCGCAGGACTTCAAGACCGATCTCCGCTTCCAGAGCTCCGCCGTCGCCGCTCTCCAGGAGGCCGCCGAGGCCTACCTCGTCGGCCTCTTTGAGGACACTAACCTCTGCGCCATCCATGCCAAGCGCGTCACCATCATGCCAAAGGACATCCAGCTCGCCCGCCGCATCCGCGGCGAGCGCGCCTAGTGCCGATACCGGAGATAAAATTCGATCGCTCCGTCTAAGTCCCTCCTCGTTCATGTGTATCTCAGTAGTTGTAAACTTGATCTCATCGTGGCAATCTATTTGCTTCGATCTTTTGGTGAATTTTGTGTCAGCGTGTCAGTAATTGTATGCAATTTTCGATCTTTTGGTGAATTGTGTTCGCTTCTCAGTAATTGTATGCAATTCTCCATGTTACAATTGCAGATTTGAAATTGACGAGCAGTTGCTGGTGATGAAGAGTATGTTCATTAAGAACAATTCAACAAAATGTGCATTTGATACTTCTAGGATATTGAAGGTGTTTATGACACTTCATATCCATTGCTCGAGTTCATTGATTAATCTTGCTGTCGATTGAATATGATTGAGGTTTATCAAACATTTGATTAAAATTACTCGTAACTCGAAATGTAGTTGAACAAACGTGCAGAAAAGTAGAAAGGGTAAAATTTTCAGCAGATGAATGCACCCAGATATTGCAAATATTGAATCAGTTCGATTCCCTAACCACCAAGTTGAGAAATATCACAACTATACTTTCCAAAAAAATAAATTTGTTTTGAAGACCTGCTTGTTCTTATCATCACTAGCTCTACCCTCCAACAATGGATCATTCATCTTCATCAAACATAAACAAAGTTTTGCCACAAGAATGATTCAAAACATCAAAAGATTCATTCAGGTTGATGGAGAATCGATGAACTACTGGCACAAGTTTGCACTCGAGGTTTTTTTTTTGTTTTGTTTTTTTGTTGTTGTATTGGTTTTTCATTTTATGATCTTGTAATTAACATCCATAGTTCTGGTGTCAAACATCAGTTAAGCCAAATGGCGTTCCTTGTACAAATAATTATGCCTTCTTATCCTCCTCCAGAATGATAATATTTCTGCAATGAAAATATTCCATGTGAAACAAACAGTCATATGGAAAAGTCATGGGAAATTTGAAAAAAAAAATGTAATTAATCACTGGAGAAAATAGGAAAAATGTTAGTATTGCAAGGTTAGGAAGTTGATAGTAAAACAAAATTAAGAAATTTGGATTACTGTATAGTTTTTGAGAAAGACAGGACTGTCGATAATGGGACTATATTTCAGCGATAGCCATATGGTAGATATGTCAAAAAGTTCTCCGTGGTTAAAGAACGATGGAGAAGTTAACTGAAATGGATTAGTAAAAGGCTTCTGTGGTATGATTCAAATGCCTAACGCACATAGGATAGAAGGATGACATAATGAACACTTATCTCGCAACCTGTATTTAAACTGTAACATCTTACTGGCAATGGAAAGGTGTTGTTTGATAAATTTGATTCATGGTGTAAAATTTTTAGCCATGCGGGTTGAGATAGGCAAAATTTACCATTATGCCAATTGATCGACACATGAAACTCATCAACACAAATGACACGGAGTTATCAACTCATGAGGCTTGTCAAGCAACACTGCTTTTAGGTTTCCATGGGCTAGTGTTCCATCATGAACCCCGTGAGGCTTCTGCATGCTCGAGGTTGGCGACAAGAACAGGTCTTCCACAAGCTAGGGTTTTATAGGAGGCTTAAGCTGGAGGTCAGTGGTGAGATCTCCCACAAGCTTCCTCCCCATTTCTTCTTCTTCCTTCTTTGATCCCTCCTGCAGATTGGTGCTGACCAGTGCTAACGTCATTTCTTGTTCATACAGCGAATGAAACCCGATAAGAAACCGGGATTTCGAACCTTGATTTGCATAAAGTTGAACTTGCACAAATTATAAGTTTTATCTCTATATACAAACATATAATCTTAAACCATATGGTTCTTTTGTAATACTTGACATTTGGCTGGAGATACAAAAAAAAATGCAAATCATGGAAACAACTGTCAATTTAAATGGCATTTTGTGTAAACAACCAGAGATAAATTTGAAGAAGAAAAACTAGAAACAACTAAACTGCTGCAGAGAGAAGAATACCTCAATATCGTAGTCTCAGTAGAATGATAAATCCATTTCATCGCATATAGAGGAGCCAGCACAGCAAATATCCTTGAAACAATACGTTTCCTGCAGTTAGATGGAAAAATTAATTCCAACAGAATTTACCAGAGCAAACGTAGCAAAAACAGACTAAGCAAATATTATTTCAACAATGCCATCATTCACTGCATCACCAAGAAAGTTACAATACATTAGAGAAAGATGAGAAATCCATTGCAATTTCATCAAAAGGAAGGATGGATCAACTTTAGATTGAAATCTGGAATCACTAGCTGATGAGAAGAAATAAAATGGTCTCCATGCTTACGTTTTATTATACACAAGTGATATGAGCCTACAGACGCAGTCCGCTGAAGAAATCGGAAAGCCTGATAAAATAATAGTCCAATTGAGTCAGCTATAAATACACTTGTTGGCAATATAGAATTGAAAAAAAATAACAATGAGACATCATTGAAGAACCTTATATCTTTGGCAATGACCGTGTTTCCATCTTCAGCATCTAGATGGCGTAGTACGACTTCTTCCAAACGACCATCTCTATATGCATGCTGTGAAGGTTAATGTCAATCGTTAAATGAAAAACTCAAACAAGATTTTTCAAAAGATGAATCAATTAAAGATATATAGTCATTGATAATGAACAAATAAAGAAAATTGGTGATATCAATTTTCTTAAAAGAATATGTTCAAGACAATATAAAATAATTGCCGATAGTGATAACAACACACCTATTGATGGAAAAGATGATTAGCCATGAATTTCAACCATTTGGGATTGGCATATGGACCTTATCCTATTCCAACCATTGAGCACTAACAACTTCTAGAACCATTTTGGATCACTTTGATCATGTTAAGTAACATTATATACAGCCACATTTACTCCTCACATCAAGTATTATTAAAAGGACAGCTTGGTGCACGAAGCTCCAGCCATGCGGGGTCCACGAGAAGGATCCATTTTACGCAGTCTTACCTTGCTTTTTGCAAGAGGTTGTTTCTAGGATTCAAATCGTGACCTTTTGGTCACATCAACTTATTATTGATTCAACTTATCTAACTACGAAGTCCACAAGAACATATCCATGCCAATCCACACCAAACATATATTTTTTTTCATCATGGAAATGACATAAGAAGACCTCTGACACTGTTAGAAATGGATATTCCAAGCATGGTCTTTAGGATATAATAGTATGTGTGCATCGATCAGGTTAATTCATGTGCATTCACAAGAATATATCCAGCATGTAGTATTTTGATTCCCAATCGCTATTTTAGCATTCAACTTACCTAACCAGAAACATAATTTCATAATCTGTATTCTTAGCACTGTTCTTTACAATATTTGTAGTAAGCATGATTGGGATGATTCTGTACTAGGAGATGTAAGTATAAGTACATGTTTGTCCAATAGAAAAATGAGCTATTAACAATTGCAAAAAAATAAAAACAACAACATCCATATATAATCATGATAAGTCAGGCAATATGAAGAATGGAGATGCTCTTATACACACATATGCTTGTCTAATTGAAAAATGATATCTCCAATCAAAGGCTGAGAAAGAAGTATAACTAAAGCTCCCATATATATCTAAGCATGAAATAGTACGGCAATGCAAAGAATCTTCAAGGAGTGACATATAACCTTGTAGAAGCAGCTAGTTCCAAAAGGGCATGTGCCATTTCCAAAGTCAAAATATTTGCAATCAATTGATCTGACAAATTAGACAAGTCAGTGATCTGCATAAATATACATTCTAGAGATATCATCTTAATGACACTAAGATGTGGTTCAAGAAAACTGTAAATGATGAAGTTGCTGCATGTGGCACAATCACAAGTCATAAGAGTAGCCTATTTATTGAAATCGAAGCTGAAGAATAAAAGACAGATTTTTCTTCAGCATTCGATCAAAGCTGATTGATAATTTGATAATTGGACTGCAACTTCATGTCACTTAATTTTAACCAATATAAATGAATCCATTGGTTTCATTATTAGGTTTCAGATCAAAATTGTCAGTGATCTAGCATAAATATACATTCTAGTGATATCATCTTAATGACACTAAGATGTGGTTCAAGAAAACTGTAAATGATGCAGTTGCTGAATGTGGCACAAACACAAGTCACAAGAGTAGCTTATTTATTAAAATCATAGCTGAAGAATAAAAGAGAGATTTTTTTTAGCATTCAATCAATGCCAATTGATAATTTGATAATTGAACTGCAACTTCATGTCACTTAATTTTAACCAAGAGAAATGAATCCATTGGTTTCATTAGTAGGTTTCAGATCAAAATTGTCAGAACTAGAACAACTCAATTAAACTAGATCAATCTACTAGCCTGAAATAACCACTTTTCATTGAGGATACTGAACATGAAAAGAATAATCTAAGCCGCAAAAAGGAAGAATTCAACTATTTTTGCATCCAACTTAAGTAATTAGATTATATATCTTGCCCTATCTACTTAAAGCAACAGATAATTATATATTGCATACTTGACAAATTAGCACAGATAATTGAAAAAAATATATATGATACTTGAGTTTGGCTTTGTAGTTGTCAACGATCTCCTGCTTTTCCTCCTTTGTAGAATACCAGATGATACTAGGGATGACAAAGTATGATAGCTTTCGGCATATAGGACAAGCCCTTAATGCAGAGTTGATATCCATGCCAGATGCTGGAGAATTGCCACGCCAATTGCGAATACATGAGATACAAAATGGATGGTCACACTCCGAAAGCAACCCAAATTTCCTCTCAGCTGGATTGGGTTTAGAGTGTACTCGGTCAAGACAAACGCTGCACTCTATTTCTTGACTGTATTTCAGGGCTTCAAGGTGCTTGTTATTCTTTTGACACATCTTTATATGTTCCTCTCTTTCATCAGGACGGAATGGATGCAAGCAATGTTTTCCACAAATGGTGCATAAATCACCATGGAGGCGAGGGCAACTTTGTCCATAAGGACATCTACCAGCGGCAGCAAACGAGCAGATGGGGCGGTCAGAATCTGTTAAATAGGTAGGATGGTCTCCAAGCTCATCATTCGAAGAAGTAACAGTTTCAAAATTACTTGTCCATACAGATGTAGAAGGAAGTTTGTGGATCAAATTCATTGTTGACACATCTATGGATTTGCTTGGTTCCAAAACATGTTCTCTTGCTGAAGGAACTTCAGAAGTGTGAGTGACTTGATGAGAACCCGATGATGAGCGAGGATGAGAGTTTGGTGATAAGGAGAATGATGGACCTGATGAATGGGTACGGGAAACTTTTACATGGTCATATCTGCAACGACTACCATAAGAGCAGACACCTTTCTGGTAAAAGGTGCATATCTGTAATAAATACACATTAGCAACTAAAGGAGAAACAATTTTCAATCTGGACAACAAGATGAGTTACATTGTTGGCTTGATCTTGCCAATCATGGGAAAACTCACAGTGATCCCCCTTCAAGCAAGCTCCATGCATAAAAAACTTGCACAAAGTCCTAGATTAATCAAAGAAAAAAAAATCATCTAATTAACTTATAAACATATTATAAAACAGAGGATTTTATAAGACAAATACATACAAAATTCATCTTTACATGAAACATACAAAACAGACTATACTTATGAAATTTACAAGGGATAAAAAAATCTGCATACTCAGCATTAACAATGAGATATTCAGTAAAACTAAGCCATAAAGAATTGATGCAGAAACAGTTAATTCATTTTAATTATTTGAACAGTTGTTTTAATGAGATGCGTTTAAGTTTAAGTAGGATTAAGTGGATGCTATGAACTATTTATTTACTCTCTTAATCTTATCTCTTTCCTCTTTTCCCCTATTCCCTTCTCTTTCCTGTCTTCCGGTCTTTTTCCACTGCTTAAATTCATCTATTAAAATTAAATCTAACCTACTAGATACAACTCAATCGATTGGAAATTAACCCAGACTATTATTAAAAAAAGAATCTACTGTTAAAAATAGAACTGGAGAGATCAGGTATGGTAGAATCACAACATTGCATTGTGATAGAAAATAGAAATGTTGTCATGTCAAGACCTAGTACAATAAACAAGGGCGGAGTCTACATCTGATGATGCCTGGGAAGAAACAAGCTTGCTGCATTGAGATTGGAGTCAGTAAGGATGAGGTCCACAATAACCAATAAATTAACTCTTGCCAGATCAAAGCCATCTTTCTCCCCTCTTCATATAAAGGCATCATGGCCAAGCTTCCTATCTTCATTTAATTTAATTTGATTTTTCATTTTTGTTTAGTTGGCTATTCAAACTATTTAGATTTAATTAATCCACTTCTCAAAAATGATTTGCACTATTCCACATACCTTACCAAAAAAATGGTCCAGTGGATTTCCAAATGAACATTTCATTCCATTTTCTTGTACTCCATTATTGCTTAACTAGCAATTGTTTATGATTTCTTTCTTTTTTGCTTTGACGTTTAGTCTTCCAACAATGGAGACAAATAGTATGAGAGTTTTATTATGGATAAAAAAATAGCAATTCCTATAGATGGTCAAATGGTTGTTTGCAAGGATGGTAAAATTACTATGAGTAATAGGTTCAATTGTTCAGAAAAGCTTCTACTGGATGCATTAGATTGGTTGGAAAAGATTTAAAATTATTTAAAAAATAAAAATAAAAAAGAAACAAAGAGACATAACTACAAAAGCACAAAATATATGGATTTGCATTGCTCTGAATGGATTATGATTTTATATGAATTCCTTCATAAAACTTATATTTTACCTGCACTGTGATTAATTCAACATTTTTTTTAGAAATTCTAATAATTACAATAACTTACAATGTACTACTGCAGAGAACAAGCTGTGAATCTAAAATATTTAGGGTAGGCTACATAAACCATATCTCATTTATTGAACTGCATAAGGCTATAGCTAATTGACATATTGCCCTTAGAGGGGGTTTACAGTACTAAAGTTAGTGCTCATAAATTTTTTGATATTGTTTCACATTGGCTGTTAGGATCTATGCAACCCTTAATCTTTTATATCCAAGCTTGAAACCACAATGAACGGTTTTGTATCTCGTTATTACTAATTCAAATCCTTAAGTTGCAATCGTTTATTACTTTATATATAAATTTAGTATCTTGTGTACTTAAAATATGAATTCCATGCTATATAACGGTATTTATTCTGCAGTATCAAATTTCTTTCTCAGAGTTATTAATCACAAAATAGCTACCCAATCCAACAAATGGTTCGACAAAAAGGAAATTTTTGTGTTAAATGGCAGTGAGAAGCCCAAAAACAAATTGGAAAATTGGGGCGATCTAAATAAATGAAATTCAGGTGAAATATTCCCTATGCAATTCCAGCCACAGAATTCAAGGATGATTATACTAGAAGCAAAACTCTAAACGGAAAGACAACAACAACAGAAGCAGCAAATAGTCAGACGGAAGCACGAAAGTCAAAATCAGTTTGAGGAATCAGACCGATCATAGATCCCTTAGAGTAATTCTAAAGCGAGACACGGAGAAAGACCCTAAGTACCTCCTCATATCGTACGGACCGGAGGGAAATTTGGTGGAATAGGGCGAGAATCGGCAGGATCAGGCAGAAAAGTTCGAGGACGCGAATATCTGGAGGAGGAGCGCGGTCTACGGAGTCTCCGGACGAGGAGGCGGAGACGATCGGCGGATGGCGGAGATCGACGGCGCGATAAAGTTAGAGAGCGAAGAGAAGATACCAAAGGAAACGGAGCCGCTTCGGTCGTATATATAGCCGTATAGGTATAAGGTACTATGGTAATAAGCTATTTTTGGCTTTTTCTTTCAGGGTATAATTTTTTTTTTTTGTTGTTTTGAATATTAAAAAGTTATTTTGGTATCTTCATCCGTAACTACCCTTCACCACTCGTGTAAAAATTAAACCGCAAAAATTAGATTGTAATTTATATAAAATGAGGGGAGGGGCAAAAATTAAAAAGGCATATCTGTAAATCTTTTTCGAGTATTTTTTTTTAAAAAAGTATTAAAATAATATTTCATCATATTTTTCATTCTAAAAATACTTTCATTACATTACAGTCCTAATTCCATTTGACTTTAATTCAATCCCAATCCAAACAAGATTTAGATTACCTTACTGATGTTTTATTTTATATATATTTTTGTAATATAATAAAATGCTTATTACAATTATGAGGATAAGTTAAAAATCTTGAAACATAAAAGCAGAAAAAAAATGTTTGCTGCTTGATACAAGCCAGACTTCTAAAATCCAGGATCAAGTTTATGAAGACTAGCATAGCACACCAATCCTTGGCTGGGATCTTCTCAACTAAGGAACTTGATTCATTCTCAGTTGAGGACAAAATAAATCAAATCTGCACAGAATAAAACTAAATTTTAGTGTAAAAAAAATGATGGAATCATCAAAAATGCAGAGCCAAGACATGCATAAGAAGAGAACCAAAACATGTATCTTATGACTAAAAAATGACTGTCTAAAGAGTACGTTTGTCCAACAAGAAAGAAGAGTAGAATAGCAACAAACTAAACTGCAAATCTCTACTCTTACCTTAGGACTAAATTCCATTTGTTGAAAAGTTTGCTTTATGCAAAATCCACTATACAAACAAGAAAGCACAAATTCAATTGCTTTACAATTTAGTATAAAACATATAGCCAGCACAAATTCATTAAATTCACAATTTAACTAGAGCAAAGCTTGTTCCATTCAAGTAGAGTTGAAATAAAACATTGAGATTCCATTTATTTGGCATTTTTTTTCTCAGCATAATCAACTATCCAAACAAGAAAGAACATAAATAATGTATTTCCATTACCAACTCACTTACTGTTGCAATTCAGTCTAAACTCTAGCCAGAACCTAATGTTCTAGCTCATATTTGATTCATAATTTAAGTATAGTAGAGCTTGTTCCATTTTGTGATAATAAGTTGCAGAACTGAAGCTGTCCTCCATATTTTCACATGGCTAATTCACCGACTGTAAATTGACCAAATATAAGCACCAATCGAGTAGCAAACATATTAACTTATTACCCTTCACTCAAAGAAAGACATTAGGCTAATAGTATCAAAATTCCATTTCTTCAGCGTTTTTGTATATACATAATCCACTATGTTAAATTCCCAAGTTCTCCATTAAAATCTAGATTGAAGTCTATACCACAACCAAATGTTCTGACTCATGTTTGACTGACAATTATGTATAGTAGAACTTGTTTAATTTTGTTATAACAAGTTAATTATGCTCTTTATTTTCACATCAACTGCCTATTTCACTGACATTAAAGTGATCAGATAGAAGCACCAATCAAGTATCAAACCAAATCAACTTATTACCCTCCACTTGTAGAAAGACATTAGGTAGCTACTATCAAAATTCCATTTGTTCAGAGAATGTTCCTATGCAGACTATATTTCCTTTACCAACTCATTCTCTATTATAATCTAATTTGAAATGTATAGTCAACATTCAATTTCATGACTCATTAGATTCGTTAATTACGTATAGTAGAGTTGTTTCATTTGAGCTTATTAGTTGTGGGATTATCATCTTTATTTTCACATAATTGGTCAATTCACCGATTGTAAGCTAATTGATGTTGGATATATGTGAATGGAGAAGAAGTGAAAGAGGCATGAACCTCCATTGTAAATGAGACTTTAGCCCCACATTGAGTTTCAAGGCATATTGGCTGGTTTATATTGATTCACATACATTGATGGTGTGAACAAATGCATAGGGAAAAGTTCTCTCTCACACGTGGGTGCGCAAGGGGGTGCAAATCCAGGACTCGGATTGCATTGAACAATGTTGACTTGTTAAGTTGAAGCTCTCCATGCCCGTGATAGCAGTCGGGTACCTCTCAGTTCGCCATGACCATCAGTGCTTGGTGGGGATCACGGTTCACCATTGCATCCTCGAAAATAGACGATCCGAGGAAATCTCGAAACACAAACGGAGATGGGGCGGTGGGGAAATTGCGACCCTCGGAGGCCTCGGTCCATTTGCTCGGTCGGTTGCATGCTTGTTTAGCCGCTCGGTCACTTGGTCTGCGACTCACCCGTCCGGTCACTCAGTTGGCTCGGCAGTTCACTCAGCACTTGACAGAAACAGACGACCCGAGGAAACCTCGAAGCACACCATCTGCTTGCTTGAATTCTCTGCTCAGGACAGATAAGTTGGATTTAATTTGGTATATTTAAATTTAGCTAATTCCCAATATCTCCGGTAATAGATCGGTTTGTCCAACAATTGTTTGGCAAACCAAATTTTCTTCTTCCTCTACATTTCTAGAAAGACATTAAGGCTGCTAGTCTATAACAGAGATCCTAATTGTAAATTATGCAAGTTCTGTTACTCTTATAGAGCTAAATATTCCTCTAGAAAAGGATTAGACGCTCGCCAAGCAATCAAGAGAACCTAACTAAAGCATGAGTGTAGAAAGAGGATCATATTAGGGATTGCATACTACAATTACCTAGCTCTAGTTCTCAGAAGAGGCTGCTGCGGTGGTTCCTTCTGCAGCTTGGTTAGCATCCTTCTCCGGCAACTGAAATACGCTCAATAAGGAGACAGCAGGAGTCTGCAAGCAGCCGAGGAGGTAAGCGTACGATTCCATCCGCGTGGGCATGGTCTCAAGGGCTTGGAAGTCGATCGTCGGGCCCATAGAGACGGCCCTCAAAGACGGCGCCGGTGAAGTCATTGAGGGAGAGCTTGAATTCCCGATGTAAGTCACGGCAGGGCTTGATGTCGGGCGGGATCTCGTCCGAGTGCACGAAGAGCCAGGCGTTCATCCCCTTGGCGCAGGGCTGAAGGGGGTCCCACCGGGTGCCGGAGATGGCCTTCTCCACGAGCGTATTCTTGGCAACGATGAGATTCGAAGTGGGAGGAAGGGATCCACGGAGCGCCTGCAGCTGCCGTACCGTGAGGCCATGGCACCAGATCCTGGCGAGAAGGTGGCAGTTCTGCAGCTCCCGACGCACCGTCTCCTTCTTCATACGGGACACCACCGCGCGTATCGAGGGAGGGTGGCGGACAAGGCGGAGCTTACGGATGTCATGACCGGAGGAGGAGGAGAAGGAGGCCCTTGTCGCCGCCGTGGAAGCCCGAAGCCTAAATGGTAGCACAATCCCAGTTTAATTCTCGACTGAAGATGACGGCAAATGCTTTAATTGACGTGTTTATTGATCACAAAAAGCATCAACGGCGGAGAGCTTTTCTTGGCTGAATTAAAATTATTTATATTGAAAATTATATTTTCTCACATTTCCGATTTAGAATATTGTTTATCAAAATATATAATAACAAATTAACAATCCAATTCAAAAACAAAATCTCCATTAAAAAAACACATCATAAAATTTATTTAATTAATGTTAAAAGACCACACACATCAATTTATGTATATGTAAATATTCGAAGCTTTATTTAATAAAGGGGAGAGGAAATAAATTGATTTGATATGTAATTAGATAACATTCTAAAGAATTATTTATTTTTATTTTTAATCTTATTTATCGACAAATTGATCTTCGTTCCAACAAATTTCCAGTTAATATAAGATATGAATGGAAAAGTGTTTTAATTAGCGTACACTCTTTAAACACAGAAACATCTAGAATTCTTATCGGATTCGGATCCTGCTTTTGTCGTTTGATCCGGTCTCATAGAAAATGATCTACAGAAGAGTCTAGAACCACGCTTCGCTTCTGCTACATTATATATTCCGCCTCTTCCTTCAACCCTAGTCCTCATTCTCGCCCACATCTCCGGCGCCGATCGCTTGGTGGAATCAAACAGATCCTGCCATGGCTGCCGAGACAGAGACCTTTGCTTTTCAGGCGGAGATCAACCAGCTCCTCAGCCTCATCATCAATACTTTCTACTCCAACAAGGAGATCTTCCTTCGCGAGCTCATCAGTAACTCCTCCGATGTGAGTTCTCGTCCTCCCTAATCTCGATCATGAGAACAACGTTTTTGCTTTGTTTTTTTTTATATGAAAGAATTCTTCGTTGTTGCTGTCATGGCTGTAATGAAGGCCTTAGACAAGATCCGGTTCGAGAGTCTCACGGACAAGAGCAAGCTCGACGCTCAGCCGGAGCTCTTCATCCATATTGTTCCGGATAAGGCCACGAATACCTTGTCCATTATTGACAGCGGTATCGGTATGTCAAAATCCGATCTGGTTAACAATCTTGGTACAATTGCCCGGTCCGGTACCAAGGAGTTCATGGAGGCCCTCGCTGCTGGAGCTGATGTCAGCATGATCGGCCAATTTGGAGTTGGGTTTTATTCTGCGTATCTGGTGGCTGAAAGGGTCGTGGTGACCACCAAGCATAATGACGACGAGCAGTACGTTTGGGAGTCCCAGGCTGGGGGTTCGTTTACGGTTACCCGGGATTCCTCAGGGGAGAATCTTGGAAGGGGAACAAAAATCACTCTCTTCCTCAAGGAGGATCAGGTAACACCAAACTTTACTCAACCATTACGTAGCTTGTCGTTTACAGGATTGCTTTATTCTGCTTGCTTTATTCTGCTTGCCTGTAGAAGAAAAGTTTATAATTACTTTTCCATAGTTTAAAACTTGTATAAAATCAATTATTGCTGGAAAATATTCCGATTGCATAATTCTATATTGCTGGAAATTCCTCAGTTTGTATTTAATATGTGGGGAGTTGTAAAGTATCTATATGCTGGCGTTATGTGTACTCCACAATTACTCTTATGAATTTTTAAGAATTCCTAATAGTATGTTTAGTTATTTTTCATCCAAATCCTTTTTTTGATTATATGTAATTTTTGAATTTTTAGTTTGTTTGTAGAATGCACGACTCTGAATTTGTATACGAAACAGTTCCTAAATTTAACTCCATTAACGTTGGAACTAGCTTTCAACAAATAGGTTATTCAAATATGATTGAAACTAGAGTGGAATTAATTATGATATGAAACTTGATGGAGAAATGTTGTTTATTGTAGATGTAGAAATCTTTCATGTGGCAATTACTCTAAACAAAATGTATTTATTCTATTTCTCTCTTCTAATTTCCTTGCATCCTCATGTGATGTTAAACAACAAGTGTTTGACATATTAATCTTTTAGCAAAACTATATCGATGACACTGATGTTGTGAATCATATGCTCTTTACTTCACTATGCTGCTATCTGTAGTTGTAGATTATCCCATTGTATAAAATAGGTGTGATTTTTCACAGATTACTTGCTTATCCTTCACTTTTTTAAGCTCTATGTTTCAAGATAGAATCATAGTGGTTACCTAGAATCATTTGGTTGTTCATTGTACTTTGTTTCAACAACCATGTTTGATAATTAAGATTGTCGGTGGTACTAACTGATAAGATGAATGACTCTGGATGTATTATTGCAGTTGGAATATCTCGAGGAACGCCGCCTTAAAGACTTGGTGAAGAAGCACTCTGAATTCATCAGCTATCCCATCTCCCTGTGGACTGAGAAAACCACTGAGAAAGAAATCTCAGATGATGAGGATGAAGAAGAAAAGAAAGACACTGAAGAGGGCAAGGTGGAAGATGTTGATGAGGAAAAGGATGAGAAAGAGAAGAAAAAGAAGAAGATCAAGGAGGTTTCCCATGAATGGTCATTGGTCAACAAACAGAAACCCATCTGGATGAGGAAACCTGAAGAAATCACCAAGGAAGAGTATTCTGCTTTCTACAAGAGCCTCACAAATGATTGGGAGGAGCATTTGGCTGTGAAACATTTCTCGGTTGAAGGCCAACTTGAGTTCAAGGCTGTTTTGTTTGTGCCAAAAAGAGCTCCTTTTGATCTCTTTGACACTAGGAAGAAGCTCAACAACATCAAGCTCTATGTTCGTCGTGTTTTCATCATGGACAACTGTGAGGAATTGATTCCTGAGTACTTGAGCTTTATAAAGGGAATTGTGGACTCTGAGGACCTTCCACTCAATATCTCAAGAGAGACTCTTCAGCAGAACAAGATCCTCAAGGTTATCCGCAAGAACCTAGTGAAGAAATGCATTGAGCTCTTCTTTGAGATTGCTGAGAACAAGGAGGATTACAACAAGTTCTATGAGTCATTCTCGAAAAATCTCAAGCTCGGAATCCATGAAGATTCCCAGAATAGGTCTAAGATTGCTGAATTGTTGAGGTTCCATTCCACCAAGAGCGGTGATGAGATGACAAGCCTCAAGGACTATGTTACAAGAATGAAGGAGGGCCAGAATGACATTTACTATATCACTGGTGAAAGCAAAAAGGCTGTGGAGAATTCTCCCTTCCTTGAAAAGTTGAAGAAGAAGGGCTATGAGGTTCTCTTTATGGTTGATGCGATTGATGAATATGCTGTTGGCCAGCTGAAGGACTTCGAGGGCAAGAAGCTTGTGTCTGCTACAAAGGAGGGACTGAAGCTGGACGAGAGTGAGGATGAGAAAAAGACAAAGGAAACTCTAAAGGAGAAGTTTGAAGGGCTCTGCAAGGTCATCAAGGAAGTGCTTGGTGACAAGGTTGAAAAGGTCGTTGTCTCTGATCGCGTGGTTGACTCTCCCTGTTGTTTGGTCACTGGTGAGTATGGATGGACTGCTAACATGGAGAGGATCATGAAGGCTCAAGCTCTGAGGGACTCCTCCATGTCTGGTTACATGTCGAGCAAGAAAACTATGGAGATAAACCCAGAGAATCCAATCATGGAAGAGTTGAGGAAGCGGGCTGATGCTGACAAGAATGATAAGTCTGTCAAGGATCTGACATTGTTGCTCTATGAAACTGCCCTCTTAACTTCCGGTTTCAGTCTTGATGATCCCAACACTTTCGGCAACAGGATTCATCGCATGCTCAAGTTAGGTCTCAGCATCGATGAGGATGACAAGGTGGAAGACACCGACATGCCTGCCCTTGAGGAAGGGGATGCAGAGGAGAGCAAGATGGAGGAAGTCGACTAAGCTTTTCAATGCTGCTTGTTTGCTGGAGTTCGTGGTGCTAATTTGAGTTTATGGTTTTGCCGTGTCCTCTACTTATCCATGCCTTGACAAAGTCTATTTTCCTTGCAGTAGCCTTAAGACTAATAGAAGCTTTAAGTGCATTTTATTTTAATATCTACTTGGACATTTTGCTTAATTCTATCTTAATTTGATATTTAGTGAAATATCTAAGATCAAAGTGGAGCATGGGATGGTTATCGGTGACAGTGGGAACTCTACAAGCTGCCTTTTCGTTATTTTCTTTTCATTTGAGTTCTAAATCAATTGAAGAATCCATTAAAGTTATTAGTTTCCCATTTTCCCCTCTAGATTTCTGATAGTTCGAATGATTCTTTGGACTTTTGATTATTCATCATGTACTTACAGCCCTCTGGAGGGGCTGTAACACCCACATGATTTCTGATGGGAAAACCTTTTGCATTGTTTATGCAGTATTATAAGGATCTTTTAGTCTTGTGCAGCTCTTAGGAACACAGGAATGAGCTAATCTACTTGATTATTTTTGCGTTTTGAACAAGCAGTTCTTTCATTTTGTCAAGGTTCATTATGGAAGAGGACAATACGACCTGCAACAAAAGAGGAACAAGAGCTCAACTACTTAAAGATGGGTTACTAAAAAAATCTTATTGTTCTATCGAATTAATAGATACATAGTGATAACACATGGCCATATTCCTATAACAATTTTATCAAATTTAACTCAACTGTAATAATATTGGACTGTGGTCTTGCATCTTTTGGAAATCTACAACTTATTCCACTTTGGTTAACAAAGCATAAACCCTAGGAGACCACACAAAAGCAAGGCCAAAGAAATAAGGCTTTGGTTCTTGCGTCCTGTGCGTGAACTGATCGGCGGCTGTGGGGCACTAGCCATGCAAGAAATCCCTAACTTGCCACCGTGGCATTCGTTCGCGAATAGCCCTGGAGGGTAGTTCCCGTAGAGATGGATGTAACTGAACATGATTTGTGCACAATCGTTCGTCAAATTGTTTATTTGTTCAGCATACGGGCATGCAAAATCCGTGAGAGCTCTGCAACATTGATCTGCCGGATACCGGGGACCCTTGCACCGGCTTGTGATGATTGTATAGTTCATGAACTCAAAGTTCACAGGGCAACCTAGGCAGTGATGCAAGACGAGTTAAACTACAAATTCATGATAAATCCAATGGATGACCACAGAGAAGCAAGAAAATTCTACATAGCAGTTTCTTCCAATGATCCCTCATTCACATGATGAATGAAATCACTCGGCATCTTAGCTAAAGCTACTGGTGCAAATATTGCAATATGATGACCTTAGTAAAATGTCGAGTTAGTTTCTAGAAGTGCAAATTGTGACAAGTTCACCTTTTGTGCTAAACCTTCTGACATTTCACTTCTATCCTAATTCATGTATCATCTCAATTGAGAGATGCTCACTGCAAATAAAACTCAGCTTAAGTTGCTGACTCAAAAACAATATTGCCATAAACATGAGTTGCTCAATCGCTGGTTCATCATCGACGCCACACACATGAACAAATCTTTACTTATTGTTGTTGAAGGACGCATTCCCTTACACTGTATATGAATCCATCAAACTGTTCTTTGTGAAACGATGGGCAAAGACAATGTGGAAAAGCTAAGTGAGAAACAAGACAGTCAAATCAACTACATGATGCTAAATCTCCTCGAATCATTCGCAGCTACTAACTCAAGTCTGTGCTATGGATTAGCATAAGCTTTTTCAAATCAATAACTGATAGCTTAGATGGTCAGGGTCTTCAGGTACATGAATCATTAGCGGAGCTGAAATGAGTGGGACTAACACAGCTTTTGTTGTATTAAATCAGGGACTACAAATTCTTCATCGAAGTTAATAATCATTGACCCAGATTATTGAAAAAGAAAAAATAGGCAAAACGTGCGTTCGAGAAACGCAATGGATCTCGAGGATAAATCTAAGAAAAAGATGGTTAAGGAGGTAAAGAAAGGAACAGAGAATGAAATCTTACTAGTTGTTGCTTGGAGCAAGCTCCGACCACCAGATCCATGAGGCACCGACGCATCATCTAAAGCCAAAAACATTTCGTAAACTCACCAAATCCGGCTCGAAAGACCAAATTTCACCAAGAAGAGGGATCACCTGAGATAAAGCTCGAAGCAGCCGCCAATCCAGCGATCGCCGAAAGAACAGCAACCATTAACGAGAGCTTTGGATTCGAGTCCATTCGGCGTCTTCGTTCGCCGCCTCCTTCGATCAAGGGAAGAGGAGAGAAGGTCTAGGTCTCCGAACCACGAAATCGTTGGAGATGGGTAAATCGGCGATCGCCACCGATTCCGAAACTAAAACGGCGACGAATATTTAAAGAAGAAAAGAAATTCAGCGATTTACTGAAACCGCGTTCTTAGTCGTAATACCCACCCAATACGCGAATCTGACTTTCATATTTATCAAATAATTTCCAATTATATCCTGCTGTATCACAATCAGGGTGATCAATTGATTTCAAAATTTTAAAATTATATCTGCAATAAACACAATAAATTTAGTTTGAAATATTTATGTGATGTCTAAAATTATCAAGGCGGATCGGCTCGTTATTCGGACGGATTGAAAAAATAATCAATCTAACTCCAGGTGGATTGTTAATTAGACGGGCCAATTCAAGAGCAAGGTCGGCCTATTTGAGGTATTTAGAAAAAAAAAATTCGATCTTTAACATTGTTTAGAAAAAAAAAAACCTCAAATTGGGATAAAAATGGTAATTTAATTTTTTTTTACAAACAAAATATTAATTTTAAAAAATATTTTTTTATACAATTTAATTTTCTTACTTTTTAAACGTAAAATTATTAATTAAAATTTTATATTCAAATTTTGATAATCAAATTCAAATAAATATAAATTTTACAATATTAAACAGAGTATTATTATTAGATATAATAATTAATAAGTTTACAATTCTCTTAACTAAAAAAATAAGTGTATTCAAAATTATTTCAAAATAAAGAAAGATAAAAGTTTGTCTAATTATTTAAATGAAAAATAAAGAGAACAACCCTTATAAAAAAAGGAACAAAATTGAGTAAATAAGAACAATGAAATAAGATAATAATAATAATAATAAAATCATATTCTCATGCTCAACTCATCATCGGTGAAGCACAAAAAATAAATAAATAAAAAATAATGTCCAAAAATAATAAAACTGAATACAATCCTTAAAAAATAAAAATCGCAATGAGACCAAATCAGCTATTATCATTTATCAAGAACTAAATGAAAGTCTTTTTAGGCATAGAGCAAAAGAAAAAACAAACTATATTTTTTATTACCTAAACAAGAACAATTGTAAATGATAGAATGTAGACAAAGGGAAAATAGAATAATTTATAACTATTGATCCTGTCCGAATCGCTGAACCAACGGACGTTGGGCACGTGGCGCTCTCCTAGTCGATGACGTAGGCCTCCATCTGGTCGCACGAATCTCCGGCGAGCCTGCACAAAAGTCGGGCCAGGAAGGGGTTCCCGGCGACGAACCTCCGACGCTCAAGTCAGGTAAGCAAGCAATGAAAAAGTGGCTCTCCAAATATTAGAATGCGTACCTCCGGCGAAGGATGAGGGTCTTTATATAGGGCCGCGGAGAAGCGAGTGTACACATACCGAGGTGTACACGTGTCTGCGGCCCATACCCCAATAAGGGCTTGTCAGTGAGCTTACCTGACCCCTACTGCTACAGTCCAAGCATGTCCTCGATGGGACAATGGAACCCCCTGTCATAAGATTTGGAGTATGGTCTACATGTAGAACATACCCGCTGTCAGAAAAAGATGTCACTTGTCCTTTTGCCCTTACTCCCTGGAGATCGTCCGGCCGGCCAGCTTCCACGACATCCGCCCGGACGTATACGGCGGTTTACTTAGGGCGATTCTCAATCACGTGCTTTGTGGCGACTTCGCAGTATGCTACCTGATGGCTTTGGCCGAGCATGCAGTCCGATCGGCCCTGCGATCTTGTCCGCTGAGCGTCGGAACCCTGACTTTCGACGAGACGCCTTTAATCAACTAGACACCGCCCGGCCGCTCGGCCGGTCGAACCCACCCCTCTCCGGCCGGCCACCTGCCACTTTGACTTCCACGTGGCGTTGACCCCACCGGACGGGGGTCCCCTGTTCTTACAACCGGATCACTTGCCTCCCCTTCAAGTCTAGTCGAAGGAGGCGATTGCTAGTCGGGCGGCTCCTCCGTGCTAGTATCCTCCGATCGGCCTACCGCCTAAATGGCCTTAAAAGTAAATCAACAATGGCATTCATCGGGTCTCCTCGTGTGTTGCGCCAATCTTCGACATTAAGGCTGAGCATGCGTTCATTAAATGCTTCGAATGGTCGAATGCCACGTGGCGTACTGCCATCATCGTACGGCGGCGGTGGCATGGTGCTTTGATGTGATCGAAGCGATTCGAAATGGACGGCACGATGCATGCTTTGTTTCCCGTGACCTGGATCCAACGGTGGAGGCCGCCCGACCTCCACCCTATAAATCCTTCCTTTCCTTCTTTCTCTCATTTGCCTCCGCGATTTCAACCCCTGCCCCCAGCGCTTGGAGCTCCGGCGATACCGTTTCTGTTCTCCGACGCTCTCCGGCGCCTCTTCCTTGATCCCTTTCCTCTCTGTAAGGCTTTATAACTTTTCTTCCTCATTTCCGGTGTCTCATCCGCATTTCTTTCCCTAGTTCCAATCCTTGAAACCTCTTTTCGTTGGCTGTTGTTTTTCTCCTGCCTTTTTGCCTTTTTGACTCCTTCCGATCGACTCAAGGCTAGCTCTTCCCATCCCGAAGAACAGTCCCTCGGCCCATGGTACACCACCATGCAGTCCCGATTCGACCAGTGCGATTTTGATATTCTGACAGACAATTTCGAAATCCCCGAAGATTTTGAACTTCTTTTAGCCGGTCCTTCCGCTCGGCCGCACAGGCCGCCGCGCGGAGCTTTCTGTGTCTTCCGCGACCAGTTTACTGCCGGTCTACGTTTCCCCGTACATCCTTTCATCATAGATGTTTGTAATTTTTTCGGTGTGCCGCTCGGCAGTCTGGTACCCAACACCTTTCGTCTCCTCTGCGGTGTTGTTATTTTGTTCAAGATTCACAACATCCCCCTCCGACCGGAGGTCTTCTTTTATTTCTATTACCCCAAGCAAGCCGAGCCGGGCACTTTCATGTTCCAAGCTCGGCCCGGCTTAGTCTTCTTCAACAAACTACGCACTTCCAATAAACATTGGAAGGATTATTTTTTCTACATCCGTATGTCCGATCAGGCCAACTTCCCGACCAAGTGGCAGGTCAAATTGCCCCCCACTCCCGAGCTGAAGAAATTCAAGACCCGACCGGACTACCTCTATGCGGCAAATATGCTAGCCGGTCTGCGGCTTGACATCAATAAGCTTCTTCACGAAGGGGTGATGTACATCTTCGGCCTGAGTCCAATGCGGACTCCCCTTCCGAGCGACTTTGGTAAGCATTTTACTTGGTCCTTTGTTTTGATTGCTAACTGATTTCTCTTCTTTCCTTTACAGCGGACATCGTCATGGATTCGGTAATGGCCGACGTTTTGAAGAGAAAGGCGGCGACGCTCGAAGCCGCGGCGGCCAAAGAAATGGAAATGCTGGGTATCCAGCCGGTCGGATCCCATGAAGGGGAAAGTGGGACTCAGGCTGAGTCGGCCGCTCCAGCTTCTCAACAAAATGTGGCCAGCGGAGCCACCGCCACTGGGGAACCAACTGTCCCCGAGGAAGGTTCCGCTCGGGAGGAGGAGCAACCTCTACCAAAGAGACGCCGAGTGGAGACTCCCCTGCGGTCGGCTACCTCCGCGGTCCAACCATCCGAGCGGGTCACTGCGACGGCTCGGGGCAAGGCGCCAGAGGTCGAAGCCATTTCGTCCGACCGGACGCCTTCCGAATGGGACGAGCCGGCTGTTCCAATTGAGGCTACTCCGGTTAGCACCCTTCCGCCCGCTCTTCACTCAGTCCAACGCTCAACCATTCATTCTCAGTTTTCTGCGCCGGCTTCTGATCCCCTTCCGACCGCCGGTCGGACGACCCACGGTCATGGCCGCACCGTACGAGTCACTCTTCATCTCCCGACTGAAGAACTGCTGCCAGAGGCCGACCGGCCAACCGCTCCCGAGCACACCACTACCTTGAAAGGGCCCCTAGCGGAGATGTGGGCCGATGCTCGGGCGCGCATCGCGCTGATTCCCCTCCGGAACTTGGCCAATAGCCACATGCAGGAGGCCACGGGGGTAAGTTCGCTTTCTTCGAAGTTTTGTACACATTGTTTCCGATCGGCCACTAATAACTCTAATTTTCTTTTGCCAGAGATGGGTGGAGGATATTGCAGTCTCTAATCGTTTAGCCATGGTGGATGAGGAGTTAAGGCAACTGAAGGCGGCGTGCGGTCCGTCCGGCTCTCAAGGCCCGTCTTACTCCGAGCTGCAGAAGGAGCTTAAGAAGACACAAGATATGTTGGCGGCCGAACAGAAGAAAACAGCCGACCGGGCTCATCATCTGGCCGAGCTCGAGCGGCAGGTCAAGTCGTTTGAGCAAAAATTTACCCTGGCCACCACTCGGAAGAATACGACCATTTCCGACTTGGAGACGAAGAATGTGGAGGCTCGAGGCCTGGAGTTGAAGGTCAAGGAGTTGATGGAGCAGCTTGACCAAGAGAAGATGAGCCGCTCGGCCGACGCCACCAAGCATAAGGACGAGCTGACCACTTTGCAAGAATCCCTCGCTGCAGCTCAATTAGCCTTCAAAGAGTACCAAGAGACCGAGCCGAGTCGGGTTGCTGCTCTAAGACAGGGCTACATCCGCTCGCCTGCATTCTCGGAGAAAATCTGCGAGCAGATGTACACAGCCTTCGACTTGGCTATGACCGCCACCCTGACATATCTGAAGTCTAAGGGTCTTCTCCTGGAGTCCACTACTATTCCGGTCGGCGATCAGATGGCGCTTTTGGATAACATCCCCAAGACCCTTTATGATTATATTGAGTAGTTTCTGTAATTTGGCCACTCGACTGGATATGATCCTTTTTGTAATTAGGTCGCTCGGCCTAAAGTTTTAACCTTAATGCAATGTTTCCATCGTATTTGCTATCTTTTTACATAACCGAAATGTGTGTTTATCCGCTCGCCCATTATTACTTCTCGTGCTCCCCCAAAGGGATTTTCACAAAGTAATCATCGTGATCTCCCCGCTCGGCGAAATGTACCCTGTTCCTCTTTGATAGTAGAGATCGTTTACAAAATGCCAAGTACCTTTGGATACTGGGCCAATCGTAGCGTAGAGACGGTCGAACAGTATCGAAATCGCGTGCCTCGGGCTACTTGCCGTCCTTTTTATGGCTCTATTCCGCTCGGAATATTTATATACGCTGGCTCGTCTCTCGATATTTAACGTCGGAGCTCGACGGTCTTCCGCTCGGCGGGTTTATAGACGCCGGCTCGTCTCTCGATTTTTAACGTCGGAGTTCGACGGTCTTCCGCTCGGCGGGTTTATAGACGCAAGCTCGTCTCTCGATTTTTAACGTCGGAGCTCGACGGACTTCCGCTCGGCGGGCTTATAGACGCCGGCTCGTCTCTCGATTTTTAACGTCGGAGCTCGACGGTCTTTTTATGGCTAACTTTAATACTGTCGTTCGGCGAAACCACCAGCCATCCTTTAAACCATTTATGCTTCCTGCATTTCAAGGACAGGGGCGACCAAAATATACAGAAATGAATTACATCAATGCACCTTTCACCCAGCTTTATAAGGCTGGAGATGATTCGCGCTCCACGGTCGATCAAGCTGCCGTCCGTCTTCATCCTCCAAATAGTAAGAGCCCGAGTGAAGCTTTTCAATAACCTTGAAAGGGCCCGCCCAAGGAGCTTCAAGCTTGCCAACGTCGCCGACCTGCTTGACTTTCTACCAGACAAGGTCGTCGACCTGGAATGATCTGGGGATTACGCGCCTGTTGTAATTTTGCTTCATTCTTTGACGATATGCCATCAGCCGGACAGATGCCTTTGCTCTTTCTTCCTCGACCAAATCCAGCTCCATGTTCCTCCGCTCGAGGTTGTCCTTATCATAATTTTGGATCTGAGAGGACTCAACTCCAACTTCGACAGGAATAACCGCTTTGCCGCCATACACCAAATGGAAGGGCGTGACGCCAGTTCCTTCCTTCGGGGTCGTTCGGATGGCCCATAAGGCGCCTGACACCTCATCCACCCAGCTTCCTCCCATATGATCGAGCCGAGCGCGCAAAATACGAAGAATTTCTCGATTGGCTACTTCGGCTTGACCATTGCTTTGGGGATATGCCACGGACGTGAAGTGTTGCTCAATGCCGAAGCTTTTGCACCAATCTTCGAGCAATTTTCCTGTGAACTGCCGCCCGTTGTCGGAAATAAGTCGACGAGGGATGCCGAACCGACAGATGATGTTCTGCCAGATAAACTTCTTGACCATCTGCTCGGTGATCTTGGCTAGCGGCTCGGCTTCCACCCAATTGGAAAAATAATCGACTGCCACTAGTAAAAATTTCCGCTGCCCGGTCGCCATAGGGAATGGACCCACAATATTCATTCCCCATTGGTCGAAGGGACAGGATACAGTAGCTGCTTTCAACTCTTCCGCCGGTCGGTGGGAGAAGTTGTGGTACTTCTGGCAAGACAGACACGTCGAAACGGTCCGAGCGGCGTCTGCTTGTAAGGTTGACCAGAAGTATTCGGCCAGCGGGATCTTCTTAGCTAATGATCGTCCGCCCGGATGCCCTCCGCATGATCCTTGATGCACTTCTTGAAGGATGTATGCCGCATCTTCCGAACTTACGCATTTCAAAAGTGGGCGGGAGAAAGCCTTCTTGTAGAGTTGATCGCCGATGAGTGTGAACCGGCCGGCTCTCCTCCTTAGCAACTGGGCTTCATCCCGATCGGACGATGTAGCTCCCGAGCGGAGAAACTCCATGATGGGTGTCCTCCAGTCGCTCGGAAACGCGAGGCCCTCCATCCGGTCGACGTGCGCCACCAAAGATACTTGTTCAATTGGCTGTTGGATGGCGACCGACGTTATTGAGCTCGCGAGTTTGGCTAACTCATCGGCCGCTTGATTCTCTGCTCGGGGTATCTTTTGGATAATAACCTCTCTGAAGTCGGCTTTGAGTTTTTCAAAGGCTTCTGCGTAGAGTTTGAGCCGAGCGTTGTTAATTTCAAAGGTGCCAGAAAGCTGCTGAGCGGCCAATTGCGAATCCGAATGGAGCGTTACCCGACCGGCTCCAACATGCCGGGCGGCCTGTAAGCCGGCTATAAGGGCTTCATACTCTGCCTCATTATTCGTGGCTCTATAATCAAGCCGGACGGATAGATGCATCTTCTCTTCTTGGGGAGATAGCAATAATACACCAATATCGCTTCCAAGCCGAGTGGACGATCCGTCCACATATATTCTCCACATAGCTTCCGGCTCTGGATTCTGCACCTCAGTTACAAAATTCGCTAAGACTTTCGCTTTAATCGCCGAACGAGGCTGGTATTGAATGTCGAATTCGCTCAATTCTATAGTCCATTTGATGAGCCGTCCGGACGCTTCTGGATTCAACAGAACTCTTCCCAGAGGACTATTCGTACGGACGATGATGGTATGAGCCAAGAAATATGGTCGAAGGCGCCGAGCGGCGAGGACCAGAGCGAAGGCCAACTTCTCGAGCCCAGTGTAGCGAGATTCAGCATCTTTTAAAATATGGCTCAGAAAATATACAGGTTCTTCTCTGCTCGCTCTCACTAGTGCCGAGCCGACTGCTTGCTCAGTTGAAGATAAGTAAATACAAAGCTGCTCACCTACAGCTGGCTTGGCTAGTATCGGGAGAGAATTCAAATATGTCTTCAGATCTTCGAATGCCCGATCGCATTCTTCGTCCCATTGAAACTTGGCGGCTTTGCGCAAGATTTTGAAGAAAGGCAGGCTCCGGTCGACGATTTTGGAGATGAACCTAGACAGGGCAGTTATCCGACCGGTCAAACGCTGCACTTCCCTCAGATTTCTTGGAGGCGGCATGTCTTGTAGAGCTTTCACCTTGCTGGGATTTGCTTCAATACCCCGCTCGGTCACTATGTAACCTAAGAAGCGTCCTCCTTTTGCTCCGAACAGACACTTCTGGGGATTTAGTTTAACGCCATACCTCCTCAGTATTCGGAAAGTCTCCTTCATGTCGTCCAAGAGGTCGGCCGCTCGGACGGATTTGATGAGAATGTCGTCCACGTATACTTCTAGATTCCGCCCGATCTGCTCTTTGAACACTTTGTTCATCAAGCGTTGATACGTGGCTCTCGCGTTCTTCAATCCGAACGGCATCACCTTATAGCAATAGGTGTCGTCGGCTGTAACGAAGCTAACTTTTTCTTGATCTTCCCGAGCGAGCGACACTTGATGATAGCCTTGGTAAGCGTCAAGCATACATATCAATTCGCAGCCGGCCGTAGAGTTCACCAGCTGATCTATCCGGGGCAGAGGATAAAAATCTTTCGGGCAAGCTTTGTTGAGATCCCGAAAATCTATGCACACTCTCCACTTATTGCTTGGCTTAGAGACTAATACTACGTTAGCCAACCAGCTCGGGAACTGCACCTCGCGTATATGGTCGGCCTCCAGAAGCTTCTCAACTTCCGCCCGGATGATGACATTCTGCTCGGCGCTGAAGTCCCTTTTTCTTTGCTTTACTGGCCGAGCGTCCGGTCGGACGTGGAGCTCATGCTGTGCTATACTTGGTGAAATTCCGGGCAGCTCCTGTGTCGACCAGACGAAGACATCATGGTTTCTTCGGAGACATTGGATCACCTCCTCTTTCTAATTCGCCTCCAGATCGGACGCGAGGAAGGTCGTGGCCCCCGATCGGGTCGGGTGTATCTGCACTTCCTCTTTTTCTTCGTAAACTAAAGAGGGAGGCTTTTCAGTGATGGCGTTTACCTCGATCTGGGGCGTCTTCCGAGCGGAATTGGCTTCTGCTCGGACCATCTCGATGTAGCATCGTCGAGCTGCCAGTTGATCTCCCCGTACTTCTCCCACTTTATCATCCACGGGGAACTTGATCTTCTGGTGGAAGGTGGAGACGGCCGCTCGGAACTCGCTGAGCGCCGGTCGTCCCAAAATGACGTTGTATGATGAGGGCGAATCGACCACCACGAAGTTTGCTGTCCTCGTCCTCCTAAGCGGCTCCTCTCCAAGAGAGATAGCCAGCTGGACTTGTCCGACCGGCAGGACTTCATTGCCCGTGAACCCGTAGAGGGGGGGTTGTCATGGGCAACAGCTCGGCTCGGTCAATTTGTAGTTGATCGAACGCCTTTTTAAATATGATGTTGACCGAGCTTCCTGTGTCAATAAATATGCGGTGAATAGTGTAGTTGGCTATTACCGCTTTGATGAGCAGAGCGTCGTCGTGGGGCACTTCGACTCCTTCCAAGTCCCCGGGCCCGAAACTGATTTCGGGTCCGCTTGCCCGCTGTTGGCTGCAGCCTACTGCATGGATTTGGAGCTGCCGAACGCTCGCTTTGCTTGCTCGGTTGGAATCTCCTCCGGTCGGACCACCAGCTATGATGTTGATCTCTCCTCGGGAAGTATTACTTCTATTTTCTTCTTCCCGAGCGGACGGTCGAGACCGTTCTCTAGACATTCGCCGCTTCTCCCGCCTCGGGGATCGATGCCGATCGGGAGTCTGTTGCTGTCGCCTATCAACTTGCGTCCGATCGGCTTCATGAGTTCTCTGTTGCCTATCGGATGAGGGAGATCGTCGACCACCATTCCGGGGAACTGGATGAGCAATCAAGGGAAGACTTCGACAATCCCTTGTGTTGTGCGTATCCGTTCGGTGGAAGGAGCAGAACATCGGGGTCCATTTCTTCTTTGGCTTGGGTCGGGCAGCAGCTACCTCTTGCACGTTAGACCTGGCATGGGGGGAGCGGATTGCTTCGACCCTCGGCCCTCTAGGTGGATGAGCAGCGTGCGGCTTCCGCTCGGCAGGAGGAACCCGCTCAGTTGGGGCTTCTTTTTTCCGGGCTGCTTGGGCTTCCTCTACGTTGATGTACTCGTTGGCTCGGTGTAGCATATGGTCGTAGTCTCGGGGCGGCTTCCGAACGAGCGAGCGGAAGAAATCCCCGTCCACAAGGCCTTGTTTGAAGGCATTCATCATGGTTTCCGAGGTGGCCGTGGGGATATCCATGGCCACCCTGTTGAACCGCTGGATATAGGCTCGTAGCGACTCGCGAGCTTCTTGCTTGATGGCGAACAGGCTTACGCTAGTCTTCTGGTAGCGTCGACTGCTGGTGAAGTGGTGGAGGAAGGCCGTTCGGAAGTCTTTGAAGCTGGTGATGGATCCATCCGGCAGCCTCCGAAACCACCGTTGAGCCGATCCCGAGAGGCTGGTAAGAAAAACTCGACACTTCACTCCATCTGTGAATTGATGGAGAGTGGCAGTATTATCGAACTTACCCAGATGATCATCCGGATCGGTGGTCCCATTGTATTCGCCGATCGTCGGAGGCACATAGTGTTTGGGCAGAGGGTCTCGTAGAATAGCCTCTGAAAATTGGCGGTTGATCCGCTCGGGCGATGTGTCCGCTCGAGGGGCTTCTCCTTTTCTGCCATCTCGTCTTGGCATTTCATCCGATGATGATCCCCGATCTCTGTTAGCTGCTGCGACTTCAGGCGTGCGGAATAGGGCCCTATGGAATGCTACGGTGGCCTGAGGTGCTTCCGCTCGGCCACCAGACGCGGACGTTGCTTGCTGCTCCGGCCGCTCGGCTGCTGCTTTCTGTTTTTGCTCCACAAGCTTGGCGGCCCTCAACTCGATCAGAGCATCGTGTTCCTCCGTGGAAAGCGTCACCGTGTGTTGTCGTCCAGCCTCGTCCATTGTTTCCGTTCGGATGCAGGAGCGTTTCCCACAGATGGCGCCAAATTGATCCTGTCCGAATCGCTGAACCAATGGACGCTGGGCACGTGGCACTCTCCTAGTCGATGACGTAGGCCTCCGTCTGGTCGCACGAATCTCCGGCGAGCCTGCACAAAAGTCGGGCCGGGAAGGGGTTCCCGGCGACGACCCTCCGAAGCTCAAGTCAGGCAAGCAAGCAATGAAAAAGTGGCTCTTCAAATATTAGAATGCGTACCTTCGGCGAAGGATGAGGGCCTTTATATAGGGCCGCGGAGAAGCGAGTGTACACATACCGAGGTGTACACGTGTCTGCGGCCCATACCCCAGTAAGGGCTTGTCAGTGAGCTTACCTGACCCCTAATGCTACAGTCCAAGCATGTCCTCGATGGGACAGTGGAACCCCCTGTCATAAGATTTGGAGTATGGTCTACATGTAGAACATACCCGCTGTCAGAAAAAGATGTCACTTGTCCTTTTGCCCTTACTCCCTGGAGATCGTCCGGCCGGCCAGCTTCCACGACATTCGGCCGGACGTATATGGCAGTTTACTTAGGGCGATTCTCAATCACGTGCTTTGTGGCGACTTCGCAGTATGCTACCTGATGGCTTTGGTCGAACGTGCAGTCCGATCGGCCCTGCGATCTTGTCCGCTGAGCGCCGGAACCCTGACTTTCGACGAGACGCCTTTAATCAACTAGACACCGACCGGCCGCCCGGCCGGTCGAACCCACCCCTCTCCGGCCGGCCACCTGCCACTTTGACTTCCACGTGGCGTTGACCCCACCGGACGGGGGTCCCCTGTTCTTACAACCGGATCAACTATAAATATATCTAAATAAAAGTTAAATTTAATGTATATCAAGGAAGTGGAATGGTAGAGATATCTAACTCTTTATTCCTAGAAAAATAATAAAATATTCTATTTTGATCAGAAATAATATGCATGAATACATTAATATTTGAATTTAATCAAGCAAGGAGTATCGGTGTTAGTGTTAGTTGTGGTTTCTCTTCTCCAATTTCAATGAGCAAGAGAAGCACAGAAAGGGAGAGTTGGAAAAGGGGAAGAGTAGGAACTTAAAAAAAAAATTAGTATTTTCATTTTACATTGTCTAAATCATATTCTTATTAATTAAAGTAGAAAGCATCACCACCAAGTGAAAATGTAATGAGAGTAGGTTATAATTAAGAGATATAGAAGAGAAATATATTAGATTTTATAAAATAACATCCATAATTAAAAATAAATTTAATTTATAAAAAAAATCTTTTATGACTCTATTCATTGAATTATATTAAATTCGAAGCTATGATAGATAGACCTTATAAATATTTAATCAAGTGAGCTCTAGTCTTTTATATTGTCTTATAAAAATATATTTAATATATTAGAAATAATGATCCTAATTTTTAAAGAATGAAATGGTATAACTTTTTATCATGTGGAAATTATTTGTTCCTATTCTCTTTAAAAATATATATATTAATATGTATTTAATACATAAAAATAATGAGTCCTAATAAAAATTGAGACCTTAGGTGATTATGACCTCTGCCTAAAGTTAATCATGTTCAAAAGCCTATCAAAAAGTTTTTTTAATTTTCATTTTAAATTTTAAATTTTAAATATTTTTTTCAATCCATCCGCATCCAGCCACGTGGGATATTAGCGAAAACTATATACCCGGCTGAATACATGGCTAAAAGAAATTTAAAAGTGGTATTCTAATAAAGCAGAAGATGTGCAATCGCCTATCTCGTGTTAACCATTTACAAAAAAGTGTCTCGTTTAGTCGTTTTTATTAGTTTTAAAAGTAAGTTCCTTGTGGGGTGCCATCTACCTGAATACAATTTACATGATCATATTAAGAATGGTGAATGAGACGAGACAGGTGATTCACCGCTCGGAGCTGAGACGGAGGCGATCGACTGATCGGACGGTTGGGAAAAAAACTTGTTTCCGAGCTGGATCTTGCTGGAAGATTTGATAGATTTCGTCGTGTGTTGGAAACATATGTCACTAAATTATTTGGAAGCCCATGAAAGGGTCGCCTTCCTGGCGCTCCCTCTCCTTTGCCAATGCTTCTTCAATGGCAGAGAGGCGATTGCCCTTGCTGGATTCCGCAAAAGAGACGCCTCGTTTCTTCGCCCCTTTGCCTATTTCTAGATTTTGACAGGGGCAGTTTTGTAGGGCACTGCCGCGTTCATGAGGAGAGGGGATCGGAGGAGGCAGAGAGGCGGAAGAGCAGAAGGCGGAGCGGTGGCGGAGTTTCCTGATGCCACGGAGAGGTCACCGCAGCAGCGATCGCGGCAGGACCAACGAGGATGAGCGATCGAGCGTACCGGGTGGAGAGCACAACGCGGCTCGCGCAATGGAGGATCGATTCCCTTTCCACTTTCTCTTATCGCAGGTCCGACCTCTTCAAGCTCGGCCTCTGGAACTGGTATCAAAATCTCCATTTTTTTCTCATCTCTCCAGATAGTATCGAAATCCCCAATTAACCTATGCGTTCTCAATTGAAATCGATCTATGATTCAATTTGCTAAAAGTTTCTCCTTCATTGGATATCGAAGTGCACATTTGTTAATGCAGGATATCTCTATCTTCATCTTGTTCCTAGTGAATTATGCTTGCATTGAATTAGTTTTGTAAGTTTTATTCTTAGGTATGCATTGGGGGTTTGAATCTCTAATGTTCCTCATAACGTGAATTGAATATCAAACTTCAAATTTGGTTTGCTAAACGTCTCTATCTTCATCTTGTTGTTCCTTGATTGTGCTTTAGTCGCCACCCCGTCTTATCCTCCTTTGTCCAACTTGTATCGAAATCCCAGGTTAACCTATGCGTCTTTCAACTGAACTCGATCTGAGACTCATTTTGGTAAATGAGCATAAGTACAAATTTTATGCTTGCATTGTTATAGTTTATACTCAGGTCTGCACTAGAGTATGATCCTCTACTGTTTCTTATAATTCTGTTTTTGTTTATGGAGTTATATTTAACCAATAAACTTTATCTGTACATGCAGTAAATTATGCTTCTTTCTAGTTTGGATTTTTTTTTTTTCATTTTCCCTGTAATTTTACAAAATCTAACCAACCAAGCCCAT
Source organism: Zingiber officinale (assembly GCF_018446385.1). Classification (NCBI taxonomy): domain Eukaryota; kingdom Viridiplantae; phylum Streptophyta; class Magnoliopsida; order Zingiberales; family Zingiberaceae; genus Zingiber; species Zingiber officinale. The sequence goes on along the minus strand of NW_024589898.1, from coordinate 42,128 downwards.
GCTTGGATTACGAAAAACAGGTATCTCGCAGTCGAGAAGAGCAAGCAACTCTATGTCAAACTGTACCCTGAGGATTCTAGCTTCACAAGAGAAAATCCACCTATTGCCTCCTTCAACATCAAGATTGTGTTTCCATCTGTTCCAAATCGCCAAACCTTTATCCATCCAGGTCTGAGTTTGTCAAATTGACGATTCATTTTGTTTCTTAGCAAAAGATAAGAGTTTCCACTTAGATCATCACAAGTTTGGAAACAGAGCTGAGTTTTCCAACAAGGCGATTCATTTTGTTTCTTAGCAAAAGATAGAGAGTTTCTACTTAGATAATCACAAGTTTGAGATGGATGCTAACACATATAACATTTATGTCCAGGAATTTCTGACAAACAGTTGAAGAACAATGACGACTTTGTGTGGGTTATTGATATGTTACAAACTGGCAGATTCATCATCGACGTTGAATTCCTTGATCTAAAGATTGTAGCTCCATCAGTAAGCAGATTCATCATCTAATGATAACTCTAATCTTTCTCTAACTACTACAATGTGACCTAAAGATATTGAGGCTTCAAGCAATTTTCTGGGTGTTTAAGAAGTTTGCAGAAGGATCACAAAATGGTGCTCTCTGAAACAATTATCATTTCCTGATTTTTCTTCTTGTGTTTCAGGGTGGTGATCCTACATCCATCTGGACTGGCCATCAGGCTGACAAGCACAGAGGGGCCGCGACCACCCTCGACTCGTTTAGGAGGATGCTAATTCATGGTGTCCACACAGACATCAGGATCAATGTCACTGATAATCTCGCTGACGGCAGCATTGGTGCACACAGAGCTGTCCTGGCTACAAGATCTCCTGTTTTTCGCAGCATGTTTGCTCACGACCTCAAAGAGAAAGGACTTTCCACCATCGACATCTTTGACATGCCGTTCGCCGCTTGCCAGGCCTTCGTCAACTACATTTATGGCAATTTCCAGTCCGATGAATTCCTTGTCAATCGCATAGCGCTCCTACGAGCCGCCGACAAGTACGACGTATCTGACCTGAAGGAGTTGTGCGAAGAAAGCCTCGCGGATGACATTGATGCCAGCAACGTGCTCGAGAGGCTCCAAGTTGCCCACCTCCACCACTTGCCTAGGCTGAAGAGCAGCTGCTTGAGATATCTTGTGAACTTTGGAAAGATCTATGAGATTACTGAAGACATCAATGTCTTTATGCAGAATGCTGATAGAGAACTGATAGCTGAAGTGTTTAAGGAGGTTCTTGCTGCGTGGAATGGCCTCTGAAGGCATATCTCACAGTGCTTATTCTTATAGAAGGGGTTGATTGTTTTTTTCAAAATAAAAAAATAAATTATTGTACATGAATTTTTATATTGTAAAATGTATGATTTGATTAGGAGAATGTAAACGACTATGAGCCTGTAACACCATAAATATTCCGTGGTTTCATGTTGCCATTCAGCATTCACATCTTGTTCAATATAGTCATAGAAAGCCGATGCCAGATTTTATAATGGTTTTTTGGCCGTTGATGGGCGAATTATCACGAATATTTTTGGATTTATTCGGTGGCTGAACCAGAGGATGGCCGCTAAGGATTAACCACCTTGCTTATCTATGACACGGTGCAATAGCAAGGCTTTAGGTGGATATACAAAGTATCATGGTTTGAAATCCAATCGGGACGAGGGCAAATTTTACAATGGATTTTGAGCATCTTGAGCGTTTAGAGTGCGTTTGATTCAAGGTTATTAACCATCTTGCTTATCTATTCAAAATTATCAACAAGGTAATGAGTGATTCTAAATGCCTAACATGTTAGCAAACTGGGGTTGCGACCTGGAATGCGATTCCTTCAGAGGTTTTAATGGGAATCCAGTTGTAGTTGGTCATTGAGCACAAGCAACGGTGGTTGGTTGTCAAGCGAGTAGGGAGGGCGGTGTCGGCTCAACGTCATCGTTGTTCCTTCGTGCGGAAGGCTCGCCGAATGTGGCAGGCGGCTCACCGACCATCCAGCATTAGTAGTGGTACGATCGATTGTCAAGCGAGAATGATGCCAACTGAGGTAACGATAGCGGCAACGAGCACATGTCACAAAAGGTGAAATCGTTCACCCCAGCACACCCATCGCATCCGACCCCAGGTCATCACGAAGAAGGTAAATCACGACAGCCGAAAGGGTAAGTGGTGGTAGGATGAGTTGCACAAGGTCCGGAAATTTACCCCTTGACAGCCCTACGATTCAACCCCACGACCTCATATGATAAGTATACCATCACTTACCATCTCGGATGACCCGTGGGGTCTAGCGGCAACGAGCACACGTGCATGAGGGACAAAACTGCTATTTTTTGTTACTTGATTTTTGTAATTAAAATTTTAATTAATTAGTTCTTACTATTCCCTTAATAAAAATATCTCAATTTTTTTTTAAAAAATAAGAATACAACTGAAAATATTATTTGAATTTGGTTATTTATATATTATACCCACTTCTTCTACTACTACTACTACTAATAATAATAGCAATTTATGATAACTTAAATCAAACACACTTTTAGTATTTATTTGAATTTTTTTAAGATTTATGATATATTATTCAATTTTTTACCAAAAAGAGCAGTCACGTGTTTTTATTTTATCCAAAAGAGCATCTTAATTTTAAAACTACCAAAAAAAAATATATAAAAAATTGTGTTATTCCCTTCCTACCCCTCCCGCCAACCTCCTAAATCCTCTCTCTCGTCGTTTTACAATGCATTCTCTCCACTTACCATATTAGGCTCATCATTGGTGTGTTTGATATTTTCTCATATCAAGTCTACTCTGGATCTGATATGGTCCAATATCAGGCTCAGCATGAGTCTGATTTTATCTATATCAGACCGACACTAGGCCTAATATTTTCACATATTATGCATGTTGGGTCTAATATGAAAAATATCAGGCCCACGCTAAGTTTGATATGGTCCAATATTAAATCTAGTGTAGACCTGATATTTTTTTATATTAAATTTATGTATTAAAAAATAACATGAGATTTAGGAGGTTGAGGAGAAGGATAAAAAAAAGAATAACATCGTTTTTGATAATTTTAAAATTAGAGTGTTTTATTTTGATAAATAAAAAAAAAATATGATCACTCCCGGATAAAAAGTCGTATATTATTTAGGTTAAGTAATGCTTTTTTTTTTTTTTAAATAACACTAAGTCCTCGTCGATGAATGCAGTGCTATCTTCCTTCACATGTATATAATTTTTTTAACTTCCTTTAACCTAAATGCTATATCATAATTCCTAAATATTAAATCCCGAACCCTACATGGCAACACGCAACATCCCCTAAATCCTCTTTTCAATGCTAACGGATCTTTAATCATAGAAAAGTTATGCCAGTCGAGTGATTAAATTGAACAATGATGGATTTAAGTTTGGGATCGTAGGGTGTGGAATGAGAGCGGGAAATAGGAATGCACCAGTTTACTCACTTGTGAGGGATTAAATCCGAAAGATCCACTACCAATTTTCTAAATCAAATACTAATTTTTCATTTCTTCCCATTACTCACTCCCATCCCATTCCATCCAACCAAGCACCCGTTTTTCTTAACCTGGGCATTCTGTCGAACGCCTTGATGGCGATCGTAATTGGAGGAGGTCAGGCCGCATGAGAAGGTTGGCATCGTCAGCCGCTCGCAGCGCCGGCGCATGCCAAGCTCCTCGCCGTCCTCTCTGCGTGGTCACTCCTCCCCTCGAACCTCCGCGGAGTCTGAACAAGGCTCTCGCTCATCTGATCCGGAGCGGCCGCCTCTGCGAGGCCCGGCGGCTCTTCGACTCCCTCCCTGGCCACCACAACGTTGTCACCTGGAATTCCATGATCGGCGGCTACGTACGTCACCGTGAACTCTCTGAGGCCCGGAGGCTGTTCGATGAAATGCCCGCTAGGGACGTCGTCTCCTGGAACTCTATCCTTGCTGGCTACGCGCTGTCCAGTGATTTGGGAGAGCTCGAGGAGGCTCGCCGCATCTTCGACCGGATTCCGGCCAGGGACATCGTCTCGTGGAATACTATGATCACTGGCTACGCTCGGAACGGCAGGATGGGAGAAGCCATGCATCTGTTTGGAAGAATGCCCGACGCCAATGTCGTCACATGGAACTCGGTGATCAACGGATTTCTTGGTGTTGGTGATGTCAAAAGGGCAGTGGAGCTGTTCGACAGAATGCCCGTTCGAAATTCCGCTTCCTTGAATTCGTTAGTTTCGGGCTTCATTCGGAATAACAGATTGGAAGAAGCAGAAGAATGGCTGCTTGGAAATCGAAGAAAAGTAGCCGAGATTGATGGCTTGATCGACTCGTACAACACTTTGATAGCTGGTTATGCACAACGGGGAAGGGTCAATGAAGCAAGGAGATTGTTTGATTCAATTCCTTGTTCAAAAGTTGTTGGAGATACAACAATGTCACACGAAGGAGTGAGATTTGAGAGGAATATTGTATCATGGAATTCTATGATCATGGGCTATGCGAAGACCAATGATCTTCCAGCTGCCCGGATACTGTTCGATGAAATGCCCAAGAGAGACTTGATATCATGGAACACTATGATTGCTGCCTATGTTCGTCACTCATCCATGGAAAAAGCCAAAGCTCTGTTCGAAGAAATGTTCAATCCTGATGCATGGACATGGAACTCAATGATATGCGGATTCACGCAGACAGGCCAGGTCGATCGTGCAAGGGAATTTTTTGATAGAATGCCACAGAAGAGCATCGTCTCCTGGAACACGATGATAGCCGGATATGAGCAGAATGGAGACTATCATGCAGCATTCTGGTTGTTTGCTAGTATGTGTGCTGCTGGTGAGAGGCCTGACCGACATACACTTTCATCAGTGCTCAGTGCTTCTGCTGGCCTTGCCATGCTTCTCCTTGGACTCCAGGTGCATCAGCTGATTACGAAGACAATACGTCCAGACATTCCGATTAACAATGCCCTTGTTACGATGTATTCCCGGTGCGGTAATCTGATGCACGCCAAAACCATCTTCGATGGCATGGGGAAGGAAAGGGATGTAATCAGTTGGAATGCTATGATTGCAGGATATGCGCAGCATGGACAGGCAAGAGAAGCTCTTGAGCATTTTGAAAGAATGAAACTGATGAGCATTAAGCCTACTCACATAACCTTCATTTCTGTCCTCAATGCTTGTGGCCATTCAGGACTAGTGAATGAAGGACGGAGACAATTTGACTCAATGGCCAGGGATTTCGGTATCATCCCCAGAGTTGAGCATTATGCTTCACTTGTCGATCTCATAGGTCGCTATGGCCAGCTTGAGGACGCGATGGAGGTAATACATAACATGACAGTGAAGCCTGATAAAGCTGTTTGGGGTGCATTGCTTGGTGCTTGTAGAGTTCACAATAATGTTGCATTGGCTCGAGTAGCTGCAGAGGCTTTGGTGGAGATTGAACCCGAGAGCTCTGCACCATATGTGTTGTTGCACAACATGCATGCAGATGAAGGGAAGTGGAGCAATGCCACTGAGATAAGGAAACTGATGGATAAGAACATGGTGGTGAAACAGCCTGGTTACAGTTGGATTGAGTTGCACAACAAAGTTCATATATTTATTTCAGGGGACAGATCTCATCCATTCTCACATGAAATATTTTCCCTGCTAGAAAGTTTCAGCAAAACGATAACCGACCTACAAGTTGATTGAATTATCGGAGTACTTGTTGTGGATCACTTTCTGTTCATTCTTTTCTTTTGACTAAGTTGATAAATTGCAAGTCAGGCCATCTTTCTGGTGCTTTGACAGTCCCGAACGCTGAACGACATCATGATCTGGAGGAAACACTGGTTGCATTGCAGTTGTTGCGAATTCCATAAGCTCTAAATTTATTAGAGAAACCAAATAAGAGGAAAATTTGTGTGCATTGATAGATCAAGATTTGACAGAGATAGTGTACTGGTTAATTTTATCTCAAAGAATACAAAAGTAAGGGTGACAGTTCAGATCAGAAATTGTGTTCTTTCCTTGAATGCTCCTTCCCTAACTACTTCCCTAACTATTTTGTGCTTTCAGATATGGAGCTTCTCTTCATTCGCTCAGCTCAATAAGTTGACAAAATAATGATTTCTCCATATTTTTAGTAATTAAACATTAACAATTATACAATAACTTTAAAAATCAGTTTCTACAGGTTTAAAATATAATTAATTGAACCTTATTTTTTTTTAAAAAAAATAACTTTGTAAGTCAAGATTAAAATTGTCTTAAAAGTAGGATATTGTTCAATGCAAAATTATATTTAAAAGTAATTTCAAATATACTCGTAGAAAAGAAAAGTAGAGAATAGACTAAAACTAATTAGTACATTAGACATTTAAAATTGGAAATTAGCGAACGAGTAATGAAAAATAAAATTTTAAAAATAAGTTAGTGTTTAATTATGAAATTCTTAATAAATTCCTACTGCATCGTAACTTGATCCGCGGCCGCAGGTGCGAATCACGTGTCGCAAATGGGCCTTCCTCTATAAATGCAGCGGCTTCCCCTCGCCTTTCGGTAACCGAAAACAACCATATCATCGAAGAAACCCTAGCGAGGTAAGCTGGATCCCTTTCCCTTTTGTTCGTTCATTGCGCGATGGCTGTTCCGCTTTGCTGTTTGTTTGTGTGCAATCATTTATTCCCTTTTCCACATCGTCTTGGATCTCTGCGTTTTGATGATCAACCGAGTTTGTTGGTTTTGACTGCGAGTGATCGATCCATTTCCGGTCGATGTATTTTTTGTTCGTTGCTTGAGATTTCAGTTTGATTTCGTATTTTGCAGATGGGTATCCATAATCTAATAAGTTGTGAATGTTTTCATGGTTGATCGCCGTTCAGAATATTGTTTGCTTGTTCATGGCTTCCAAGAGGATACTGAAGGAGTTGAAGGACTTAGAGAAGGATCCGCCCGTGTCCTGCAGTGCAGGTAAATTCTACTTTTTTAAACTCTATACAGTTTATGATTTTATGATTAGTTTACATTATGTTCTTATTGCTTGGCTGCATTTTTTTATTTGCTCTTGATTTTTCGTATTAGAGAAATTTCATAAATTGATGTATTTGTTTGAACATTACACAAATAAGGATTTTCTGTCTCAGAAGTTAAGGATATTGAGAATTATATTATTCACAATTCGTATCATATGATACATTACGGTTCACATGTAGAACTCTGGTTACATTCACACAAGTGTTAATCGTTTGGATTTGAGTACCCTTCCTTTTGATGGATAACGTCAAGATACATGTCCGTTAGGTTTTTGGCAGTGTTTTACATTGGTTTTTAGGACCTAACACCAGTCTCTACGTTTTTCATTCAGACATGGGCCTTTTTCATTCACAATCAGTTTTTGGTAAACATTGGATTAGTGTCTATGCAATTTAAATATGTGGACTTGATATGTTGTGGCATTCGTATCCATTCTAGTGATATAAGATAATGGATTTTATTTGTTTCATTAGTATTGTGCTCATGTTCTGTATTTAGCATTATATTCATTTCAGCAGAATAACCTATTAGCTTATGTACATGTTATCCTTCTAACCTTTCACTGGTCACGTTAAATAAAAATGTTTCCATTGCATTTGCTCCCTTTCGTACAATTAGGTCACTATCCTGATTGTTTATGAGGTCCAGATGGACCACTACATGTTATATACCTATTAGTTTATGTACATGTTACCCTTCTAACCTTTCACTGGTCACGTTAAAAATGCTTCCATTGCATTTGCTTCCTTTTGTACAATTAGGTCAATCCTGATTGTTTATGAGATCTAGATGGACCACTACCTGTTATATACATCACCTTGATTTTGTTCTGGAATAGTTGTTTGTTTTGTTTGACTTCATAAGTTGTTTATTGTATCTATGTTAAAGCCAAACGGATAACGGTAACTAGCGTTAAAATTGTCCACACTACATACTGAAATAAAATTCATGCACATGCACAAGTGTATCAATTCATGCATGTTCATTTCATCCCTTTGTTGTTGCTCATTGACATTTATAGGACCTGCTGGCGATGACATGTTCCACTGGCAAGCAACGATTATGGGACCTGTTGATAGCCCCTTCGCAGGTGGTGTGTTTTTAGTGAATATTCACTTTCCACCTGACTACCCATTCAAGCCACCTAAGGTAACAAACAACTGCCTTTAGAGAATTTCCTAATTTGGCATGATCAAAGCTCGTGTTCAGTTCAATTTCTTATGAATCTAATTTCTTGTTATATACAATCTTTCGTGAATACAAGTTTTCTTAGTACCTCACATACAAGATCAATATAATAACCCATAATAGATTCAATTGTCAGTATTAGATGTTTGCTGCTTTGGTGTTTGGTAGGTTATAATTGTACAAAAGTACACCTTGTTGTGCTTTGCAGGATATGTACATTTATGTGTCATGGTTTTTATAATCAAGGAATGGGTTCTTATCGATCTGCACTATTCGCCAATTTATGGTTGCTGCCATGTTGAATCTTATTTCTATAAATTGCAGTTTTAATTAATTGTTCTACTCTTTCAAGTTAAAAGCTGTTGGTTCTTGCCTTGTCATTTTGTAGTCGTGCTAACAAGCGTATTCTAAACTTTTTTTGTTATATATTTGTCCCATTACCATCTCGTTTTTCTGATGCTTCTATTAGATGCCTATGTTTCTGCTGCTTGATCTGTCTTTAACGTTGATCTCTTGTACCTGCCCGATATATGAATATATTGGTGGGCTCTTGCTCGCTATTTTTTTTTCTTCTTTGAAAAAAAAACTAGTCTCATTATCAGATCGAGAGCTACAACAATCATAGATACATCTGCGGTGTGTTTATCCTTTTGAAAAAACTTATTCCATCCTAACTAGGCATATGGTTCTTTTTTGAATGATATCTCAAAAGCAAATTGATCTTGTAGGTCTCTTTTCGCACCAAAGTTTATCATCCAAATATTAACAGCAATGGTAGCATCTGCCTTGACATCCTCAAGGATCAGTGGAGCCCTGCTTTGACATTATCTAAGGTAACATCATATGTTATTTTGCAGTTTTTTTATTTCATCCTTTAATCCTGGAGCCAAATTTTGGAATAAATTTGTGCATCTTTAACTGTCTCTTTGGAGACATCCAGTAAAATTGGAACAATACAATTAGTGTTCAGTTAGTACATCTGAGGGTGGATTAGGTAGAATGTACTCACACAGAGATCTTACAAGTCAATTGGTCATCCAAATTCAAAATGCAGGTGTTACTGTCGATATGCTCACTTCTAACAGACCCCAACCCCGATGATCCTCTTGTTCCTGAGATTGCCCACATTTACAAGACTGATAGAGCCAAGTATGAATTGACCGCAAGATCATGGACCCAGAAATATGCCATGGGTTAGTGGCAGTGATGCTTTTCCATCTTAGTAAATAATAATCTCAATAACCTTGTCTCCTGGCTAAAGACTCATATTCCCACTCTCCAAGGATCCTTGATGTCACTTGTTATTTCCATATGTACTTGTGTTGGTAAGTTCGGTTAATTGCATATAATAACTTTGCATCTTAAAACAAATTTATGCCTTAATTTTTTTTTTTAAAAAAATCTAATCTTATCCTTCAATCCTTATCTCTCTTGTGAAAGATACAAGAAGGGTTACAACACAAGTAGGCTTCTCCATAACTACTCATGACTTGTCTATTTGCTTAAGAGGACTATTACGTAACTGTGGTGCGTGTTGCGCACTTCATCCCAGCATATTCAAGAGCTGCGGGCTGTGACCTTTTGATTGTGTTCCCTTTTCGATTTATTTATTAACGATCCAAAAAAGTTCATTGTGAATGAACAAGGTGGAGTAGAAGAAAAGGTGAAGGGAGAATGGAAAGATGGTTGAGTGTCTTAACTTGTGAGCTCGTCTTGTAAGTCAGCATGTTGATGGACCTCGAATTACCATTGTAGATGGACAAATACTAGGCATTGATTGCTACAGTAGTGTAACAATACCCGAAAACCTGTCATACCTTATCATTTGTGCAACAATGATGTTTGGTCGCAATCAAGTTTAAAGAAACCCTTGTTGTCCTGCTCGCTCCTAAATCAAAGCTGCGACACAATGTTGGATGTCGCTAGCACGAGCCCCCAATTCAATAGTATCGTGTGTCACCGTATGCTATGCCGAAAGGGCACATACCACCGTCACAACTTGAGACATCAGACTCAATGCCGTGTTAATTAATTGTACTTTAGTCTTGTTATTATTATTGTTGTTGCTTAGTGATGGATGTCTCAAAGCAGTAAGTTTGTCCACGGTTACAACCCCATCAGAATGTCTTCATTGGATATCCAAAGACAGCATGCAAGAGTTCCAAACTTTTTCTTAACTGTAAACAAGATTTCACAGATCGATCCATGATAGTCACCTCACGAAACAATTGGCAGAGAAATCTCATCATATAATCTGTATTTTAGAAGGAAAAAAAAAGAAACTGAAATTCTGCATTCAAACAACATCCTTGTATTCTCAACCATTCTGCAAGTCCACATATGCCTAAATTATACTGAAGAGGACGATAGATTCCTACATTCTCAACCTTTCTTACAATAATTCTTCTTTGTTTGTTTCTACGTCGACAGACCAAAACCGGTGGAACACAGTAGAATGGTCCTTTCCCTAATTTATTGTTGTCTTCCTCTGTATTATCAAGTGAACGACCTAGCAGAAGAGTGGCCGTCTGCTCTTGCAGCTTATTTACTTTATTTTCTTTTATTTTAGTGTCAATATTTATATAAATCTTTTTGTCCTGTAAAGTGTACATAAAATGGAAAATATCTATATTTGAGAAACATATTTTTTGATGCAAGCAAAATGTTAGATGTTACTGAGCTTGCCTTAGTGGTTGGTTGGTCCCTTTGAACAAGGTGAGCTGGTGAGATTTCATATCATGTAGATAACGTTTAGAACTTGATTTTTTTTTCCCAATTCAATCGAGTATGTTTGATTGCTCGATCAGAAAAAAAATTCACTCAATCACCAGAGATGTCGCCATAATGAGGAGACATTTCAGACGAGCACCAAGGCAATCAAACCCATCAAAAAAGCAAGTTATGGGTGTCTCAATCAACAAAAAATGAATTTCAAAACCATGCCACTGGATATCAAAATTATCTTTAAAAAACAAGCATCGGTCATCTTCAGAATTAAATGGTTTGAAAACAACAAACAAACAATTTAATGAATGATGGTGTTGGATCACAATCTATTACTATCTCGTCGTGCACTCTCCCCCCATGACATGATTCTAGATCAATCAGCATCTCATATTTTAAAGGGAGTTTATTGGAGCAAATTAAATAAATAAAAGAGATAGCTACGGCTGCTGCCGACAATATTTAGGATTTTTCTAAAATGTCACCTTGAAATTTATTAGCCTTTTGAAAGCGCCCTTTTAAATTTATAAAATACTTTTAATGTTTTATTGTTTTGCCAAAAAGTCCTCTTCCCATTAAAAAATGAATAATTTAGGTGATATTTTAGAAAGATAAAATATCTATGTTAATGTCAGGTAGAGATATTTTTTATAATAAAATAAAAAATAATGATAAGTTGAGTTAACCTTATTGATTATCGGTTAGATTTTGTGGAAATTTTCTATCAGCCCGCATAGATAAATCGAGAAATGTGCATAGTAATCAGTTCAGAAGTACATCATCTTTTGGTTGCATATCTTATTTGGAAGAAAAATTTCTACAAATATATTATAATTAGGGATCGAATCGTGGATACTTGGGTGATAATCTAAATGTTCTACCGTAGTAGCATTCCCTTTGGTTGCGTGCCCATTTGTCCCTAGGGTTATGGTACCATGGTAGGACATTTAGATTGTCACCCAGGTACTCGCGGTTCAATCTCCAGCTATGATGTATTTATAGAAATTTTCTCTCCAAATGAGATGCACAAGCAAAAGATGCTAGACTCTTAAGCTGTCTGTCGTGCACGTTTTCCGTTTTACCCTAATAGTCGGTGGGAAAATTTCGTGGAGCCGGATCGATTACCCCTTGGGTCCATCGTTTTTTTATATAATAAAATAAAAAAGCTTATATTCAAGTGCACTAATCTTTTTATTATACTAAATGATAAAATATCATTTAATTGGGATATTAAATAAATAATATAACAAATTAAATGTGGGCCAGTTAAAAATTTATGTTTTATCTTCAACTCGAGCAATAAAAAGAAAAAGAAAAAAAAAAACCAGTGAGTGATATATATAATTAGTATAATTAATGAGGGGTAAAATGATTTTTTTGGCCATACAGTATCATATTCGTGCAAATATATTCGCATAGAAATGCTCTATGCGTTTATCAAATATGGCGATACGATCTCACGGCAAATGTGAAAAGCAACAATGGAGACGATGCTATAATTAAACTCCTGCGACGATCTCTCTTCTGTCATGTTATTCTTGCGATCCTTCGATTCGCTCTGCTTCGTGTTCCCGATCCGGCGATCCCAAAGTGGTGCGTGCCGGTCTTCCTCTTGTTGTTGCGGCAAACCGAATTCTTCCGATCAAAAGTTTGGTTCCTGGTCGTCGGATAAGAAGTGAGGGATAGAAGGGTTCTTTTCTTCATTTGGTATCGGGTTTTGGGGCGGTTTTTGTGTTTTGGTTTTTGAGCATTGCCTTTTTGGTCCAGTTGAGGATCTTCGACTGGGGTTATGGTGATCTACGGCTGGTTAAGGTTAAAGAATGGTGTTTAATTTGTTGGTTTTGGTAACTGATGGATGAATGCAGGTGCTGGGGATCTTGTTGGATACGAAGGCCGGTTTCCCTGCGACTGGATCTTGAGATGTTGGAGCAGTCGACGAGGTGACTTTTGCTTCGGCTGCGCGATCCATCTCTAGATTCGATGCGCATCTACTTTGTCGAGATGATGTGCTAAAGATGACTTCTTCTATTCTGTTTTTTGATGATTTTTATATGATGGTTGCAGAGTAATGTACCTTTCTTCACCTAATTTATTCCATTTTTAAAAATTTATTTCTTAATATAACACCATTTTTGGACCTTCGATAGATTGATTCTGAGTAGAAGCATAAAGTGCAGTTCAATACTTCTGAAGCTCGTACACTGAGAAGGTTGTTCATTGATGGCTCGCGAGAAAATTTTAGGTGGGTAGTTCAAGGAATTTTGGTGTGACCACATGGATGGACTTCTCAAAAGTGTACTTATCTTCCTTGCAGAATGTCCTGAGGGTTCCACTTGTTTTGATCAGAGCAAAGAAAGAATACCTGATGTAGGAAACTCTGAAAACGAGCTTGGGAGAAGAAAAATAGGATCTTTAAAGAAAAAAGCATCGCATGCCTCCACTAAACATACTCATCCCCTCAAGAAGCGGAGTAAGAGGAAAGTTGAATTCAGGGTTCCTTCATTTTCTATTGAGGATGTGAGAGATGCTGAAGAGGAGCGAGCTGTCCAAGCATTCCGGCAAGAACTCATTGCCAAACATTTATTACCTGATAAGTTTGATGACTACCATACATTGCTCAGGTTGGACCATCTGTTCCTAATTGTTTGATCACTTAGGTTGGCATGAGTAGCCTTGCTGTGGCTTGTTGTTTATGTGGGGGCTTTATATATTATATTATGAATTTGTGAACACATTAATCCAGAAGGAACTTTATCTAAGTTCTTCTTCTTATTATTATTCTTTTGTAGATTCCTTAAATCCAGGAAATTTGATTTGACAAAAGCAAAACAGATGTGGGTAGAGATGCTTCGATGGAGAAAACAATTTGGAACAGACTCGATTCTGGAGGTAAGACATTCTTCACTTACATGCACCACCCCTAACAATTGTGACTATCAAAAGAGAGTATGTTTGCATAACCTTCTTCATTTTTTGAAAATGTCCAGGTATTTGTTTATGTCTTCTATAATATTTTTCTCATTTTCAAGGAATATAGCAAAACCAAATTAGCCCATATGGATATACCACGCAATAGTCTGTATTCAAGGGAATGGACTTTGATTCAAGGGAATGGCTTGTTATTAGCAATAATAGCCGGTTGCAATGTATTGCATGCAACGGATATCAGAAATGTTAATACCAACTTTATTATGTAAACCTATTCACGATTTTTATATGAAAAAAAGGAATTGACTGGGCCAGTGAAAAAACTGTGCCTGAGATTTTTGTATTGTTGTCAACTTTAGAAGAATTCTTTTGATTGTACTGAAGTCTGTTCTTTTTAAACAATGTTTGCATGTTGATCAAACTTAATTTTTTTAATCAATTGAAGGACTTTGATTTTGAAGAGCTGGAGGATGTCTTGCAGTATTATCCTCAGGGGTATCATGGGGTTGATAAGGAGGGAAGACCTGTCTATATTGAGAGGCTTGGATGTGTTGAGCCTGACAAGCTTATGCACATAACTACAGTGGAGCGCTACTTGAAATATCATGTTCAAGAGTTTGAGAGAACCCTGAATGAGAAATTTCCTGCTTGTTCTATTTCTGCCAAAAGACATATCAGTTCAACAACGACAATATTAGATGTACAGGGAGTAGTATGTTTCTATCATTTCTTCCTATGAGCTTTCTTTGTATGCTCTGTTGAAAAATTTGTTTAAATATTTTTCTTCATCCTCTTGTATTTAACAACTAACAATGCTTTTGGACAAAATGGAAGACCATTATACAATTTTATGCTATATTAAACACCATTAATGGCCTCTCAGCTTCATTTTATCTAAATTGGAATGGGTAATTTATTTGACTTCTGAGTGTAATTTTGAACTACCCAATGCATTGTGGATTACAGGGACTGAAGAATTTCAGCAAAACAGCAAGGGATTTGTTGTTTAAGATGAACAAGATAGACACCGAGTACTACCCTGAGGTAGGTTTAATTTCTCTCTTCATCTTCTTTATGGAAGAAGGTTCTAACATGTTTAAGTTTGTACAGACGCTTCATCAAATGTTTGTGATAAATGCCGGGCATGGTTTTAAACTTCTGTGGGGCACTGTAAAAGGATTCCTTGATTCCAAAACAACTTCAAAGATACATGTAGGCTAAATTCTTCCAGTGAATTTGTTCATTGTGCCATATTTCTTCTGTTCTGCATGACATCTATGGTAATCTTCTCATATAGGTTCTTAGCACAAGGTACCAGAGTAAGCTTCTTGAAGCAGTTGATTCGAGGTTGGTAGGTTTTGAGTTTCTGGCTTTAGGTAACTATTGTATACCTATGATCATTAGTTGACTTACAAGGCTCAGGTAGAAGTGTTTGTTTTCTTACAGCCAATTGCCTGATTTTCTTGGTGGCACATGTACTTGCCACAATCAGGGAGGATGTCTCAGGTCTAATAAAGGACCCTGGAATGACCCAATTATAATGAAGGTAGGTACCGTATCTCCATCTTGTGATCTGCTACATCATGTAGCTTCTATTTACTGACAAATAGACTAATATGCTGATCAACTGAGAGATCTATGGCCCATTTTCCTTTGTAGATTGTAAATTGCATTGGAACATCATGTACTTGGGAAATCAGGCACAGAGATGACAATGAACAAACTAATGCCTCGTATCCCAGGCGACATCCATCAAAGGCAACATACTGAATTTGTGACTTCTGTCAAAAAAACAAAAAAAATTGTGTCCACTTTTCATTGTCACTAAACTTACTCCATGTCCTTTCCTTTGAACAGCAGAAAAGTAAAAGAGTTAAGTCAGTTGTTGAATCAAGATCTGAGGTAGACTTTCTTGATTCTCCAGTCACATCAACTTCTGAATATACTCATTTAGCTCTGGTGCGTGAAGACTTAAGTTTGATACATCTGATTAATAAATGCTTACTAGAAGTAATACAATTTGCAACATGTGTTTTTATTTGGGTTGTATGCATTTTGGGAAATCCTCCAGCAGACCATGATTATTTGAATAATATTCTAACAATCAATGCTCATACTAAGAAATACTGTAACTATCTCTTAGTTGAGGTAATAAAACAGTTTATTACATAGAAAAGAGAATAATTATCCTCATACATATAGTACCACAATAATAGCAATAAAGATAAATTCATCAGTTATATTCTCAACACTCCCTTCGAGTTAAATTGTTTATCAATGCCTTAATATGCAAAATAGAAAAAAAATCTGTGTCCTATAAAATCGAGGATCATGCCGAAATTGGAGATGTCACACTGGTGATCCCATTGAGTCTTGTTTTTTCATTATTTCCATATTAACTTAGACACATACTTCGGGAAAATATATATATATACATAATATAGTTGTAGCTTAAGGTTTCTGCACAAGTATAGTAACTACTAAAAAGTCTTAGTGCAACTCCTTGTTTCATTGTCTTGACAGGTCAGAGCAGCAGATTCTACAAATGCATATGGCTGTTCTAACCATGTTGTGCCTGATGCTATACTTGTAGGAGCTGGTGGTAAAATACCAGTATCAAGTGTGAACTGGTCTGATGAAGTAAAGGACCATAGTCCTTTTCCTGCTAGAACATCACCTTCATTAGGTATTATAGATTGATCTAAATGCCTTCTTCTTATTAAACAAATAATTTGGTTCTTGGATTCTTTTTTTCCCCATAAAGTGAGAAAGATCATATAGCACTTAAATTTGTCATATAAATCTGCACCAGACCGAAATGAACATTATACTAATTTTTTCCTAAACCAAATCTTTGATACAAATGTGCCAAATTCTAACGACATAACAGTATCCATAAGCAACACTTGTACAACCATTCATCTTCTTTATCTTCTATCTTACTTCTTGGAGATCACAAAATTAAATAGTCCTTGAAGCAATAACAAGAAAATTACCAGTTTCATCAGAACATTAATGTGTGATTCATTCTTTCAGTATGCATAGATGTGCTCCTTCTCATACTTCCTCTTTGATATTCCTTGTATGAATTGTATGAATTTGCAAGTCAAGCAACTTTACAAGTCTTGCATAGCCTCTTCTAAATATTGGGTGAAGTTTTTACCTTTATTTTGATGTTTCAGGCAGCTTGTCCTTTGAAGGTTACAATACCACTGAGAATGAGTCAAGAGGAAGACTGCAATCTTATGGTAGAGGATTGATCACTTTGTTGGTAAAAGTATTGTCCTTCCTTCTTACCCTCCGGTCTAGACCACACCATAGACTTCACACATCAGATAGACTGAGCTTGATAACTGATAAACATTCAAACTTGGGATCTGCCAAGGAAGATGATGTCGCTCCATGTATCAAACGTCTTGATAAGCTGGAGTCATTGTTTAATGAACTTAGCAGAAAACCTGCAGAAATTCCACAGGAGAAAGAGCATGCAATCCTGGATTCAATGAACAGGATAAAAAATATTGAGTTGGATCTTCACAAGACAAACAAGGTAATACAATGTGTGGATATATTAGTCATGTTCATTTGATGAAGTTGGTGTGGATATTTCTCTTTTTTCCACATCTTAGTTGCATTATTTTGATCTGAAGTTCTTCATTCAGGTATTGCAAACAACTGTGATGAAGCAACTGGAGATTGAAGCGTCTTTAGAAGCTCTAAATGACACAATTTTTATGGTATGTGGAGAAAACTTTTCATATTCCCTCATCCATTGCCACATTCATTTATATGCTGATGAGTGAGAAAGCACTAATCTTTTCAGTTGCTTGCTGCTCTTATTTCTTAATTTTTGAAACAAGATTTTCTTTTGAATTTATCTGCTGGTTTAATTTAGTAGCTTCAGCTGGAAAAGGAAACAGACAAAATAGCTAATCAGTTAACCAATGTAGTTTATTTCATTCCTTGTTCGAATTCTGATATACTCACTATGCATCTAAATAAATGTTTGATCCATATAATTTATAATGTATAGTGGTCTTCTAAGCAGGCTATGAATTGCTTAAGAGAGAGTAAGCAAGAACTTTTGTGATACGTTAGGCAAAATTAAATCACTACCGGCAAGAATAGGTTCTTCTAACCATTATAGACTCATATTTTGTTTGGTTTACCAATTACAATACGCAAGGAATATAATAACCAATCCTAGGGAATGGAATTATATAAAACATAAAATAGTGAATAAGTATTGACTAACTAGTCTCATGTTTTATTCATAAGGAATATTATAAAAATAAAATATTATAAAAAAGTAAGGAATAACTTTTATAATTATAAGATTTTCATACATAAAGTATTTTGTTCAACTCATCTACCCTGTTCAATAAGTCCAACCAATCCGTTGGCTCGCCCTCCCCAATATGATCAAAACACCCAACTTGATTGCTCTCCTGACTTATTGATACATTTCAATTCGCCCATTTGACTAATTCTTTTGGTCCACTCAATTGACCCATAAAGCTTGGTCGGTCTAGCCGACCAGTCATCACTTCATATAACTAGCAAATTCAGTTTGCTAGGTCAGATGAATTCGCTTAATTTGACTAGCTCAACTAACTATTCCACTAGGATTGCCAACTTGCTTGGCACAACTAACTCATTCTATACGACCCAGTTGGCCATGCCAGCCTGATTGGATTGATTGGCCTTGTCTAGTTCATCCAGCCAAATTTGTTTGCCATGCCCGATTCTTCTTCGGTCCTACTAGTTCAGTCAACACACCTTCTCATTGGTCCACTTCTCCCCTTCATAATATATAGTTTTGAATGGTTGAACAAAGTAAGAACATGCATTATTTAAAAAATGAATATAAAAGACATTTTTACTGGAGTAAGGAATAGCTATTACTTACAAATTAGAAACCACAATTCTACAAAAATTAGTATTCCAAGTTCATCTTTACAGCCGCACGTAGAAACACTTATCCTACACATAAATACTTATACTATGAACCAAACAAACCATCAACCTTCGTGGAATTTGATGCCACAATACTGTGATTTTGATTGCTTACTGTGCTAAGTGCTCTTATTCTGAAATCTAGTGCTCAAATACACTAGTTCTATATAGGCTCCTCAAGTGAGAAGAGACTCGCCGCTCTTAATTTGTCAAACTCTTATCAAGGATTTCGAATAGAGTTCTTCAACGTGTTGATCTTCCAGTTCATGTGGCAAAAGACGATTCGTTCACCCCAGCGCCCCCGCCAATCCGTCCTTAGGCCAACACGGAGGAGGTAAATCACGAGTGACTACTAGTCATTAGTGCAAATGGCCAAGACATGAGGGAGGTTATACTCGGTCACACTGAGTTTCGACCCCAAGACCTCATATGGTAACACCCTATATTTTAATCATCCCATCGCCCCGAGAGGACCTGATCTTCCAGTTCGTGTACTTGGAAGAAGTTGTGTACGTAGCCGATCAGACATTGAAACATAGAGTTCCTTTCTACGAATTGAATTATTTTATACTATTTCGACTAATTTAAGGCCTAGTATTATTTATTCAAACGTGGCACTGCTTTACTTGTGTTCTGTTTTTCTTTTTGTGCAGAGGAGAAAATTTTGTTGATGCCTCAAGATAAAACAGAGATTATCATATTTCCTTCCCCAGTCCCTGATTTTTTTTTTAAATGTTTTGGCTCGAGAATGAAAGTAGAAGAAAGGAGTTGAACGGGTTAATTAGGATGGCCACGCTGCATCTAGCAGACTGTTTGGAAAATGGAAAAAAAAAATACAAGAGTAAAGAAAGGGCCAAGTAGATAGATAAAAACATGAATTTTTAGGCTTTTGTGCTTCCTTTTATCTTAGTTTCCCATTTGTTCTAGTGTTGGTGTTTTTTTCCCCCCTTTCCTGGATGCAATATATGTAAATAATTTTGTAATATGATACTGCTATTTGATGCTTAAATTCTGGCATCTAGTAGACTTCATGCTTCGGCATCCTCAAAGCAAGTGTGGTGATTTTTGTGAAGTTGTACGGTGCAATTCGCTTTTTCTTAATAAAAATTTGATTACAAAGAATCAAATAATAAGATCTCCACGACACACTCTTTTACCAGGTAAGTGCTCTGCCATGAGATATCTAATCTCAACTCACTCTACTTTGCTATCCATCATGTTCATCAAGGCAACTGTGTGAACAAAGCATGTTTGCTTTGGGATATATGAACAAGAACTGTTTTATAAAAATGATTAGATGCATCTATTTAGCAAAAGAGATGGAATAAATATGAGTCATGCCTCTCCTATCATAATATTCCGATAACAAGATGGAATGCTCTATCCATGCATTACAACCTTTCATCCAACCCGCCAATGCATTTCATTCCAGAAGCACAGGAGCAGCTTCCCTATGTGAACAACTGCTGAAACAAATATCACCTTCTTTTGTATTCAGTTGTCGGCCAAACTGCTGCATTGATAGTTAGATTTGTCGCAGCAAAAGCGCCTATTACATCCTTCCTAAACACCGCAAACAGATGCCACACCTTCCATTATCTATACTGCTTTATTTGCTTCCAGCAATCAAATCTGCAACTAAAGTTCCCTTAAACTGAACAAGACAAAAGCATCAAAACATTCACGAGTTAACTTGGAGAAAAGTCTTGTTCTCTTACATGAGCAAGTGCACGGACAATTAGTTGAGTTTAAACTCTGAATATAATAATTACTCAGTACCATGCTCTAAGATTTCAACACCACAAAGGGCAACAAACTCCATCTAATATACAACTAGTACGCGTGATTTATAGTCCGAAGGTTAAGAATACACATAATTTCTAACTAAAGCAAATATCTTCTTTCAAATACTAAACAAATTGGTTATATACATGGACTCTTTGTTTTTAGAAAAAAAATAATGCAAGTTTATTACACTAAAATATAGGTACATCGCTGCTTATCTAAAATTCATAAATGGGACGTACAATTTTTTTCATTGAACAGACAACATTGTTACAGAAACAAAAATAATAACCTAAAGAAAAGCAATCACTCACAAAATGATTCATAAATATACCAACAGAGATAGGTCGTTGAAGATCTGATGTACATCCCAAATGCCGCTACCCAGTCTGTGCAATCTTACATGTACAAAAATAAACTGTTACCATCTTTCTTATCTGTAACCACAAATTATCCTTCATTTTCCTCTTTATCAATGAGCACAAATTCCACATACAAATTCTTCAAAGCAATGACAACTGTCATTATAAGTGGACCCATAATGGCTCCCTGAAGAATGGAAAACGAAGTCAGAAATTGCTACTTAAATTGATTATTCAAATTGGACAAACAAGAAAGAATTTCCAATGTGAGAACACAAGAGCCACAGTGGGATTATTGACAGTTGCAGCTTACGGTTGAAAGGAGATCAAAAGAAAGAAATTCTATTATCATATTTTATGCTTTTACAAATAGCAAAATGCAACAAGTGGATGCAACATTCAACGCAACAGTTGAATGAGATATATGATTGTGCCTTTGTTTGAATTATATGTGCGAATGGTATGATTATGAACAAGACTGTAAATGAACCAAACGTTCGTGAACAAACATAGTGTTCGGTTTGGTAAGAACTTATTTATGTTCGTTCAATACACATAAAATTAATTAAACAAACAAGTTTGAAACCTCGTTAAGCTAAACAAACAAGCTTGAACACATATATGTTCAGCTTGTTAATGTTCGTGACTAACGTTCATTAACCATATTTATTAACAAAACTTTTTTCAATATGATAAATAAACAATAAAATAAAATAAATTAATTAATTAAAATTATCAAGATCAATAACCAATCAAACAACAAAAAGTTTCAAACAATCAAACAAGCTTGAATTGAGAGCTTGATGACATCTAAACAAACCAAGCTCAAGCCAAGCTTGAATTGAGAGCTTAATTACATCTAAACAAGTCAAGCTTAAGCCAAGCTTCAAACAAGCTCAAGCTCATAAAAAATAACTCAAGCCAAGCTTGAACAATCATTTCAAAAGCTTGTTTATTTTAAACTCGGCTCAGCTCAGCTCGATTACCTTATCAAACAAGCTTGAACACCCCAAAGCTCGGCTCAGCTCAGCTCGACTTGTTTACAACCCTAATTATAAACACACTAGAATACAGTCTTATCACATGATATCAAGGATGTCTCATAGAAAGCTTAGGACTGCAATTACCTTGCACAAAATTATGAGAAATAAGGTATAAAGATACTTTAGTAATCATAATCTCATGTGGTACTGGGGTAATCAATGAAGATCACGTGGCTAAAAAGGTCACAAATCTTGCCATGATAGTAGTCAAAATCAGAGAAGGCATACTCCTGGCTCCCAGTTATCAACTCCCCGCTCCCGGTTACCGACTCACGACTCTTGGTGACCGACTCTCGACTACCGACTCCCCGCTCACTCCAATTTCTCAAAATTCGACTTCTAGCCCTTGACTCGGTTCTCGGACGAACCGTTATTCATGGGGATGTGAACCACACAACCATTATTGCGAAAATGGTGGAAAATGCAGTTATTTACTCCGAAATAAATGGTGATAAAAGACTATTTATTGCCGAAAATGTGGTAACGAGAAATGGGTAGAACGTGGCAAATAGTCAAAGCCCTATAAAAGGTAGTCGGCCCTTGTGAGTAGAGGTACACACACATAATGCATCAAACCCTAATTTATGTGATATCACATGATATTTCTCCCTTTTTGAAATCTTACTTAAGTGTTGGAGTGGCTACGCCGGGGAACCTAGCCATCATTCTAACTTGCTCTGGGGGTGTTCTTCATCTCAGGCATTTTGGAAGAAATTCACGAGATTAGGTGGCCTGGTGATCCCTCTCGAAAGTCAACATCAGCGACACCTCACTAGCGAATTGACCATCGACGTTCTCAGGCAGAATCAAATTGACACCATCTTAGGACTCTAAGTTAAGAACTAAACTGAGACGTTGTAAGATGGACAACACCAACAGATCCAACGCAGAAGATAGTGAAAAATCGAATGTCATCATTATGACGATAGAAGACTTCAACAAACTAGTGGTAA
Source organism: Zingiber officinale (assembly GCF_018446385.1). Lineage (NCBI taxonomy): Eukaryota > Viridiplantae > Streptophyta > Magnoliopsida > Zingiberales > Zingiberaceae > Zingiber > Zingiber officinale. The sequence goes on along the minus strand of NW_024589898.1, from coordinate 19,140 downwards.
TTACGGTGCATGCCATGTTGCAAGGACAACCCCAACAATCAACACCGCTGGGGCTTAGCCCCTTAAATGAACTACCGCCCCAACCCGCACAGGCCTCACCCACATTATAACAAAAGTCGACACGACATGTTCCCTACTCAGGTCGGTATTTCCATTATGAGAAAAGAATCTTTGGGATATTTAGGGGAACTCCTTGTCGAAATCCCCAAAGAAAAAAAAAAGTGTTCTTATCGGGCAAAGTTCAGGACTCCAAAGGTACCCTCCCTTCTCACATAATATCTTTCGAGATGAACTACCCAAACATTTTCGAGCACTGCAAATTGGAGAGTATAATGGCGCGACTGATCAGAAGACTACATTTGTAAATTCAAAAATGCCTTTGTACTGCATCAATAGTGTAGGGATCTTTGTGAAAAATAATAAACATACGCAGTGAAAAAATCGATCCCTTTAAAGATCCATGCAAATATAGTATACAAAGTTTGATCGAGTTGTTACCTTTATTGCGTGAACGGTACAATCCCGACAACAACTTCTCAGTGCGATCAGAGTGGATGCGCCTCTTCGGTATCCACATACACACGTCCTTCGTTCGTTGTATGAACAAAAGAACAACCTTTGTTGTGCTAGCAACAAGAAGGTATTCGACCATGAAAAGAAGAGGAAGAAGAAAATCAAAAAGTTTCTCTTGAAAATTTCACTCAAAAAACATTTTATATTCCTTCAATGAATACCAAGGGTTTGCCTTTTGATCTTCTTCCATTAATGATGAATTAATCTCCGTTAATCTTCTTAATGGGTTGGATTTTAATATATTGAATTACTGTGTTGTTAAAGGCGCGCCTGAGGCGCGCCCCAGGCGCAAGGCGCGCAAGGCGCGAGGGAAAACGCTTCTCCCCGCGCGAGGAGGGCGCTGTTCGCCAGGCGCGCGCCTAGGCGCGCCTCGTGCGCCTTTGCACCTCAACGAAGCGCGATCGAGGCGCCGCAATAGATCTTGACCAAATCTGGATTTTAAACAAAAAAAAAAATTCCAAATCAGCATTGTTTGGAATTAGGGCACGGGAAAGAGGAGCGAAAACGCAGCAGAAAACGCAGGAAGGAAACGCAGGAAGGAAGAGAACGCAGGAAGGAAGAAAACGCAGGAAGGGAGGAAGAAACCTGAACCCATTTCCGTCCGCCGCCGCCATCGCTGAGTCGCACCATCGCTGAGTTGCATCGTCGCCAAGTATGTTTTCCTTCTTTTTTCTATATTTTTCTGTTCTTCACTTCTTCTTCTTCTCTTCTTCTTATTCGTCTGTTAACATCTTCTTCTTCTCTTCTTCTCTTCGCTGCTTTCTCTTCGTTTCTTTTTCTTCTTCTTTTCTGTATTTTTTTACCTGCTGCAGTTCTGTATTCGTTTCGCCGCCGAGTATTCTTTTCGCTGCTGTTCGGTTCGTGTACTTTCTGTGCTGCTGTCAGGTTTTGTTTTGTTTTGGTTTCTGTTTTTAAATTTTTGCCGGTTGTTTTTTAATCACCTTCTTCTCTTTTGCCGTCTGGTTTTGGATTTTTGATACTGTTTTTTTGTTTCGTATTTGGTGTTGTATTAGTGCTACGCGTCCACTGTCCAGTATTTCAGTCCACTGTCCAGTATTTCAGTTTTTGACTTCCTACGTGCTGCTGTCCACTGTCCAGTATTTCAATTGTTTTAATGTTTTTTCATTTTTTTCTGTCTTTACTGCTTTTGGTTTTGTTGTATTGGTGTTGGCGACTGCCGTGCTCTCCACTGTCCAGTATTTCAGACTTTTTACTATTTTTTTATTTTTTTTTTCTTTACTGCTTTTTGTTTTGCTTTGAAATGAACATTTCTGTTTTTTTACTGGTTTTTATTTTTTCAGGCGGTAGGTACAGTGCCTGAATTGGTCTAAGTTTTACTTTTAAATTACTGGTATAGATTGTACAATGCTTTTTTATTGTTGGTACCTTATTGATTCTATTTTTATTTTTAATTTTTCAGACTATTTTCTTGTTCAATTATCATGGAAGGTAGTAGTGATACTCCAACATATATATCAAAAGATCCGGGATGGAATTATTTTCAAAGAATTAATCCGGATAATAAAAATGATTTAATTTGTAACTTTTGTCAAAAAGTTACAAAAGGGGGTATTTATCGTGCAAAACAGCATCTTGTTGGGGGGTTTCGAAATACTACGACTTGCAAAAAATGTCCACCTCATGTACGTGAAGAAATTAAAAATTTCATGGAGAAAAAGCGTTGAAAAGTAATCTTTCTCAACTTGCGACATTGGACTTTGAGGATGTAGACCCTCTTGGTGATGATATTGATATGGATAATATTGGAGCTAAAGTTGTGTCGTCGCCTACAAGTACAAGTACAAGTTCTAGATCAGTGAATATGCAAAAAAGGCCCAGACAAATAGGTCCAATGGATACGTATTTTGCTCTTAATGTGAAAAAAAATATTGAAAGTAGAAAGGGTAAAGAGAGACAAACTACGATAAATGAGGCATACAAGAAAGAATTGAGGGAAAAAGCTTGTATGGCCATAACTGAGTGGATGTATGATGCGGCAATTCCTTTTAATGGCGTTAACTATTCAAGCTTCAAAAAGATGTTGGACTTGGGCGGCCAATATAGTATAGGTCTAAAAGGACCTAGTTATCATGAGGTGCGGGTTCCTTTTCTAAAAAAAGCTATTGATAGTGTGACAAATGATTACATTAAGTCGTGTGAAACAGAATGGGCCAAGTATGATTGTAGTTTGATAGCAGATGGGTGGACAGACAAAAGACACAGGACATTGATTAATTTTTTAGTGAATTCTCCTAAAGGTTCAGTTTTCATCGAATCGGTTGATGCTTCTGATTATGCAAAGACTGGAGAGAAAATATTTCAGTTGCTTGATCGATTTGTGGAGCGTGTAGGAGAAGCAAATGTTGTTCAAGTTGTTACGGATAGTGCAAGTAACAATGTGCTTGCTGGTAAGAATCTATTTAATTCTTTCTTATCAATATGCTTTTTCTTATATATGTTAAATTTATCTACTTTTCTAACTTCGTTTGTAGGAAAATTATTAGAAGCAAAAAGGCCACATTTGTATTGGACTCCTTGTGCTGCTCACTTGATCTTAGAAGATATAGGGAAATTGCACGATTTTAAAGCAACATTGAAGAAGGCAATGAGTGTGAATGCTTACATTTATGTTCGCCCCGGCATGGTAAATATGTTGAGGCAATTCACAAGACAAAAAGAGCTTTGTTGGGTGGTGTCACAAGATTTGCTACAGCTTTTCTTACTCTTGAAAGGATGCACCTACAGAAGCAAAATTTAAGAAAAATGTTCATTTCAAAAGATTGGACAGAAAGTAAATGGGCAAAAGAAGCGGCGGGGAAGAAGGTAGCTAAAATTATCATGACACTTAGATTTTGGAGCAGTATTGTGCATATTTTAAAAATATATGGCCCTTTAGTCCGTGTTCTGAGACTGGTTGATGGCGAAAGAAAACCTGCAATGGGCTATATTTATGAGGCTATGGATAGGGCAAAAGAAACAATTATGAAGACCTTCAAGGAGAAAGAAGAGAAATACAAAGAAGTGTTTGAGATCATTGATGCGAGATGGGAATGTCAACTTCATCGGCCTCTGCATGCTGCGGGACATTATTTGAATCCAGAATATTTTTATTCATACACAGATTCAAATATCTGTGGAGAAGTGGTGAATGGTTTGTTTGAAACTATGGAGAGATTGGTTTCAAGCGCTGCCGAGCAAGATAAAATCACTACCCAGCTCTCTATATATCGAAAGGCAGAAGGGCTATTTGGGAGGAATGTAGCAATTAGACATAGAAGAGCATTATCTCCAGCAGAATGGTGGGAATGCTATGGAGCAAATACCCCAGAATTGCAAAAGTTTGCTATTAAAGTACTTAGCCTCACTTGCAGTGCTTCTGGTTGTAAACGCAATTGGAGTGTATTTGAGCAGGTATGTAATAAATATAAATGTTTGATACTATTAGTATGCTACTTTTATAAGTAGAAAATATTCTTTGATATTTTATTATACTTATTGTGATTTTTGACATTTTGTAGATTCACAGCAAAAAAAGAAATAGGCTAGCTCAGCAACGCTTAAATGATTTGGTATTTGTGAAATACAATCGTGCCTTAAAGCTTCGGTATGATGCACGGGATAAGATTGACCCCATCTCTTTGACAGATATTGATGATAGTAATGAATGGTTGATGGGTAGAATGGATGGAGAAAGTGATAATGAAGAAGATGAGTTGGTTTTTGAAGGTGATGACTTGACATGGGATGTCGTTGCTAGGGCTAGTGGAACTGAAGAGCCTGAATATTGTACTAGAGGAAAAAATATTGCAACCATGACCTCTAGTTCAAATGCTAGGCCTAAACAAGTCGAGAAGGGAAATGCATCTTCCTCTATGAGACACTCATCTCTAAGATTTAGAGATGAAGAAGAAGAAGAAATTGAATTTGAAGAAGATGAAGATAACGAAGAAGAAGAATACAATGAGGATGATCTTGAGCTTGATGATTAATTTTACTTATTACACTTGTTTTGATAGACTTTGTTAGTTTAAATTAGAAACTTGAAACTTGAAAGTTTGAAACTTTTATTAATTTTATTGTTATTTTGCTTGTTATATTTGATATTGATGTGTGTGGAATATTAATAGTTATCATATTTGACATAGTATATGAGTGTGGCAATAGTCTGGTAATCATCAACCTCATGTTCAAGAGGCGCGCGCATCGGGCGCACCTCGCGCCTCGCGCCTCGGGCTCTAGGAGCTTTTTGCGCCTCGGTGCGCCTCGCGCCTCTAACAACACTGTTGAATTAACCATTAATTTAATAACCCAATGGGTCTAACCCATTAATCCAATGAGTCTAATTCGGATTAGACTCAACTCTATAATCCTAGAGTCCATCATATTTTAGTCAAACTAAAATAACCTCATATTTAAATCAACATATTCTTTGTGTGTGACCAAATAGGTTCTCGTAACGTTGGCATCTGCAATGCATCATTGCTACCTAAGTGACGAGAATGTCGAGATCCGACCACTATTATCTTGTTTAATTTGATCTTTCTATCCTTGATATCTAGATTGATCCATGAGGCATAGACTGTGTCATCCTTTTATCAATTTTTGTGTTCATTGATCTCCAAGTAGACTTGCTTAACCAAATGAGCTCAATATCTCATATTGACCTATTTGAGAATGGTCATGCATTTTAGTAGTCCTACTTAATCTAGGGACCATAGATATCACTTCCGTCATATGAAAATGATAGATTTCATCTACATCACTCACATCTCTCTGCATAACTTATTGCATATCAATGATCAACTTTATAGTCCACCTTATTGCATGTGACGTTTGCCGATACCAAAGTACATAACTCTTTGTGTAGGGAACCGTAGTTATTTCAAGTCTAAAGACTATTCATACCAATAGTCATTATGCGAATGTTTATGACACTTATATAACAATCAATAAAACATTCTCATGGCGGATCAATTTAATACATACTCTCTAATATATCCCATGTGTCAACTTAATATCTTGTATCCATAACTTGTGAAATTAAGACATTAGTTGACCTACATATTAGTCTCAATGTATTAATATTATCCTTGAATATTAATGCTTAATTAGGAATAGTTAAAAGTAGTGTTTTATATATATATTTAAAGTCTCTCACTATCAATTCAACCAATTGATAAGCGATAAACTAGAACCTATTACCACATTATTATATTTATTCATCTGATAATAACATAAAATGTCTTTATTAATGGAATTTAATACAAAAGTTTTCTTGTCAATCATCTCATAATTGGCTCTAAGAACTAATACTAATAAATACACAGATGGGGTCGAGTGTCGGATTTTCCTAACGACTCTTTCGGGCTAGGCGCAAAGATGGTTTAACCGTCTTCCTACATCTTCCATCCGTTCTTTCAAAGACTTCAAAGTTGTGTTCATGAGGCGTTTTGCCACTAGTCAAAGATATTAAAAGACACCGCATGATTTGTTCGCCCTCAAACAAAAGCCCAAAGATCCTCTAAAAGAGTAGGTTTAATCAGATAGCTATGGATGCACCTTTTGTTACTCCTGAGGTGCAAGTCAGTGCATTGCTTAATCGATGGGAATTTCTTTAGGTCCCTGGGGAAAAAAACTCCGATCGATTTCGATGGGTTGTAAGCTCGAGCTTGAAATACACCAAAGTGGAAGAAGTTCAATCAGCAAGAAGAAAAGAAGTGTCAACCCTTGCCTCCGTGTCCGTTGAGTTGGATCGAAAAATACCCCTTCCACTATTGCGAAATTAGAATTTCACAAATCACAAAGGAGAGAAAGCAGTGCAAACTGTGGAAAGTACCCCAACCCCCAATAAGGGCTGAGTCAGGAGTTTATGACCACACCTCATTATGATTTTCATCGGTCAAATACTCACTCCACTCAAGAGTGCCAGCGGTATGCTCGGGAACTACAACTCGCGGCCGATCAGAGAAAAGCTGGATGTAATCAATGGGCTAGAAGATCCTCCGAGCCTTACTATCGTCAACAGAACGTTGGACAAAAGGCAAATACTAGACGTAGTCCGTGGAGGTAATCCCGTTCTCCTGAGCAACCCCTGTCAACACTCGACTGCAACAAGAGTCGAGTCGAGAAAAAGCAGCGACGAGAAGGACAAAGGTAAAATGGATCCATTAGGGATGATTAACATGATTTCGAGGGATTCGACAGATGGAGATTCCACTCAAGCTCGGAAGGCCCACGGTCGCCGATTGGAAAGCTACAGGATCAGTTCGGGTCGAGTTGCGACTCAAGGCCCCATAATTAGCTTTGAGCCTAGCGATTTTGAGGGAGTAGAGATTCCTCATGAAGATGCCTTGATCAATCAGGTTCTCATAGCCAACTATATTATAAAGAGGGTATTCATAGACACGAACAGTTCTGTCAACATCATCTACAAAGAAGCCTTTGATCAACTACAACAAGACGAGGAGGAATTATACCCGTGAACACCTCTCTATTCGGATCTACCGGACATTAGGTACAACCCATGGGGCAAATCCATCTTTCTTTTTCCCTAGGAGAAGAACCAGACACGCCTTTCATAGTCATAAATACGAAATCAACCTACAACTTATATTGGGAAGACCGATGTTAAGCGCTTTTTAGACTATTGTTTCCACTTTCCACCAAAAGATCAAATTCCCGGTGGATAACCAAATAGGGGAAGTAAAGGGAAGTCGCAGCCCAAAAATACTACATAGATGTGATTCGGGTTGATTCTCAAAAAGCTCACTCATAGCATTGTCTTCCAAGTTACTAAGAAGACACCAATAACTCGACCTGAGGGGCACCATGATGTACCAATCCATCCCACCTAACCGGGAGTGGTCGTTCGAGTTGCTACACATCTTGAGACCAAACTTAAAGGAGAACTGATTGCCCGTCTCTCCCATAATCACGATGTCTTCGACTGGTCAACTAAAGAAGTCACATGTATCTCTCCCTTCGTAATAGTCCATCGGCTGAACACCCTTCCTAGGGCTCGATTTGATTGGCAAAAAAAAGAGATGCCCTGTCACATCACTTTAGTACAGTCAATCGAACTTTCGCCTCCTTCGACTAGACTTAAGAGGGAGATTAGTAGTCCGGGGGAAATCAACGAAGGCCACGTGGCTGAAAAGGTCAAAAGTCTTGTCATGATAGTAGTTAAAGTTAGGGAAGGCAGACTCTCGACTGCCGGTTACCGACTCCTCGCTCCTGACTACTGACTCCCCACTCCCCGCTGTTGACTCCTAGCTCACTCTCGTCTCTCAAAATTCGACTCCTAGCCCTTGACTCGATTCTCGGACGAACTGTTATTCATGGGGGATGTGGACCATGCACCGTTATTGTGAAAATTGCAGAAAATGTAGCATTTACTCCGAAATAAATGGGTGGTAAAGGACCATTTAGCACCAATGGTCAAACTCAGGTTCTGATTTAATGTTAGATGTTATGTTTATCTGAAACTTTTACCGAATATGCTGGAATTGACGGGTCTAGAGGACCTGACACCAAGATGAAGTCCGATTAGGTCTGAGGACTTGATAACTGGCACGAAATCTAGATAGGTCAAGAAGTGACCGGATACCTGGTAGGAAGTCCAGTTGGGTCTGTGGGACCTGATAGCTAAATGAAGTTTAGTTGGGTCTGCGAACCTGACAACTAGCAGGAAGACCTGGTGGGCTAAGAGATAAGTCAAGTGACTTCAAATGGTAAGTAAAGGTAAGTCATTGGAAGAGAGTGATCCAGTGGGACTATAAGCGCTGGTTTAACTTAGATCTATTTTGAAAGTTTAAGCTGAAACTATGACTAGATCCTGGTCTTGGTAAGACAAGATATAATTAATAATTTTATCTTGTTGTACTAACTCTGGTTTGTAGATTGTTTGTTGTTTTTTGGACTAACGTGTCTTGCAAAAGTTAACCTCGTATGAACAGAGTCTGAGGCACCTTAGAGCTATGGGGAAGCGTCTCGGAGTCGTGGGGAGGTGTCTCGGAGCTTAGAGGAGGCGCCCTGGACATGGCGGAGGCACCCTCGCGCGGATAAACTTCGAGGACAGAAGTTCGCTAAGGGAAGGCGCTTTAGAGGTGATTGGAGGAGTTTGTTAGTACCCCGAGATAGTTTTAATGTAATCAATCGAGTTTAATTAGGTCCTGTATGTATTTGATGCCTTGTGTCTAAGTGTGCAGGAAGTTAGGAGCACAAGAAGTCGAGTGATAAACGCAGCTAGCGAGAAGGATGGCACGAGAGAGAGTCGACGACCTCGGTACGTCTGAGGGACGAGGTGCTGTGGAAGAGTATGCTGGTGGACGAGAAGGGAGCGCACGGTGTTTCCGAGGGACAAGAAGCTGGAGCGGAAGCTTGCTCGAGGAGAAAGTCAGAAGATGAGTTCGAGCCGAATTTCGGATGGATGAAATCACCCAAGCGATCAGCGTAGCGGAAGAGTGAACGGAGTTGTAGAGCTGCTGGAGGCGCCTCCAATGCTGTTGGAGGCGCCCTCGTGCCTTTCTGGTGAAAGGCGCCTTTATGGAAGGCAATAACCATTAGTGAAGATAGAGTTTTATCTTCGCATGGATAAGACTTGCCACGGTGGAAGCGCCTTCAAGCCCATTGAAGGCGCCTTCCAGCTTCGCATAGAATTTTCCAAGGGCTATAAAAAAGACCCCTGGAGCTAGAAAATATTCAACAACTCAAGCATTCATTCCTAGTAACTTTCTGAGCGTTCAACGAGTGTAAGAGGCTTCTCCGCCTTCATCGAAGAAGATTTTTTGTGCTTTCTTTTGCCTTGGATTAATAGCCACCTAGGTTGTAACCAAGTAACTTTCTTTGTCTCTTTATTTTATTAGTTATTAAATTGCTTTAGTTTAATTGTGCTACTAATCTTATTGGAAAGATCGAGAAAGGTTCATTTTTAATTTACAAGCAACCCCCCCCCCAAACTCTTGTCGGCCGCACGGGTTCTAACAGAGCCTCGGAGCTCTTAGAGACGCCCTCGCGTAGATAGAGACCGAAAGTTTCAGAGTTGATAAGAGGCCTAAGGTTACGAGATGAAGTTTGGGGTTGAAGGCACCTCAATGAGGTTGGAGGCACCCTCAACACTCCTTAAAGACCTATTCAGCTAGCAGCTTGAATACATATTTCATACGAGCTCAAACGATCATTCTGCTACTTCGTCTTCACACTGCAGATATACTACAGCTCTACTACGCCCGACCGTTGTCGGAAGACCGACACCAACACACAAGTGCATCGAAATTTTCAATTTTTGTTGGCAAAATTTAATTTACAGTAATTTGCTTTATTGCTAAGTGTAGAGTTGTTATACTTTTCTATTTTTCTATTTGTATTCGATTACTCTACTGGGAGTTTACCATTAGAGAATCTAGTGGATTGTCCATCGGAAAGGTCCAAGGGATCTGGGTCTTGGAGTTCTTGGAGTAGGAGTTGCCGAAGGCTTCTAACCAAGTAAAAATCCTTGTGTTCTTCTTTTGTTTTTTTTGTTTATTCCTCTACGCACTTTGTTTTAAAAAGCCAAAAAAAGAAAAGATTTCAAAATACGCGTGATTCAACCCTCCCCCCTTGTGCACCAATAAAAGGTAGTCAACCCTTGTGAGCATAGGTACGCGCACATAATGCATCAAACCCTAATTTTTGTGATATTTCTCACTCTCAGAAGTTTTACTTAGAGCATCAGAGTGGCTGCGCCGGGAACCCCAAGTCGTCATTCGAACCTGTTCCTCTAGGGTGTTCTTCATCTTAGGCACTTTGGAAGAGCTTCACGAGATTAGATGGCCTGGTGATCCCTCCTGAAAGTCAACATCAACGACACTTCACCGGCGAGTTGATCATCGGCGTTCTTAGGCAGGATCATCATAAAAGACTTAAAAAAAAGGATCGATAAAAGGAGAAACAACGATGGGGAAGTAAATTGAGTGTGCCACATAGTGTAAAGGTCAAATAGAGTAGTACCTCTAGAGCATTAGGAAACAATGTCATGCCACCAATGATACTAAGGCCTGTTAGGTATGCATTATGTCCAGGAATATCCTTCTGAAGCACTGAAGTTCCATAATCCATCAGCATAAGGTATATCAAAGTCAAAACAGCAGCCGATATGTATCTCCCTTCATAGAACAACTGCACTGTAGCAGGAATTGATGATAGCCAAAGTGGCAATATAGGCACCAATGAGCTAATAAATGCAAGGAGAGTTGATGTATACACAAAATGAACCGAGTACAATCTTAGTACCAGCCATGTCAGGCAACCTTGGAAGATTGCAATCTTTGCAGTAGCCAAAAACACACTACTGATAGCATGGTTGATCACCTCAACAGTACGAGTTCTAGCATACTTTGACATTGGCAGCATATCTACAACTTGCTCTGTTGCCCCACCAGACTTGGAAGTAATGAGATAATATAACACCCAGAGGAATACTGTTAGCTGGGAAATAAAATTCACTAGTTCAGCTGCTCCTGAGGCTACATTCAGGGCAAAAGAGGCCATCAAGCTAGCACTCCCACCGAGAACAGAAGTACTGCTCGAGAGAACCCTTTTTGAGATTTCAATCCCTTGGAAAGCAAGTCCTTTTGCTTTCACTACCAAATCCTCTCGAGTTATTAGCAATTCCCTGAAAAAAGAATCCAGTTCTTTGTAGATCTCTCCCCACTCGTGGTTCCTGATGAGCACGCTCAAAGATTGGAGCTTTAAGCTGTAAGGATGCTGCGCTGAGGCTATCAAACCGGTGGAAGCATCTACCGAATGATTACCAGATTGGCTGGTCATGAAATGCCGAAAACCATTGGTGAAATCCGTGACATTGTACTCATCGGCCAAGCTATCGATCTGTTCCCAGACTGTGTCATACAGTTTTGCCGAGTACTGATCCACCAGGCCAGGGATATCGTTTTCGTCCATCCACTTCTTGAATCCGATCCTCTCAGCGTAATTGCTATTCTGGACATGAGATTTCAGCGATATCACAGCATCCTTCCCTTCCACTCCGACCTTATAGGAGAAGAATATGCCACCAGCTAAAGTTCCGATGATCATCCACACGATTAAACTGACGGCAATGATGGTGTTCAGGTGCTTCAGGATGGGACTAGTGAAGAATCCACCGCTACCCTTGTCCGAGGAGGATTTGGGGTAGGGACGGCAGGCAAAGCTGGCATTTTTAACAGCAGAGGTGGCGGTAGGAGTGGCGAGGAGAAAGCCGAGGGCGAATAGACCGAAGGCAGCGACGGGGCCAAGATTCTCATATGAGATAACAAAGACCCAGAAGGATACGAGCCAGCGAATGAGGCGGGAGAAGCCGACCTTGCTTGAAGGTCGGATCTTCCGGCGGAGGATGGCAGTGCGGAGATCGGAGAGGGTGTCGGCGGAGGCGCCGAGGAGGGCTGAGGGGATGGCGAGGAGGGTATGAGCGAGGCCGAGGCGGAGGGGCGGGGACCAGAAGGCAACAAGCGCGCTATGGAGCTCGCAGAGGGGAATGGAGCAGAGGAGCGCCCACTGGAGGGGGCGAACGAAGTCATGCAGGAGGCGGTAGAGGCCGTAGAGCAGCAGAAGGGATAGCGCGAGGCCGGCGTGTGCCATGGCGATGTACAGCGCAAGGAGCGCCGGGTCAGCAGTGGCGGCAGGTGGCGGGTGATCCTCGCGGCGGCGGCTGGACGGGGTAGGGGAATGGGCGCGGGAGGGAGGGAGGGAGTCCGGCGGGCGGCGGAGGGAGGCGGATCGGAACATCTCCGACCAAGGGACATTCGAATCGGACTTAGGGTTTGACGAATAAGGGACGAGCTCCATCGATGGCGATCGCCGTCCCCCTCTCTCTTTACCGCGTAGCGGAGGCAAAGAAGGAGTATCTCTATTCATTAGTTCTAGAAATTTATAATTAATATAATTTTAATTTCAAAATCTATTTTATAATATTTCATTTAATTAATTAATTAATTAATTAGTTAATATACTATTGGAAGGTACATAACTTATATATTTTATATCATTTTTAATTAAAAAAATTATGTCGGCAATTATGATAAGATGCTAAAATCTTTATATATATATATATATATATATATATATATATATATATATATATATAATAATAATAATAATAATGGTTTATTCCAGTTTACATTCTGAGAAATGAATATTTCACAATTTAACTCGAAGGTTGCACCGCCGAAAACGAGTATACGACATCCCTTCTTCCTCACTCCCCCGACCGCCCTTGTCTGCCTTCGATCGCGGTGTCAGATCCCAAACATCTAGCCTTCTTCCATCCTCCGTGCGCATCCGTCGGTCTCCTCGCAGAAAGATAGGATCTTTCGAGTCGGCTTGATGCTTTCTCCGCCTGGGAGATCGGAATGGGACTGTTGGAATCCATATTAGGCAAGGATGGGAGAAGACTCATGAAGCGCAAAGACAGTGACGCCAGGGAGCAAGGTATGCTTTTCCTTTTTGTTCTTTGATCGACGTCGGCGATTCACGATTTGGCATTGAGGAAACCATGAAAATTTTGTTTTTTTTTTTAAAAAAAAATCGATCTTCGAATTGGGGAAAACTGGTTTTTTGAGTGTTTTAATTTTTTGTATTAGTTAATTTGGTTTTTATTTTTCTATTGCTTCGGAGGGTTCGTCTCCAACACGGATGACCTTTCTGCAAGGAATATGGATTTAATTTTAAGGTTTAAGGGTTTCTTTCTTTGTCACTGCCTTTTCCTAGTGCTGACTGTTGATAAACACGGGATTGTGTTTTTTCATTCTGAAACTGTGATTTTACTATGCGTTCCATGCTAATCGGCATCAGTTATCGTCTACAATTCTCCATAGAGATAGAGCTTTCGTTTTACCTACTTTACTCTTTTGTGGACTTATTATATGCTCTACATTCTCCCCAAGAGGCTTTAGACAATAACCTGATGTAGACCTTGCACCATAATTTCCTGATGGATGTATTATTCCTAATTCCAATTGCTTGTAGCTATAATATAGGCTTTGGATTCTGCAACTATCTACATTTAAGGGAATCGAATTGTAAAGTTAGGTCTAGTTATTCAAATTACCGCATCTTTTCTTTCTACTGCATTCAGTGCCTTTTGGGGAATCAAAATTAGTGGCAAATGGTATTTATTTATTTTTTGGATATTATGCATTTGATCTTGTGCTAGTTTTTGGAATTATACCAATATCTTGGAAGATTGCTGGAGATTTCATCAGTTACATCAGTGTGAAGTTGCTAAAAAAGATAAAAAAAAAAAATGCTACTCGGAAGCAATTAAGTGTGGCAGATAATAAATGGGAAAAAATAAATTAAGATGGTAGAAGTGTTCCTAGGCAATCCATATCTGCCATTTTTTAGACAAGTGAAATCAATTTAAGGTGGAGGTTTAGGAAATAGAAGGAGATCATCAACAACTTTAATGAATAATGCTAGTGACATTGTCATAGAGGGATAGGATTCAAGTAGTCAACCTCAAATTGTTGGCATTAACTGTCGTATAATCTGCCAGAGATTTTGGGGAAAAAATTATTGAATTGAAATTATACAAAATCAATTCTAATTTATCTGTTGTCATGACCTGAGCAGATAATCTCAGGTTGGCAGCGGAGCTAGTTCAACCAAGCTTCCGATGGTCTGAGTCGCAAAGTCGATGCAGTGTGCAACCAAATCGGGAAAGGAATTCGTCGAGAAAGATGGCAAGGCCGGCGCTTAACGCAGTTTCTTGAAACAGATTCGTCCCACCTCTGGCTGTGCTTCGAGGTCCTTTCGGGCCATTTGTTTTCCATGATATAACGGCAAAACCACGAACACAACTAAGCATTAGTTGTTCGTGGCAAACAGAGAATGCACCTGAGTGTTATTACGAGTAGTTCAGCCATGCGGATAATGCACGACTAAGAGAAAAGAATTAGAAACGACAGTGGAGGAATTCTTTTGTTATTGCTCTCGCCTTCGCTTATCTTCCGCTCCTTTCCTCTTTGCTCAAGATCCAGACTCCTTATATAGGAGCTCTCACATTGCCTACCAAATTATGGTCATTTAATGTTGGGTTTAATGTCGCCATTAATGAGTTTAATGTCTTCATTCATGTCAAGACATTACGGAATCATTATTAATGGGTTTAATGTCGCAATTAATGTCGAGACGTTACGAAATCACGATTAATGTCGAAACGTTACGGAATCGCCATTAATTTCATATTAATGCTTCCATTACACTCTTAAGCAGGTAGCAAAAAGATATTCAGGTGGCAAAACGTTGGTTCATTCTTTTAGGCAAATTTTGCCTCGATCGGTCCGGCATTCGACGAGTGCAGGTCGTGCTCGTACACGAGTCAACTTGGTTCAGTCAAATCTGGGCCTTGGATTTTCACCCCTTACGCACCCACGTGTGAGAGAGAGTCTCTCCCCATGCATATGTCCACAATATCAATGCATGTGCCATAATTTAAACCAACAATAAAGCCAAGAGACTCACAATGTGGGTCTAAAAACTCATGCACAATAGAGTTTCTTCTTCTCTACCTCTTTTTTCCATTCACATTTCCAACATTAACATGGTTCGATAATGGTGACATATTCTTGGTGTGTCTTGTAAGGGGGTAAAATGACCATTATGAGTTAATTTAAATTTCTGTCTCAGTAAGTCTTCATGGATAAAGGTATAATTCATTGTGCAAGTGGAACAGGAGATATCAAATTGCTCCGTTCTGGTGATTTTTTCCAATCATATGGATTCCAGGTCGAGCATTGGAGGAGCTACGAAGTTCTTTATACAGTGATATTCATACTTTGGAAGGAGCAAAGCACAAAAGTTATGTGGTCCTGTTGTGGCATTGACCTTCAATTTCATTGTGGCTGTTGGAATAATCATGACCAACAAAGTGGTGGGTATCTCATGTCTACTAGACAAACCAATTTGGTGCTTTCATTTCTTTAAAAATCCTACTCCTGTGCGGAATAACTCCACGCATTCCTTTCGAATCACAATAGCCAATTCGTTCAATATAGGCTTCTTTTTGTCTGAAGAACCAGTGATCTTTGTTTTGCAGGTGATGGGCAAGGTCGGATTCAATTTTCCAGTAGCCCTTTCTTTGATCCATTATGTAACTTCTTGGTTGCTCATAGCTATCTTCAAGGCACTCTCACTGCTTCCTGCTTCACCTCCTTCTAAAACTACACCATTTTCTTCTTTATTCGTCTTGGGTGCAGTGATGGCTATGGCCACTGAACTTGCTAATGTTAGCCTACTACATAACAGGTGACTCCCATCCGAGTTGTAACTTGATTTGTGCTAATTCTTACCTAACGCAAAAAATGATCCCCTTTCTTATACTAATGCTTAAAACTTTCTTTATTTCAATTGATTTCTGGTTTTTATTGGCAGTGTGGACTTCTATCAGATGGCTAAGATAGCTGTGACTCCAACAATTGTTCTTGCTGAGTTTATGATTTTTAGTAAGAGGGTGACTGTAGCACCGTTGCGGCCGGCTAAAAGGGGGGTTGAATAGCCCTGAGAAAATAAAAGCAAAAACACCCTTCTCGAACTTTAAACTAACACTTGCAGACTAATAAAATAAACAGAAAATAACAAAAAGACGAGGCATCGGATTTGACTTGGTTACAACGGGGAGGTTGTTAATCCAAGGATGATGATCGCACTACTATCTCCTTCAGGCGGAGAAGCCTCTTTTACAGCAGTGTAGTCACAGAAAGAAAGAAGCTAATCTAAATAGTGGAAGCGCACAAGTGTTGTTTACAATTTCTAAATGAATTGAAAAGCTTCTGGACCAAGGCTATATTTATAACCTTGGTCGGGGTGCCTGGAAGGGTTCTGGACGCCCTGGGGGGATAAATTTTATCCCCTAACGTTCAGATCGAGATAAATCTCGATCTAGTCAACATTCAAGGTCCGGGCGCCCGGAATCATTCCGAGCGCCCCGGAGCCCAAAGTCAACAGAAGTTGGCTTTTTCGTCCGGAACCTCTTCTCCGGTTCAGTCCCGCCTCGGTTCGGTTCTTCTACTCCGGATCCGCTTGCTTGGGTGATCTCTGTCATCCGAAAAAGGGCTTATCCGAACCCAACTTCCGGTCTTCTCGAGCGGGCTTCCCTCTGGCTTCTCGTCCCTCGGAATCGTCGCGTGTTTCCTTTTCGTCCACCGACGTACTCATTCGCAGTCTTCGTCCCTCGGACGCACCGCGTGTCGTCCTTCTCGCTAGCTGCGTCTCAGCAGTCTTCTGCTCCGGCTTTCGTCCATCGGAACCACCGCACGCTTCCTTCTCGTCCGCCAGTGTACTCTTCTGCAGCGCCTCATCCCTCGGACGCACCGCGTGCCATCCTTCTCGCTAGCTGCGTCTTCCACTCGACTACCTGTGCTCCTAAGCTCCTGCACACTTAGACACAAGATTAGAAACACACAAGACCTAACTTAACTTGTTGATCACACCAAAACAACCTTGGGTTACAACAATCTCCCCCTTTTTGGTGTGAGCAACCCAAGTTAAGCTAGGGTAAAAATAGACATAAAATAAAACTAACTTAATTTGCAATTTAAGTACAAAAATAAGACATGTTAAATTTTGGTTTACATCCCTCTAGACTTATACTTTTCTTTCTCTCCCTTTGATCACATAAAAAATGGGGTTGTAAGAAAAAAAATCTAAGGGTAAAAACTTAAAAAATAGTCTCTGAAAATTTTAAGTAAAATTTTAAGAAAATTTTCTAAGTGAAATTAAAAAAATTCTAAAAAACTTAAGCAGAAATTCTCAATTTCAGAACAACTTTTAACTTAGGCAAAAAAAATATCTTCTGAAAAAATTTTCTGAGTATAGAAGAGAATTTTTCAAAGAAAAAATATCAAATTTTTTTTTTCTAAATAAAAAAATATTTTTTTAAAAAAAAAAATTTAAGTCTTTGCAAAAATTATATAAAAAAAATTCTAACTTAAGATTTTTCTAAGTAAGATTTTTTAAGTAAAAATTTCACGTAAAAGTATTTTTCTATAAAAATATTTTGAAAAAAAATGTTTGAAAAACTTTAAAAGCATTAATTAATTCTAATTTTAATGCTTTAGAAGTTAATTAAACATTTATTTCAATATTTTTGCTTGCAGGTCACATTAGGCCTTCTTGGTTATCGAGCAACAACCACTTCCTTAGTCAAAGTCATAGAGAAATTCATTGTTTAATTTTCTCACTGAAAGCGCTAATTTTATTAATATTTAGACTAAGCAAGATTTATTTCAAATATTACATATCTAAATTCTTAAAACTTGGACATATTTTCTAGAGATATTCCTAATTTGTCCCTCGTGATATTTAAAGTACCAATTTAAATGATTAAATCTTCTAAAATTGGTTTTAGATGAACATGCATAGTTTTTCAAGTCATTTATTCAATTTTCAAATTTTGATTTTCTAATTGTAATTTTCATTCTCTAATTTTGATTTATCTAATTCTTCTAAAGGACAGGATTTAACTAAAATTATTTTTAAATTTTGATTTCCTTTTCTAATTTATAGCAGTCTTTAGTTAATAACTTAACAAACTTAAAAGTTTATCGAGGAAGAGAACGACCGACTTACCACGAGCTCGTTGTCCGCTTCTCCCCGAATCGCCGCTGCTTCCGACGTGGCTCCCGCTCATCGATGCTCGATGCTCATTTCGAAGAGCTTGACTCGCGACGTCGTCTTGACGACTTGCCTGTAGCAAGTCCCAGGAACTTAACCGACCCGACGACGATCGTCCCACGCTGCCTTTTAGGTCTTTCGCTTGGATAGGTTTCTTACCCTCTCTCGTCCTTGTTCTTCCGCTAGGCGCTTGTCCTCGACGCGTCTCTTCGTCCGCAGCGTAGCAACGGATCGTCCTTTCTTCTTCCCCAGATGGTTAGTAGATCTGAATTTACAAAGTTTCTTGAATCTTTTACCATCATTACCATTTCCTCCGCTCGAGAAGAGATTCCGACCGTTCGCCTCAAGCTTTGAGGCGACGTTGTTCTGGGCTCCTTCATTCCCGCACATCTTGACTCATGACTTCAAATGTTGAAAAGAATTCTTCTAACGAAATTTTTCTAAATCTTTAGAAATGTAAAGGCATCTACTAATGATGCTCATTCGTATTTCTAGGAAAGGAATTCAATGCGCACTGAGTGAATCTCTACATTACCTTTCTCCCAGATTCGAAAGCCAGAGTAATTTCTTTATTCTCGAGTGTAGACGCCTGACCGCCTCGCCTTCCCAAGTCGCGGTCGGTGAGCCGATGGGCGTATCTCTTCCGCAGCTTAGCTTCACGTCCCTTCGTGCAACTGAGGAAGTTCTCCAAAGTTCCTTCGCCAGTCGTAGTGTCCGATCCGCTGACTTCTTGAGATGGAAGAACGCTTAGCGATGATATTCTCGCTGCTCGCCACGATTCACCGCCTTTTTGTCCATCGACATTTTTCCTTATCTTCCGAGCTACAAAGCCAAATTCCATTGTTAAACTAATTCAAAATTGTAAAATTACCCCATCAATTTTTTCCAGTGTCAAGTCCCTCAGATTTTCGGGCAGTG